>NC_052345.1:20331460-20931460 GCF_016432855.1 Salvelinus namaycush
CACCGTAACACGTAGCAGCATAGCCTTTATGTCATTATTATAGATGACGTCCCAACACCGTAGCACGTAGCCAGCATAGCCTTTATGTCATTATTATAGATGACATCCCACACCGTAGCAGCATAGACTTTATGTCATTATTATAGAGGACATCCGAACCTTAGGAGCATAGCCTTTATGTAATTATTATAGATGATATCCCACACCGTAGTAGCATAGCCTTTATGTCATTAATTATAGGTGACATTCCCACAACCGTAGCAGCATATTCTTTATGGTCATTATTTATAGATGACATCCCACACCGTAGCACGTAGCAGCATAGGCCTTTATGTCAATTATTATAGATGACATACCCACACGTAGGCAGCATAGCCTTTATGTCATTATTATAGATGACAGTCCCACACCGTAGGCACGTAGCAGCGTAGCCTTTATGTCATTATTATAGATGACATCCCATACCGTAGCAGCATAGCCTTTATGTCATTATTTTAGATGACATCCCACACCGTAGGCAGCATAGCCTTTATGTCATTATTATAGATGACGTCCCACAACGCAGCATAGCCTTTCTGTCATTATTACAGATGACATCCCACACCGTAGCTCGTAGCAGCATAGCCTTTATGTCATTATTATAGATGACATCCCACACACCTTAGCAGCATAGCCTTTATGTCATTATTATAGATGGCATCCCACACCGCAGCACGTAGCAGCATAGCCTTTATGTCATTATTATAGATGACGTCCCACACCGCAGCATAGCCTTTATGTCATTATTACAGATGACATCCCACACCGTAGCACGTAGCAGCATAGCCTTTATGTCATTAAGATAGATGACATCCCACACACCTTAGCAGCATAGCCTTTATGTCATTATTATAGATGGCATCCCACACCGCAGCACGTAGCAGCATAGCCTTTATGTCATTATTATAGATGACGTCCCACACCGCAGCATAGCCTTTATGTCATTATTACAGATGACAACCCACACCGTAGCACGTAGCAGCATAGCCTTTATGTCATTATTATAGATGACATCCCACACCGTAACACGTAGCAGCATAGCCTTTATGTCATTATTATAGATGACGTCCCACACCGTAGCACGTAGCAGCATAGCCTTTATGTCATTATTATAGATGACATCCACACCGTAGCAGCATAGCCTTTATGTCATTATTATAGATGACATCCGACACCTTAGGAGCATAGCCTTTATGTAATTATTATAGATGATATCCCACACCGTAGTAGCATAGCCTCTATGTCATTATTATAGGTGACATCCCACACCGTAGCAGCATATTCTTTATGTCATTATTATAGATGACATCCCACACCGTAGCACGTAGCAGCATAGCCTTTATGTCATTATTATAGATGACATCCCACACCGTAGCAGCATAGCCTTTATGTCATTATTATAGATGACATCCCACACCGTAGCACGAAGCAGCATAGCCTTAATATCATTATTATAGATGACATCCCCCACCGTAGCAGCATAGCCTTTATGTCATTATTATAGATGACATCCCACACCGTAGCATGTAGCAGCAAAAATGTTATGTCATTATAATAGATGACATCCCACACCGTAGCACGTATCAGCATAGCCTTTATGTCATTATTATAGATGACATCCCACACACCTTAGCAGCATAGCCTTTATGTCATTATTATAGATGACATCCCACACACCTTAGCAGCATAGCCTTTATGTCATTATTACAGATGACATCCCACACCGTAGCACGTAGCAGCATAGCCTTTATGTCATTATTATAGATGACATCCCACACACCTTAGCAGCATAGCCTTTATGTCATTATTATAGATGGCATCCCACACCGCAGCACGTAGAAGCATAGCCTTTATGTCATTATTATAGATGACGTCCAATACCGCAGCATAGCCTTTATGTCATTATTATAGATGACATCCCACACCGTAACACGTAGCAGCATAGCCTTTATGTCATTATTATAGATGACGTCCCACACCGTAGCACGTAGCAGCATAGCCTTTATGTCATTGTTATAGATGACATCCCACACCGTAGCAGCATAGCCTTTCTGTCATTATTTTAGATGACATCCGACACCTTAGGAGCATAGCCTTTATGCCATTATTATAGATGATATCCCACACCGTAGTAGCATAGCCTTTATGTCATTATTATAGGTGACATCCCACACCGTAGCACGTAGCAGCATAGCCTTAATATCATTATTATAGATGACATCCCACACTGTAGCAGCATAGCCTTTGTGTCATTATTATAGATGACATCCCACACCGTAGCATGTAGCAGCAAAAATGTTATGTCATTATAATAGATGACATCCCACACCGTAGCACGTAGCAGCATAGCCTTTATGTCATTATTATAGATGACGTCCCACACCGTAGCACGTAGCAGCGTAGCCTTTATGTCATTATTATAGATGACATCCCATACCGTAGCAGCATAGCCTTTATGTCATTATTTTAGATGACATCCCACACCGTAGCAGCATAGCCTTTATGTCATTATTATAGATGACGTCCCACAACGCAGCATAGCCTTTCTGTCATTATTACAGATGACATCCCACACCGTAGCTCGTAGCAGCATAGCCTTTATGTCATTATTATAGATGACATCCCACACACCTTAGCAGCATAGCCTTTATGTCATTATTATAGATGGCATCCCACACCGCAGCACGTAGCAGCATAGCCTTTATGTCATTATTATAGATGACGTCCAACACCGCAGCATAGCCTTTATGTCATTATTACAGATGACATCCCACACCGTAGCACGTAGCAGCATAGCCTTTATGTCATTATTATAGATGACATCCCACACACCTTAGCAGCATAGCCTTTATGTCATTATTATAGATGACGTCCCACACCGCAGCATAGCCTTTATGTCATTATTACAGATGACATCCCACACCGTAGCACGTAGCAGCATAGCCTTTATGTCATTATTATAGATGACATCCCACACACCTTAGCAGCATAGCCTTTATGTCATTATTATAGATGGCATCCCACACCGCAGCACGTATTAGCATAGCCTTTATGTCATTATTATAGATGACGTCCCACACCGCAGCATAGCCTTTATGTCATTATTACAGATGACAACCCACACCGTAGCACGTAGCAGCATAGCCTTTATGTCATTATTATAGATGACATCCCACACCGTAACACGTAGCAGCATAGCCTTTATGTCATTATTATAGATGACGTCCCACACCGTAGCACGTAGCAGCATAGCCTTTATGTCATTATTATAGATGACATCCCACACCGTAGCAGCATAGCCTTTATGTCATTATTATAGATGACATCCGACACCTTAGGAGCATAGCCTTTATGTAATTATTATAGATGATATCCCACACCGTAGTAGCATAGCCTTTATGTCATTATTATAGGTGACATCCCACACCGTAGCAGCATAGCCTTTATGTCATTATTATAGATGACATCCCACACCGTAGCAGCATATTCTTTATGTCATTATTATAGATGACATCCCACACCGTAGCACGTAGCAGCATAGCCTTTATGTCATTATTATAGATGACATCCCACACCGTAGCAGCATAGCCTTTATGTCATTATTATAGATGACATCCCACACCGTAGCACGAAGCAGCATAGCCTTAATATCATTATTATAGATGACATCCCCCACCGTAGCAGCATAGCCTTTATGTCATTATTATAGATGACATCCCACACCGTAGCATGTAGCAGCAAAAATGTTATGTCATTATAATAGATAACATCCCACACCGTAGCACGTAGCAGCATAGCCTTTATGTCATTATTATAGATGACATCCCACACACCTTAGCAGCATAGCCTTTATGTCATTATTATAGATGACATCCCACACACCTTAGCAGCATAGCCTTTATGTCATTATTACAGATGACATCCCACACCGTAGCACGTAGCAGCATAGCCTTTATGTCATTATTATAGATGACATCCCACACACCTTAGCAGCATAGCCTTTATGTCATTATTATAGATGGCATCCCACACCGCAGCACGTAGAAGCATAGCCTTTATGTCATTATTATAGATGACGTCCAATACCGCAGCATAGCCTTTATGTCATTATTATAGATGACATCCCACACCGTAACACGTAGCAGCATAGCCTTTATGTCATTATTATAGATGACGTCCCACACCGTAGCACGTAGCAGCATAGCCTTTATGTCATTGTTATAGATGACATCCCACACCGTAGCAGCATAGCCTTTCTGTCATTATTATAGATGACATCCGACACCTTAGGAGCATAGCCTTTATGCCATTATTATAGATGATATCCCACACCGTAGTAGCATAGCCTTTATGTCATTATTATAGGTGACATCCCACACCGTAGCAGCATATTCTTTATGTCATTATTATAGATGACATCCCACACCGTAGCACGTAGCAGCATAGCCTTTATGTCATTATTATAGATGACATCCCACACCGTAGCAGCATAGCCTTTATGTCATTATTATAGATGACATCCCACACCGTAGCACGAAGCAGCATAGCCTTAATATCATTATTATAGATGACATCCCCCACCGTAGCAGCATAGCCTTTATGTCATTATTATAGATGACATCCCACACCGTAGCATGTAGCAGCAAAAATGTTATGTCATTATAATAGATGACATCCCACACCGTAGCACGTAGCAGCATAGCCTTTATGTCATTATTATAGATGACGTCCCACACCGTAGCACGTAGCAGCGTAGCCTTTATGTCATTATTATAGATGACATCCCATACCGTAGCAGCATAGCCTTTATGTCATTATTTTAGATGACATCCCACACCGTAGCAGCATAGCCTTTATGTCATTATTATAGATGATATCCCACACCGTAGCAGCATGGCCTTTATGTCATTATTACAGATGACATCCCACACCGTAGCAGCATAGCCTTTATGTCATTATTATAGATGACGTCCCACACCGCAGCATAGCCTTTATGTCATTATTACAGATGACATCCCACACCGTAGCACGTAGCAGCATAGCCTTTATGTCATTATTATAGATGACATCCCACACACCTTAGCAGCATAGCCTATATGTCATTATTATAGATGACATCCCACACACCTTAGCAGCATAGCCTTTATGTCATTATTACAGATGACATCCCACACCGTAGCACGTAGCAGCATAGCCTTTATGTCATTATTATAGATGACATCCCACACACCTTAGCAGCATAGCCTTTATGTCATTATTATAGATGGCATCCCACACCGCAGCACGTAGAAGCATAGCCTTTATGTCATTATTATAGATGACGTCCAATACCGCAGCATAGCCTTTATGTCATTATTATAGATGACATCCCACACCGTAACACGTAGCAGCATAGCCTTTATGTCATTATTATAGATGACGTCCCACACCGTAGCACGTAGCAGCATAGCCTTTATGTCATTGTTATAGATGACATCCCACACCGTAGCAGCATAGCCTTTATGTCATTATTATAGATGACATCCGACACCTTAGGAACATAGCCTTTATGCCATTATTATAGATGATATCCCACACCGTAGTAGCATAGCCTTTATGTCATTATTATAGGTGACATCCCACACTGTAGCAGCATATTCTTTATGTCATTATTATAGATGACATCCCACACCGTAGCACGTAGCAGCATAGCCTTTATGTCATTATTATAGATGACATTCCACACCGTAGCAGCATAGCCTTTATGTCATTATTATAGATGACATCCCACACCGTAGCACGTAGCAGCATAGTCTTAATATCATTATTATAGATGACATCCCACACCGTAGCAGCATAGCCTTTATGTCATTATTATAGATGACATCCCACACCGTAGCATTTAGCAGCATAGCCTTTATGTCATTATAATAGATGACATCCCACACCGTAGCACGTAGCAGCTTAGCCTTTATGTCATTATTATAGATGACGTCCCACACCGTAGCACGTAGCAGCGTAGCCTTTATGTCATTATTATAGATGACATCCCATACCGTAGCAGCATAGCCTTTATGTCATTATTTTAGATGATATCCCACACCGTAGCAGCATGGCCTTTATGTCATTATTATAGATGACATCCCACACCGTAGCAGCATGGCCTTTATGTCTTTATTATAGATGACATCCCACACCGTAGCAGCATAGCCTTTATGTCATTATTTTAGATGACATCCCACACCGTAGCACGAAGCCTTTATGTTATTATTATAGATGACATCCCACACCGTAGCAGCATAGCCTTTATGTCATTATTTTAGATGACATCCCACACCGTAGCACGTAGCCTTTATGTCATTATTATAGATAACATCCCACACCGTAGCACGTAGCAGCATAGCCTTTATGTCATTATTATAGATGACATCCCACACCGTAGCATCATAGCCTTTATATCATTATTATAGATGACATCCCACACTGTAGCTGCATAGCCTTTATGTCATTATTATAGATGACATCCCACACCGTAGCACGTAGCAGCATAGCCTTAATGTCATTATTATAGATGACATCCCACACCTGTATCGTTTGTCATCTGGAGAAGGAGAGGAGGACCAAGTTGCAGCGTGGTAAGTGTTAATATTCTTTAATGAAATACGCAACACTAGACAAAACAACAGACACGACAAACGAACAGTCCTGAAAGGTTAAACAAAAACACCAAACAGGAAACAGGCTACCTAAATATGGCTCCCAATCAGAGAAAACGACTGACACCTGCCTCTGATTGAGAACCATACTAGGCCAAACACATAGAAAAAAACCTACAGAACAAAACATAGAAAAACAACATAGAATGCCCACCCCAACTCACGCCCTAACCAAACTAAAATAAAGACATAAAAAGGAACTAAGGTCAGAACGTGACAACACCGTAGCACGTAGCAGCATAGCCTTAATGTCATTATTATAGATGACATCCCACACCGTAGCAGCATAGCCTTTATTTCATTATTATAGATGACATCCCACACCGTAGCACGTAGCAGCATAGCCTTTATGTCATTATTATAGATGACATCCCACATCGTAGCAGCATAGCCTTTATGTCATTATTATAGATGACATCCCACACCGTAGCACGTAGCAGCATAGCCTTTATGTCATTATTATAGATGACATCCCACACCGTAGCAGCATAGCATTTATGTCATTATTATAGATGACATCCCACATAATTCTTGTGACAAACCCACACATACAAACACACACAGACGAACATACACTTTAATAAACTGAACTAAACTAAACACATTAACACAGTCCAGAACGTTTCTCAAAGTAGGAGTGCTGTTCTAGGATCATAATTATATGGACAGAGGGGAACCTGACCTATATCTTCATCAGCTCTGTGTGTGTGTGTGTGTGTGTGTGTGTGTGTGTGTGTGTGTGTGTGTGTGTGTGTGTGTGTGTGTGTGTGTGTGTGTGTGTGTGTGTGTGTGTCAGCGACTATAATGCTGACACAGAGAGATTTGAGATATGTTTTTTTTCTTGGTTCTGGGTTTGTTGTGTTCAGGTCTTCATGGTTCTGGGTTTGTTGTGTTCAGGTCTTCTTGGTTCTGGGTTTGTTGTGTTCAGGTCTTCTTGGTTCTGGGTTTGTTGTGTTCAGGTCTTCTTGGTTCTGGGTTTGTTGTGTTCAGGTCTTCTTGGTTCTGGGTTTGTTGTGTTCAGGTCTTCTTGGTTCTGGCTTTATTGTGTTCAGGTCTTCTTGGTTCTGAGTTTGTTGTGTTCAGGTCTTCTTGGTTCTGGGTTTGTTGTGTTCAGGTTTTCAAGGTTCTGGGTTTGTTGTGTTCAGGTCTTCATGGTTCTGGGTTTGTTGTGTTCAGGTCTTCTTGGTTCTGGGTTTGTTGTGTTCAGGTCTTCTTGGTTCTGGGTTTGTTGACTGTACTGTAGAGAACAGAGGGGTCCTCCTCAGCTGCTTGTTCCACCGTGGGCCTGGAGAAAGAAACATCCATTAAACTAATGTGACTCCCAAATGGCACCCTACTCCCGTATAGTGCACTACTTTTGACCAGTAGTGAACTAACTAGGGAATAGGGTGCCATTTGGAATGAAACCAGAGCCATTCCTTAAAACCCTCATCACATCACATCACTCCTTCATTATAGACATGTCATAGTAATTGTCTTGAGATGTATATTGTAGTTTGCAGTTTCAGGAAATGCCATTTGGCCTGAAGAATACCCCTGGAATCTTTAAGACATTAAAACTGTGACTTTTCTAAATGCCCACTGTTACACCATAAAATTGATGTAGTTCAATGAAATCTCATCAGATAGTGATGGAGGGAGTTCTCAGAGATCAATGAGGGGTCACCTGTTTTGCTTATTTGAATGACTTTGTCTACTCCTTCAATAAGCAGCAACATATGAATGACCTTGATGCTGTCTGTGTGTTCACAATGTTCTAGATAGTATTGACTCTATGCTGTTGTAATGGTAGAATATGCTCAGAGGGTGGCAGGAGTTTGAATTTCACAGCAGCGTACTGGACATCCTGTTCCTGGTGGAAGGTGGCCACTGTCTGTGCTGCAGTAGGGGTCATGGCCATGCCTGAGATGTTGTCATACACTGGACTAGAGTCTCCCTGATGGAGAGAGAGAACAGACCATATAAAGAGACCTGGGGACAGACAGCATGAAGAGAGAACAGACCATATAAATAGACCTGGGGACAGACAGCATGAAGAGAGAACAGACCATATAAATAGACCTGGGGACAGACAGCATGAAGAGAGAACAGACCATATAAATAGACCTGGGGACAGACAGCATGAAGAGAGAACAGACCATATAAATAGACCTGGGGACAGACAGCATGAAGAGAGAACAGACCATATAAATAGACCTGGGGACAGACAGCATGAAGAGACAACAGACCATATAAATAGACCTGGGGACAGACAGCATGAAGAGAGAACAGACCATATAAATAGACCTGGGGACAGACAGCATGAAGAGAGAACAGACCATATAAATAGACCTGGGGACAGACAGCATGAAGAGTGGACATTTCCCACAAAGCAATTAAAATGATCTTACATCTGTTTAAACAGACTCACCTGTCCGTCGTCTGCTGTGTGTCTTGTGTCAGAGGTGGATTTGGAGGCCTTCTTCCTGTTTTGAAAATGAACGAATG
Source organism: Salvelinus namaycush (assembly GCF_016432855.1). Lineage (NCBI taxonomy): Eukaryota > Metazoa > Chordata > Actinopteri > Salmoniformes > Salmonidae > Salvelinus > Salvelinus namaycush. The sequence continues at coordinate 20,340,682 of NC_052345.1, forward strand.
AATATATGAACAAAGTAATGAAGATAATAAGGTGAAATAATCTTTAAAATATGCTTTTTCACTCACCTGAACCACATGATGCCAGAGAGACATGAAGCCAGTATGACACCCAGAACAACCACTATGATTCCTACAGCTGCAGTTATAACTGAGGTTTGTTTCTCTAAAAGATAATATAGATGATATGAGTACATGTTATTATGAAGTGAAAATGAATATACGACAATACAGGACATTGATACAATACTTGTATGTATAAGACTATGTATAGCTATAAACCGAAGTGTAATGAGGCAAACTAGAAGATTACCTTGAAACATCATTTCTTATTGAACATCATTTTGTATTGAAGTATTGAAGATGGAACTTTACCTCCTATAATGATCATCAGAGCTGTAGAGTTCATAGATCCTCTTCCATTCTGGGCCTCACAGTAATATTCTCCTCTGTCCTCAGAGCTGATGTTAGTGATGCTGTAACTCTGTCCTGATGCTTTTGGTGGGGTAACATTCTTCTTGTACCAGGTGTATTTGTCCACCGGTGGGTTGGCATCACTGCTGCAGGTCAGAGTCACTGAACTGCCCTCCACTATTTCAGCAGAGGGACTGATTGACACTGAGGTGTTCTTTGGGCCATCTGGTGTAAAAGACAGGGGATTCATTTATAGCAAAATTTGTGTTCACATTTTACAGGTGAGTTTGAAATCATTTAATTCAGAGTAAAAGACAATCAGAAAAATAATCATTAAAAAGAATGATGATATTGTGGTAATACAAATTCAAGGAAATGGATGTTACACACTAAAATATTTACTCATATTTATTCATATGGAAAACAATCTATTCCCAAGTATCAACATGATCAGTATATCAGACTGGACGTCTAAAACCTCAAAGTACTGACATCTGACAGTGAGAGTCTCTTCAGCAGACTCTCCTCATGGCCTTCTACAGCACAGGAGTATCTGCCTGTATCCTCACTGCTGACTGAGAACAGGATATAGACAGGAGAGGAGGTGTTGCTGTTTGGTATAGGCTGTCCATTCTTATACCAACTGTAGGCTGTGATGGGGTCCAGTGTACATTTGGTTCTACATGTCAGTGTGACATTCTCCCTCTCTGACACAGATGTAGGATCCATCTCCAACACAACTTCTAGAGTAAAAGGAAACAAATCATTATTCTCCTCCTATTTATGTCCTCTTATGTTAAATACTAGATACCACTGCTGTGTCTGTTTGACTGCCCTTAATAAGGTAAATACAGTAATAGATGTGAGATGAGTGACAGATTACCTGTGACAGTCAGGGAGAAAGGTGAGCCAGCAATCTTTTCTCCGGATGTTATCAATCTGAACCTGTACTCAGCAGAGTCACTCAGTCTCAGGTTTGTGATTCTCAGGGTACAGTCACCCTCCTTATCCCCAAGGTACTCTATATGACCCTCATACCCTGGCACTGAGCTCAGATCTTCAGCCTCCATACCAGACCATTTAGTAAACCAGAAAGCTTGTTTGATCTGATGGTAACTGGGATATGTGTAAGAGCAGGATATGTCCACTGTTGACCCCTTCAAGGCACAGATACTCTGATTGGTGTAAGTCACACTCCAACACTTCTGACCTGAAATACAAGAGGACAATAGAACATCTTATATAAATCTATAATTACAATATCTACCAGTATACACTAATGTTGTTTATGAAGTAGAATACAGCTAGGTAAACAGTTTACAGTAGTGAAAACCATCATTATTAAAGAATGATCAATATTCATTGATTAATTGACAAAAGTCTCACAACCTGAAGAAAATTGCATTTATATGAAATGTTTATAAAAAAAAGTCCAGACATACACACTGCAGGAGAGCGGAGATCCCCGTGGCCTTTTACAGCACAGGAGCAACTGTCTGCATCACTAAAGGAGTTTGAGTTCAGGCTGGAAGTGTCCTCCTTTACTTTGTGTCCGTTCTTGTACCAGATGTAGGTGGGGTTGTCAGTCAGAGTACAGGTGGTGATACAGGTCAGTGACTTATCCTGATGTCCACCAGTCACCTTCACCTGAAGACCTGGAGAAAAAACAATATCACTGTAAATCCCTTCATCACTGACTTATCACTCTAATACACAGATGGAAGAAATACGATGTCATACAGACATCAATACAAACCAAGACAATGTTCCTGAACTCAATGGAATTCAACAGTTTAACTATATTGAATGTAACTGTACCTGTAACAGACAGTCACTCCAGGACTGCCAATATATTTCCCTCCGGTCTGATCTGTTAGTAATCTGAACTTGTACTCAGCAGAGTCCCTCTCTCTCAGGTCTGTGATCCTCAGTGTGTGACCATTCTTCTGATCTCCATGATACTCCAGACGACCTGCATACTCTGGGTCCTGACCTAGATCTTCAGGTTCTTTACCAGTCCCAGATTCAGTGAACCAGAAGGTTGTTGTGGCTGTACCATTGGGATATGTGTAAGAGCAGAACAGTTCCACTGTTGACCCCTTCAAGGTACAGATACTATTCTTGGTGTAAGTCACACTCATGCCATCCTGACCCAGTACCACTGAAACAAGGTCACACAACACAATGGTATCAGAATTAAGCTAATGTATCTCTGTAATGTGTCTGTAATGTGTCTGTAATGTGTCTGTATCTCTGTAATGTGTCTGTATCTCTGTAATGTGTCTGTATCTCTGTAATGTGTCTGTACCTCTGTAATGTGTCTGTATCTCTGTAATGTGTCTGTAATGTGTCTGTATCTCTGTAATGTGTCTGTATCTATGTAATGTGTCTGTATCTCTGTAATGTGTCTGTATCTCTGTAATGTGTCTGTATCTCTGTAATGTGTCTGTATCTATGTAATGTGTCTGTATCTATGTAATGTGTCTGTAATGTGTCTGTATCTATGTAATGTGTCTGTATCTCTGTAATGTGTCTGTATCTCTGTAATGTGTATGTATCTCTGTAATGTGTCTGTATCTCTGTAATGTGTCTGTAATGTGTCTGTATCTCTGTAATGTGTCTGTATCTATGTAATGTGTCTATATCTCTGTAATGTGTCTGTATCTCTGTAATGTGTCTGTATCTCTGTAATGTGTCTGTATCTCTGTAATGTGTCTGTGTCTATGTAATGTGTCTATATCTATGTAATGTGTCTGTATCTCTGTAATGTGTTTGTATCTATGTAATGTGTCTGTATCTATGTAATGTGTCTGTAATGTGTCTGTATCTCTGTAATGTGTCTGTATCTATGTAATGTGTCTGTATCTCTGTAATGTGTCTGTATCTATGTAATGTGTCTGTATCTCTGTAATGTGTCTGTATCTCTGTAATGTGTCTGTATCTCTGTAATGTGTCTGTATCTATGTAATGTGTCTGTATCTATGTAATGTGTCTGTAATGTGTCTGTATCTATGTAATGTGTCTGTATCTCTGTAATGTGTCTGTATCTCTGTAATGTGTATGTATCTCTGTAATGTGTCTGTATCTCTGTAATGTGTCTATAATGTGTCTGTATCTCTGTAATGTGTCTGTATCTATGTAATGTGTCTGTATCTCTGTAATGTGTCTGTATCTCTGTAATGTGTCTGTATCTCTGTAATGTGTCTGTATCTCTGTAATGTGTCTGTATCTCTGTAATGTGTCTGTATCTATGTAATGTGTCTGTATCTATGTAATGTGTCTGTATCTCTGTAATGTGTTTGTATCTATGTAATGTGTCTGTATCTATGTAATGTGTCTGTAATGTGTCTGTATCTCTGTAATGTGTCTGTATCTATGTAATGTGTCTGTATCTCTGTAATGTGTCTGTATCTATGTAATGTGTCTGTATCTCTGTAATGTGTCTGCATCTCTGTAATGTGTCTGTATCTATGTAATGTGTCTGTATCTCTGTAATGTGTCTGTAATGTGTCTGTATCTCTGTAATGTGTCTGTATATATGTAATGTGTCTGTATCTCTGTAATGTGTCATGTGTCTGTATCTATGTAATGTGTCTGTATCTATGTAATGTGTCTGTAATGTGTCTGTATCTATGTAATGTGTCAGTAATGTGTCTGTATCTCTGTAATGTGTCTGTATCTATGTAATGTCTCTGTATCTCTGTAATGTGTCTGTATCTCTGTAATGTGTCTGTATCTCTGTAATGTGTCTGTAATGTGTCTGTATCTCTGTAATGTGTCTGTATCTATGTAATGTGTCTGTATCTCTGTAATGTGTCTGTATCTCTGTAATGTGTCTGTATCTATGTAATGTGTCTGTATCTCTGTAATGTGTCTGTATCTATGTAATGTGTCTGTATCTATGTAATGTGTCTGTAATGTGTCTGTATCTATGTAATGTGTCTGTAATGTGTCTGTATCTCTGTAATGTGTCTGTATCTATGTAATGTCTCTGTATCTCTGTAATGTGTCTGTATCTATGTAATGTGTCTGTATCTATGTAATGTTTCTGTATCTCTGTAATGTGTCTCTGTAATGTGTCTGTATCTCTGTAATGTGTCTGTCTCTCTGTAATGTGTCTGTAATGTGTCTGTATCTCTGTAATGTGTCTGTATCTCTGTAATGTGTCTGTATCTCTGTAATGTGTCTGTAATGTGTCTGTATCTATGTAATGTGTCTGTATCTATGTAATGTAAATGTATTTATGTAAAACATAGGGACCACAATGTAAATAAGTCCCAGACTTTATTGTGCAATCCTTTAAAACAACAATCCTGGTCACTTTAAAAAAACTGTGTGTACATGTATATGTATTTTTTTAACTGACTTTAAAAACTTAACTAAAAATCAATCAATCCAAGCTGTGCAGCAGCCGTTTGATGAATGGAAAGAGACATTTGTTACAAAACACAAAAAAGTTGAATGACATTCAGAGATTGTCTTCAATACTGGGTATTACAAGGTATGGAGGGATGTATTTTCTGTCCAGATTGTCTTCAATACTGGGTACTACAAGGTATGGAGGGATGTATTTTCTGTCCAGATTGTCTTCAATACTGGGTACTACAAGGTATGGAGGGATGTATTTTCTGTCCAGATTGTCTTCAATACTGGGTACTACAAGATAAGGAGGGATGTATTTTCTGTCCAGATTGTCTTCAATACTGGGTACTACAAGGTATGGAGGGATGTATTTTCTGTCCAGATTGTCTTCAATACTGGGTACTACAAGGTATGGAGGGATGTATTTTCTGTCCAGATTGCCTTCAATACTGGGTACTACAAGGTAAGGAGGTGTCACGCCCTGGCCTTTGTTATCTTTGTTCTCTTTATTATTTTGGTTAGGTCAGGGTGTGACGAGGGTGGTTTGTGTGTTTTTGTCTCGTCTAGGGTGTTTGTACTGTCTAGGTTTTTTTGTAGAGTTATGGGAGTTGTGTTCATTATAGGTGTTTATGTAAGTCTATGGTTGGTTCTCAATTAGAGGCAGGTGTTTATAGTTGTCTCTGATTGGGAACCATATTTAGGCAGCCATGTTCTTTGGGTATTTTGTGGGTGATTGTTTCCTGTGTCAGTGTTTATGCCACACGGGACTGTTTCGGTTTGTTCACGTTTATTGTTTTTGTATTTGTGTTCATGTTCAGTTTTCTATATTAAAACATGGACACCTACCACGCTGTGTATTGGTCTGATCCTTGCTACACCTCTTCAGAGGAAGAAGAGGAAGACAGCCATGACAGGAGGGATGTATTTTCTGTTTGATTGTGATTTGAAATGATGTGCTCAAAGTCATTATGCTTTTGTTTATTGGTTGTGTGGTGCAGAAACCTGTTGGTAGAAAATGTGAATATATTTTATATAATTATAAATATGGCATCGTAATGTTGAAACTCTGATTTCCCCCTCGCTGATCACTGTCTGCAGCCGGCTCTGATCGTGGTGTAATGAAACAGGCAGGGAGAGTGAGCTCGTCCGTGGTGGTCGGCGAACCCCTCAACCTTCCGGCCAATATCCCTGTGTGCCATTAACTGTACCACATAAGCTGAAGCGGCAAAGTCAATTTTCACATTAATAAACACACAGTTGCAATATAATGATTACTAACTGGGTGGGTTGAGATTATTAAATATAAAAGCACTAAACCTCTAAAAACTTCACTTATACAAAAGTTTTATTTGAACCCTAAATGGTTCTCAAGTAGATTACTAAGAAAAGCTCATACATTGTTTATAAATGACCTTTTGTCTTTGTGCAGATTGCCATGTCTCATTTTAGATTAATTGAAAATGATACTTTTTTCAAAGGATCTCTCTTTTTCAAACAAGCATTGCAGAGCTACAATTTCAATTTCATCCCCCGGAAAATATAGAACAAATATTACAACAAATATTATGGCTGAACTCAAATGTGCTGGATGATAAAATACCTGTATTTATGGGAAATATGTTTGAACGTTGTGGATGGTTGTGCTTTTTTTTCACCTTAAGATGCATCAATTTCAAAATTAGTTTTGTGAATGAGGGTTTGTCCACTTTGTTGCCATAGTTAATGAGTTGAGTGTGAATGGAAACCACAGATAAGCATAATAATAATAATAATATCATCATAATACTCAATGAGGTGTGAAAGATAACTATTTAAAGTGAGGTGGAGACGCCTAACAGAACACACCAGAATAACATTATGATTCATAACCTTTAGAAATATCTGTAGATTGATAAACAGAGCAACTAAAATATATGAATGAGCCAATACCTGCTACAGACCAGAGAAAGACCACCAACACACTTCCTGCTGTTCTCAAGGCCATTGTTGCATCTCCCACCCTGCAGTCTTAGAAACATAAACAACAACTCACTCTATAGCTGGTGAATAACTCCACCTGATACATTGAAGTAGAAACTATAAATGGGGTACAGGGCCTCATTACTGTGTTGTGTTGTATTGTGCTATATGGTTGTCTATGTGAATACTGTCTGTCTGTAAGTCTATTGCATTATGTATGTAATGTGTGTGACGTGTTGCATGTCTGTCTACGTCTGTCTATTTAAGATGACATGCTGCAAATGATGCAAAAATAATTTCCTAATGGATACAATAGTCATCACCATCATCATCATTATAAACAACAACAATAACAATCACTTATTGAACAGATCTGTAGTAATGTAAACACATATTTCTACATTGATTGTTGTGAAGCTGTTTATTCTCAGATCCCCAAATATAGGAGGATAAATGTTCAATCCTCTACGGTTCGTCAAGCTGTACAGCAGCCTGGAGACTGACCACCATGTTCAATGATAACTCCTTTCCCCAAGCTGTGAGGATAAACAACAAGTGACTCGCACGCACGCACGCTCACACACACACACACACACACACACACACACACACACACACACACACACACACACACACACACACACACACACACACACACACACACACACACACACACACACACACACACACACACACACACACACACACACACCTGTAGTGAAGACCCATAAGGCCCATGGAGTCTGTATCAAAGTCTAGAGAGCTGGTTGTTATGGATGTAGAAAAGTTAAAAAACACATCCTACACAGTAGAGATGTCATCCTCCCTATCAGTCACAGTATAGATGCCAACCCTACTCCCTATCAGTCACAGTATAGATGTCAACCCTACTCCCTATCAGTCACAGTATAGATGTCAACCTCCCTATCAGTCACAGTATAGATGTCAACCCTACTCCCTATCAGTCACAGTATAGATGACAACCCTACTCCCTATCAGTCACAGTATAGATGTCAACCTCTCAATCAGTCTGGAGCTAAAGGGCCCTCAGATAAATCCACTGTGTCATTCACATCCACACACTGGTCCAACACTCCTACACTGAGACACTTTATGAATACTGGCCCTGATGTAACAACCATAACTGTCACATCCTGATCTGTTTCACCTGTCTTGTGCTTGTCTCCACCCCCCTCCAGCTGTCGCCCATTTCCCCCCTTATCCCTTGTGCATTTATACAGTGGTGGAAAAAGCACCCAATTGTCATACTTGAGTAAAAGTGAGTCACCCAGTAAAATACGACTTGAGTAAAAGTCTAAAAGTATTTGGCTTTAAATAATATGATATAAAGTATCAAAATTAAATGTAATTGCAAAAATGTACTTAAGTATCAAAAGGAAAAGTAGAAATCATTTCAAATTCCTTGTTAAAAACCTCTCTGGGATAGGCGGGACGCTTGCGTCCCACCTGGCCAATAGCCAGGGAAAATGCAGAGCGCCAAATTCAAATAAAATGATATAAAAATCAAACTTTCATTAAATCACACATGTAAGATACCAAATTAAAGCTACACTCGTTGTGAATCCAGCCAACATGTCAGATTTCAAAAAGGCTTTTCGGCGAAAGCATAAGATGCTATTATCTGATGATAGCACAACAGTAAACAAAGAGAGTGTAGCATATTTCAACCCTGCAGGCGCAACACAAAACGCAGAAATAAAATATAAATCATGCCTTACCTTTGACGAGCTTCTTTTGTTGGCACTCCAATATGTCCCATAAACATCACAAATGGTCCTTTTGTTCGATTAATTCCGTCCATATATATCCAAAATGTCAATTTATTTGGCGCGTTTGATCCAGAAAAAAACAGCTTCCAATTTGCGCAACGTCACTACAAAATATCTCAAAAATTACCTCTAAACTTTGCCAAAACATGTCAAACTACTTTTGTAATACAACTTTAGGTATTTTTAAACGTTAATAATCGATCAAATTGAAGACGGGTCTATCTGTTTTCAATACAGGAGGACAACAAACTAACGCTACTTTTCTAGTCTTGCGCAACTCTCAAACAGTACACATAACGTTACACTGATTCCAGATGGCCGTACTTCTTCATTGTACAAAGGAATAACCTCAACCAATTTCCAAAGACTGGTGGCATCCAGTGGAAGCGGTAGGAACTGAAAACAAGTCACTTAGAAATCGAATATCCCAATGAAATCTCATTGAACAGACAGTGACCTAAAAAAATAAAATCTGAATGGTTAGTCCTCTGGGTTTTGCCTGCTACATAAGTTCCGTTATACTCACAGATATGATTCAAACAGTTCTAGAAACTTCAGAGTGTTTTCTATCCAAATCTACTAATACTATGCATATCTTATATTCTGGGGATGAGTAGAAGGAAGTTGAAATTGGGCCCGCTATTTATCCAAAAGTGAAAATGCTGCCACCTATCCTGGAGAAACCAGATGGCACAACTGTTTGTGTTTTTTTTATGTGCGGATAGCCAGGGGCTCCAACACTCAGAAATCATTCAGAAACAAAGCGTTTGTGTTTAGTGAGTTTTCAGATCAGAGGCAGTGGGGACGACCAGGGATGTTCTCTGTTTAGTGAGTCCGTCAGATCAGAGGCAGTAGGGACGACCAGGGATGTTCTCTGTTTAGTGAGTCTGTCAGATCAGAGGCAGTAGGGACGACCAGGGATGTTCTCTGTTTTGTGAGTTCGTCAGATCATAGGCAGTAGGAACGACCAGGGATGTTCTCTTGATAAGTGCGTGAATTGGACCTTTTCTGTCCTGCTAAACATTCCGAATGTAACGAGGACTTTTGGGTGTCAGGGAAATGTATGGAGTAATAGGTACATCATTTTCTTTATGTAGTGAAGTAAAAGTGAAAGTTGTCTAAAATATAAATGACGAGATTACGTTGGCGATCAAATAGACCACCATTGCCCTCTGTTCTATTGTAAATAAGAACTTGTAAATAAGGCCATCATTGTAAATAAAATTGTGTTCTTAACTGACTTGCCTAGTTAAATAAAGGTTAAATAAAAAAAATTATTAAATAAATTCATATTGGCGAACGTGCAGTCACTGGAGAACAAACTGGATGAGCTATCTTCTATCCTATCACTGGAAAACTGTAATATCGTACGTTTTTCTTGAGTTGTGGCTGAACGAGGACATGGATATACATCTTGCTGGTTTGTTTACACAAAAATGTTTTGCTTTCTAGAACCTTGAAGGGTTATTTGGCTGACGCCATAGGAGAACCCTTTGAAGAACCCTTTTGGTTCCAGGAAGAACCTTTTTGAATTACAGGTAGAACATTTTTGGGTTCCATGTAGAACCCTTTCCACAGAGTGTTCTACATGTAACCGAAAGGGGTTCTACCTAGAACCAAAAAGGGTGCTCCTATTGGGACAGTCGAGGAACCCTTTTGGAACCCTTTTCTCAAAGAGTGTATGCATCTTCAAGAATGGATGGCAGACTCTGGTAAGTCGACGGGAGGAGGGGTGTGTCTCTTTGTTAAGGAAGTCTCAAGTTTCTTGCCTGAGTTAGAATACCTTGTGATAAGCAGTAAACAATACTGTTTACCAAGAGAGTTTTCATCTACACTGAACAAAAATATAAACACAACATGCAAAATATTTTAAGATTTTACTGACTTACAGTTCATATAAGGAAATCAGTCAATTTAAATAAATGTATTAAGACCTAATCAATAGATTGACTGGGATTCACATATGCATCTGTTGGTCACAGATACCTTAATAAAAAGTAGGCGCATGGATCAGAAAACTAGTCAGTATCTGGTGTGACCACTTTTTGTCTCATGCAGCGCGACATCTTCTTCACATAGAGTTGATCAGGCTGTTGATTGTGGCCTGTGGAATGTTGTCCCACTCCTCTTCAATGGCTGTGCGAAGTTGCTGAGTATTGGCGAGAACTGGAACACGCTGTCGTACACGTCAATCCAGAGCATCCAAAGCATTCTCAATGGGAGACTGGTGAGTATGCAGGCCATAGAAGAACTGGGACATTTTCAGCTTCCAGAAATTGTATGATTCTTGCGACATGGGGCCATGCATTATGATGCTGAAACATGAGGTGACAGTGGCGGATGAATAGCACAAAAATGGGCCTCAGGATCTCGTCACAGTATGTCTCTGTATTCAAATTGACATAGATAAAATGCAATTGTGTTTGTTGTCCATAGCTTATGCCTGTCAATACCATAACCCCACCGCTATACACGCTGTCTGCCATCTGCCCGGTACAGTTGAAACCGGGATTCATCCATGAAGAGCACACTTCTCCAGCGTGCCAGTGGCCACCGAAGGTGAGTATTTGCCCACTGAAGTCGATTACGATGCCAAACAGCAATCAGGTCAAGACCCTAGAGAGGACGATGAGCATGCAGATGAGCTTCCCTGAGACAGTTTCTGACAGTTTATGCAGAAATTCTTCAGTTGAGCAAAGCAACAGTTAAATCAGCTGTCCAGATGGCTCTTCTCAGCCCATCCCGCAAGTGAAGAAGCTGAACGTGGAGGTCTTGGGCTGGTGAGGTTTCACGTCGTCTGCGGTTGTGAGGCCGGTTGGATGTACCACCAAATTCTCTAAAACGATGTTGGTGGCGGCATATGGTAGAGAAATTAACATTAAATTATCTGGCAACAGTTCTGGTTGACATTCCAGCCTTGCCTGGTTCACCAACTACTTTGCAGACAGAGTTCAGTGTGTCAAATCGGAGGGCATGTTGTCCGGTCCTCTGGCAGTCTCTATGGGGGTACCACAGGGTTCAATTCTCGGGCCGACTCTTTTCTCTGTATATATCAATGATGTTGCTCTTGCTGCGGGTGATTCCCTGATCCACCTCTATGCAGACGACACCATTCTGTATACTTCCGGCCCTTCCTTGGACACTGTGCTATCTAACCTCCAAACGAGCTTCAATGCCATACAACACTCCTTCCGTGGCCTCCAACTGCTCTTAAACGCTAGTAAAACCAAATGCATGCTTTTCAACCGTTCGCTGCCTGCACCCGCACGCCCGACTAGCATCACCACCCTGGACGGTTCCGACCTAGAATATGTGGACATCTATAAGTACCTAGGTGTCTGGCTAGACTGCAAACTCTCCTTCCAGACTCATATCAAACATCTCCAATCCAAAATCAAATCTAGAGTCGGCTTTCTATTCCGCAACAAAGCCTCCTTCACTCACGCCGCCAAACTTACCCTAGTAAAACTGACTATCCTACCGATCCTCGACTTCGGCGATGTCATCTACAAAATAGCTTCCAATACTCTACTCAGCAAACTGGATGCAGTTTATCACAGTGCCATCCGTTTTGTTACTAAAGCACCTTATACGACCCACCACTGCGACCTGTATGCCCTAGTCGGCTGGCCCTCGCTACATGTTCGTCGTCAGACCCACTGGCTCCAGGTCATCTACAAGGCTATGCTAGGTAAAGTGCCGCCTTATCTCAGTTCACTGGTCACGATGGCTACACCCACCCGTAGCACGCGCTCCAGCAGGTGTATCTCACTGATCATCCCTAAAGCCAAAACCTCATTTGGACGCCTTTCCTTCCAGTTCTCTGCTGCCTGCGACTGGAACGAATTGCAAAAATCTCTGAAGTTGGAGACTTTTATCTCCCTCAACAACTTTAAAAATCTGCTATCCGAGCAGCTAACCGATCGCTGCAGCTGTACATAGTCCATCTGTAAACTACCCACCCAATTTACCTACCTCACCCCCCATACTGCTTTATTTATTTACTTTTCTGCTCTTTTGCACACCAGTATCTCTGCTAAATTGTAATTACTCGATTTATTGCCTACCTCATGCCTTTTGCACACATTGTATATAGATTGTATATAGATTCTCTTTTTTTTCTACCATGTTATTGACTTGTTTATTGTTTACTCCATGTGTAACTCTGTGTTGTTGTCTGTTCACACTGCTATGCTTTATCTTGGCCAGGTCGCAGTTGCAAATGAGAACTTGTTCTCAACTAGCCTACCTGGTTAAATAAAGGTGAAAAAAAAAAAAAAAAAAAAAAAAAATTCCTGAAGTCAGCATGCCAATTGCACGCTCCCTCAAAACTTGAGACCTCTTTGGCATTGTGTTTTGTGACAAAACTGCACAATTTAGAGTGGCATTTTTATTGTCCCCAGCACAAGGTGCACCTGTGTAATGATCATACTGTTTAATCAGCTTTCTTGATATGCCACACCTGTCAGGTGGATGGAATATCTTAACAAAGGAGAAATGGTCACTAACAGGAATGTAAACAAATGTACACTTTTACCTACTTTTTACCAGCCACCTGTGAAACTGACACAACTCTAGATCGCCTTTACTCCGCATAAAAGGCCTTTGGCAAATCAGGCTTCTATCTACCTGCTTAAAGCAAAATTTGAAACAGGAAGTACCATTGACACGCTCAATAAGGAAGTGGTCCGATCAAGTGAATGCTAAGCTACAGGACTGTTTTGCTAGCACAGACTGGAATATGTTCCGGGATTCAGCCCATAACAATGAAGAGTTTACCCAATCAGTCTCCGGCTTCATTAGTAAGCGCATCACCTACATTGTACCCACAGTGACGTACGTACATACCCCAACCAGAAGCAATGGATTACAGGAAACATCCGCACAGAGCTAAGGGCTAGAGCTTCCGCTTTCATGTAGTGGGACACTAATCCGGAAGCTTATACGAAATCTCGCTGCGACCTAGGATAAGCAATCAAACCGGCAAAGCGTCAATACAGGACTACGGTTGAATCCTACTATGCTGGCTCTGAAGCTCGAAGGATGTGGCAGGGCTTGCAAACTATCACAGATTCCAAAGGGAAATCCAGCCGCAAGCTGCCCAGTGACACAAGCTTACCAGACGAGCTACAGTAAATGCCTTCTATGCTAGCTTCGACGCAGGCAACACTGAACCATGGATGAGAGCACCAGCTGTTCGGGACGACTGTGTGATACAATCAGACATATGCCAACACACACATAACATGAGCACACCTGCATACTGACACCACTCAAACTCACTCACTCACGCACGCACACACGCACGCACGCACGCGCACGCGCACGCACGCACACACACACACACACACACACACACACACACACACACACACACACACACACACACACACACACACACACACACACACACACACACACACACACACACACACACACACACTTTCACCACATAAGCTGCTGCTACATCTTAGTCTACTAGCTATCCTGATGCCTCGTCTCTTTGCTCCTACCTATGGGGCAGCAGGTAGCCTACAAGTTAAGAGCGTTGGCCCAGTAAAGGTTGCTGGTTCGAATCCCTGAACAGGCTAGTTGGAAAAATATGCAGTTCTGTCCTTGAGCAAGTCAGTTAACACCCAACAACAACTGATCCCTGGTGCCGATGACGTCGACTAAGGCCCCCAGTGTTGTTCTGTTTCAGAGGGGTTAAATGTGGAACACACATTTCAGTTGAATGCATTTAGTTGTGCAACTGACTGGGTATCCCCCTTTCCCTTATATGTGTGTACATAACCACCTCAATTACCTCGTACCTCTGCACGTCAACTAGGTACTGGTAAATAGACATGTGATTTTTACTCATTATTGTTATGTTATTCACTGTGTATTTATTCCTTGTGTCACTATTTAAAACGTTTTACTTTGTATTGTTGGAAAAGGACCCGTTAGTAAGCATTTCAATCCACCGTCACTGTGTCTCATGTTAATACCACTCCTAAACACAACCCACCATCACTGTCTCCTGTTAATACTGTATTACTCCTAAACACAACCCTCCATCACTGTCTCATGTTAATACCCATCCCGGATCCGGGAGCATCCTCATCAAAAAAGCTGACTAGCATAGCCTAGCCTAACGGGACAGGGATATCATATAATATAATTTTCATGAAATCACAAGTCCAATACAGAAAATGAAAGATAAACATCTTGTGAATCCAGCCATCATTTCCGATTTTTAAAATGTTTTACAGCGAAAACACAATATGTATTTATATTAGCTAACCACAATAGCCAAACACACAACGGCATATTTTCACCATGTTTCCACCGCATAGGTAGTGTAACGTCCTGACCAGAGTTCTTATGTGTTGTGCTTGTTTTAGTGTTGGTCAGGACGTGAGCTGGGTGGGCATTCTATGTTGTGTGTCTAGTTTGTCTGTTTCTGTGTTCAGCCTAATATGGTTCTCAATCAGAGGCAGCTGTCAATCGTTGTCCCTGATTGAGAATCATATATAGGTGGCTTGTTTTGTGTTGGGGATTTGTGGGTGGTTGTCTCCTGTGTCAGTGTTTGTGCCACACGGGACTGTGACGGTTAGTACGTTTGTTGTTTTTGTACTCTTGTCTAGTTTTCATGTCATTAAATTATGGAAACTTACCACGATGCACATTGGTCCTCCGATCGTTCTCGCCTCTCCTCGTCTGAGGAGGAGGACGACTTAGACTGCCGTTACAGAACCACCCACCTAACTCGGACCAAGCAGCGTGGCTACGGGCAGCAGCAGCGGCCCACTACACAGGATCGCCTCCCATGGGAACAGCTGGAGGCAGCTAGGAGAGCAGAGGCAACCGGAGAGAGGAACCGGCGTTATGAAGGTACGCGGCTAGCACGGAAACCCGAGAAGAAATCCCAAAAATTTCTTGGGGGGGGGGGGGGGGGGGGCTAAAGGGTAGTGTGGCGAAGGCAGGTAGGAAACCTGCGCCCACTTCCCATGCTTACCGTGGAGAGCGGGAGTACGGGCAGACACCGTGTTATGCGGAAGAGCGCACGGTGTCTCCTGTACGTGTGCATAGCCCGGTGCGGGTTATTCCACCTCCCCGCACTGGCCGGGCTAGATTGAGTATTGAGCCAAGTGCCATGAAGCCGGCTCAACATATCTGGCCTCCAGTACGTCTCCTCGGGCCGGTGTACATGGCACCAGCCTTACGCATGGTGTCCCCGGTTCGCCAACACAGCCCAGTGCGGGTTATTCCACCTCCCCGCACAGGACGGGCTACGGGGAGCATTCAACCAGGTAAGGTTGGGCAGGCTCGGTGCTCAAGGGAGCCAGTACGCCTGCACGGTCCGGTATATCCGGCGCCACCTTCCCGCCCCAGCCCAGTACCACCAGTGCCTACACCACGCACCAGGCTTCCAGTGCGTCTCCAGAGCCCTGTTCCTCCTCCACGCAATCTCCCTGTGGTGCGTGTCTCCAGCCCAGTACCTCCAGTTCCGGCACCACGCACCAAGCCTCCTGTGCGTCTCCAGAGCCCTGTACGCACTGTTCCTTCTCCCCGCACTCGCCCTGAGGTGCGTGCCCTCAGCCCGGTACCACCAGTGCCGGTACCACGCACCAGACCTATAGTGCGCCTCGAGAGTTCAGTGTGCCCTATTCCTGCTCCCCGCACTAGCTTTGAGGTGCGTGTCTCCAGTCCGGTACCACCAGTTCCGGCACCACGCACCAGGCCTACTGTGCGCCTCAGCAGGTCAGAGTCGGCCGTCTGCCCAACGCCGCCTGCACTGCTCGTCTGCTCAACGCCGCCTGCACTGCTCGTCTGCCCAGCGCCGTCTGAGCCATCTGCCTGCCCAGTGCCGTCTGAGCCATCCGTCTGCCCAGCGCCGTCTGAGCCATCCGTCTGTCCAGCGCCGTCTGAGCCATCCGTCTGCCCAGCACCATCTGAGCCATCCGTCTGCCCAGCGCCGTCTGAGCCGCCCGTCTGTCCCGAGCCGTTAGAGCCGCCCGTCTGTCCCGAGCCGTTAGAGCCGTCCGTCAGTCAGGAGCCGCTAGAACCGTCAGTCAGTCAGGAGCTGCCAGAGCCGCCAGCCAGTCAGGAGCTGCCAGAGCCGCCAGCCAGTCAGGAGCTGCCAGAGCCGCCAGCCAGTCATGAGCTGCCAGCCAGTCATGAGCTGCCCGCCAGTCATGAGCTGCCCTCCAGTCATGAGCTGCCCTCCAGTCATGAGCTGCCCTTCAGTCATGAGCTGCCCTTCAGTCATGAGCTGCCCTCCAGTCATGAGCTGCCTTCCAGTCCTGAGCTGCCCTCCAGTCATGAGCTGCCCTCCAGTCATGAGCTGCCCTCCAGTCATGAGCTGCCCTCCAGTCATGAGCTGCCCTTCAGTCATGAGCTGCCCTTCAGTCATGAGCTGCCCTTCAGTCATGAGCTGCCCTTCAGTCCGGAGCTGCCACTCAGTCCGGAGCTGCCACTCAGTCCGGAGCTGCCACTCAGTCCGGAGCTGCCACTCAGTCCGGAGTTGCCACTAGTCCGGAGCTGCCCTTCAGTCCGGAGTTGCCCCTCTGTCCTGAGCTACCTCTCTGTCCTGAGCTACCTCTCTGTCCTGAGCTACCTCTCTGTCCTGAGCTACCTCTCTGTCCTGAGCTGTCTCCTCTATCTAGGGGGGACCTTTGTGAAGGTTCCTAGACCAGGGTCGGGGGCGAGGGTCGCCACTCAAAGGACGCTAAGGAGGGGGACAAAGACAACGGTGGAGTGGTGTCCTCGTCCTGCGCCGGAGCCGCCACCGTGGACAGATGCCCACCCAGACCCTCCTCTTGAGTTTTAGGGGTGCGTTCGGAGTCCGCACCTCAGGAGGGGGGTACTGTAACGTCCTGACCAGAGTTCTTATGTGTTGTGCTTGTTTTAGTGTTGGTCAGGACGTGAGCTGGGTGGGTATTCTATGTTGTGTGTCTAGTTTGTCTGTTTCTGTGTTCAGCCTAATATGGTTCTCAATCAGAGGCAGCTGTCAATCGTTGTCCCTGATTGAGAATCATATATAGGTGGCTTGTTTTGTGTTGGGGATTTGTGGGTGGTTGTCTCCTGTGTCAGTGTTTGTGCCACACGGGACTGTGACGGTTAGTACGTTTGTTGTTTTTGTATTCTTGTCTAGTTTTCATGTCATTAAATTATGGAAACTTACCACGCTGCACATTGGTCCTCCGATCCTTCTCGCCTCTCCTCGTCTGAGGAGGAGGACGACTTAGACTGCCGTTACAGGTAGCTTTCACAAAACCCACAAATAGAGATATAATTAATCACTAACCTTGAACAACTTCATCAGATGACAGTCTTATAACATCATGTTATACAATACATTTATGTTTTGTTCGAAAATGTGCATATTTATAGCTACAAATACTGGTTTTACATTGCAGCCACCATCACAAATAGCACCAAAGCAGCCAGAATAATTACAGAGAGCAACGTGAAATACATAAATACTCATCATAAAACATTTATGAAAAATACATGATCTACAGCAAATGAAAGATAAACATCTTGTGAATCCAGCCAATATTTCCGATTTTTTAAGTGTTTTACAGCGAAAACACAATATATATTTCTATTAGCTCACTACAATAGCCAAACACACAATGCCATTTACTACCCGCCAAAATAGCTTTCACAAAACCGACAAAATAGAGATAAAATTAATCACTAACCTTGAACAACTTCATCAGATGACAGTCTTATAACATCATGTTATACAATTCATTTATGTTTTGTTCTAAAATGTGCATATTTAGAGCTGCAAATCGTGGTTATACATTGTGAATACATAGCAACAATTCACCAAAATCTCCAGAGATATTTTGGACAGTCACCTAATCTAATCAAAGAACTCATCATAAACTTTACTAAAAAATACATGTTGTACAGCAAATGAAAGATACACTGGTTCTTAACGCAACCGCTGTGTTAGATTTTAAAAAATAACTTTACTACAACATACAAAATGCATTATTGTGAGACAGCGCTCACCTATTCTCCGCCGAGTTGGAGTCAACATATTACACAGAAATACGAAATAACATCATAAATTGTGTCTTACTTTTGCTGAGCTTCCATCAGAATGTTGTGCAAGGAGTCCTATTTCCAGAATAAATCGTTGTTTGGTTTTAGAATGTCCATTTCTTCTGTCGAATTAGCAACCTTGGCTAGCATTGTGGCGCGAACATGCCCATCATCTCTTAGCGCAAAGAACGGAAAATTCCAAAAGTCCCAATAAACGTTGAATAAACTGATCAAACTCGGTTGAAAAATCCTACTTTATGATGTTTTTCTCATATGTATCAAATAAAATCAGAGCTGGAGCAATTCGCCGTGTATACCGAACGCTTTTCAGAAGACAATGTCGAGGTCCCCCGCGCGCCGTCGAAAACAAACAAAATACCGGACCTGTCACTCCAAAAGCTCTTATTCGGCCTCACATCAAGCTAGACACCCCATTCAACCTTCTACTGCCTGTTGACATCTAGTGGAAGGCGTATGAAGTGCATACATATCGATAAATAAAAGCCAGTTGAATAGGCAGGCCCTGAAACAGAGCCTCGTTTTCAGATTTTTCACTTCCTGTAAGGAAGTTTGCTGCCAAATGAGTTCTGTTTTACTCACAGATATAATTCAAACAGTTTTAGAAACTTCTGAGTGTTTTCTATCCAATAGTAATAATAATACGCATATTGTATGATCTAGAACAGAGTACGAGGCCGTTTAATTTGGGCACGATTTTTTCCAAATTGAAAACAGCGCCCCCCTATTCACAAGAAGTTTTAATACTGTATTACTCCTAAACACAACCCTCCATCACTGTCTCATGTTAATACTGTATTACTCCTAAACACAACCCACCATCACTGTCTCATGTTAATATCACTCCTAAACACAACCCACCATCACTGTCTCATGTTAATACCACTCCTAAACACAACCCTCCATCACTGTCTCATGTTAATACTGTATTACTCTCCTAAACACAACCCTCCATCACTGTCTCATGTTAATACTGTATTACTCCTAAACACAACCCACCATCACTGTCTCATGTTAATACTGTATTACTCCTAAACACAACCCTCCATCACTGTCTCATGTTAATACTGTATTACTCCTAAACACAACCCTCCATCACTGTCTCATGTTAATACTGTATTACTCCTAAACATAACCCTCCATCACTGTCTCATGTTAATACTGTATTACTCCTAAACACAACCCTCCATCACTGTCTCATGTTAATACCACTCCTAAACACAACCCTCCATCACTGTCTCATGTTAATACTGTATTACTCCTAAACACAGCCCACCATCACTGTCTCATGTTAATACTGTATTACTCCAAAACACAACCCTCCATCACTGTCTCATGTTAATACTGTATTACTCCTAAACACAGCCCACCATCACTGTCTCATGTTAATACTGTATTACTCCTAAACACAACCCTCCATCACTGTCTCATGTTAATACCACTCCTAAACACAACCCTCCATCACTGTCTCATGTTAATACTGTATTACTCCTAAACACAACCCTCCATCACTGTCTCATGTTAATACTGTATTACTCCTAAACACAACCCTCCATCACTGTCTCATGTTAATACTGTATTACTCCTAAACACAACCCTCAATCACTGTCTCATGTTAATACCACTCCTAAACACAACCCTCCATCACTGTCTCATGTTAATACTGTATTACTCCTAAACACAGCCCACCATCACTGTCTCATGTTAATACTGTATTACTCCAAAACACAACCCTCCATCACTGTCTCATGTTAATACCACTCCTAAACACAACCCACCATCACTGTCTCATGTTAATACCACTCCTAAACACAGCCCACCATCACTGTCTCATGTTAATACTGTATTACTCCAAAACACAACCCTCCATCACTGTCTCATGTTAATACCACTCCTAAACACAACCCTCCATCACTGTCTCATGTTAATAACACTCCTAAACACAACCCACCATCACTGTCTCATGTTAATACCACTCCTAAACACAACCCTCCATCACTGTCTCATGTTAATACTGTATTACTCCTAAACACAACCCTCCATCACTGTCTCATGTTAATACCACTCCTAAACACAACCCTCCATCACTGTCTCATGTTAATACTGTATTACTCTCCTAAACACAACCCTCCATCACTGTCTCATGTTAATACTGTATTACTCCTAAACACAACCCTCCATCACTGTCTCATGTTAATACTGTATTACTCCTAAACACAACCCTCCATCACTGTCTCATGTTAATACTGTATTACTCCTAAACACAGCCCACCATCACTGTCTCATGTTAATACTGTATTACTCCTAAACACAACCCTCCAACACTGTCTCATGTTAATACTGTATTACTCCTAAACACAACCCTCCATCACTGTCTCATGTTAATACCACTCCTAAACACAACCCTCCATCACTGTCTCATGTTAATACCACTCCTAAACACAACCCTCCATCACTGTCTCATGTTAATAACACTCCTAAACACAACCCACCATCACTGTCTCATGTTAATACTGTATTACTCCTAAACACAACCCTCCATCACTGTCTCATGTTAATACTGTATTACTCCTAAACACAACCCTCCATCACTGTCTCATGTTAATACTGTATTACTCCTAAACACAACCCTCCATCACTGTCTCATGTTAATACTGTATTACTCCGAAAGCTCTTACGAAGCATCCACCCAATCACCTCTTACTCTCACTCTTACTTTAGTCCATTTTCAAAGAAGTCTCCACAACAATCTATTGCTGTCAGATTCCTTAAAATAGCATGCAAATGTATTATATATGAAACCACATGTACAATACTGTATCAGATGAATATGCAGAAATACATCTACAGAGTACACTGTACATAACAGAAATACATCTACAGAGTACACTGTACATAACAGAAATACATCTACAGAGTACACTGTACATAACAGAAATACATCTACAGAGTACACTGTACATAACAGAAATACATCTACAGAGTACACTGTACATAACAGAAATACATCTACAGAGTACACTGTACATAACAGAAATACATCTACAGAGTACACTGTACATAACAGAAATACATCTACAGAGTACACTGTACATAACAGAAATACATCTACAGAGTACACTGTACATAACAGCAACACAACAACATACATTCCAATTGCATCGCCATGCACATAACAGGATACAGAAGTTCATGGTTACAAACAAATGATAAAATATACATATTTTTAGATATCGTCAAGCATACTTACAGAGTAAAGGGTAGACGTGTTGTAAGTTAACTTACTGTCAGTCTATATGAATAGACACTGAGTGTGAAGTTTGAGATCTGTGGTTAACACATTGAAGTAGTCTGTGTCCATAGAGTTTAATAGAGGGCGCACTTGCTTCAAAACCTGTTTTAGCATGGCTAAAGCCATTGAATACAAACTTTCAGTTGGTTTACCGACTGTCATTAAACTTATGGAAGTTGAAGAAGAAGACATTAACTACTTTAAAATGGAGATAGTCCTCAATGGCTCTTCTCATTCTGTTGCAGACGACATAATGACAAAGATGGAGCCTCTATCCAAATCTATGTCAGGGACCAAGAAGCTGATGCAGAGGGCTTTCTTCCTCAGTCACACATACAGTGTTCGAGAGCATCAAAACTGTGATGCATCATGGGTAAATTGTGACTGACTGACTGACTGACTGACTGACTGAGTAGTTATTTATCATGCAAGGTCATTTGTAGATATAAAGTCGGCTGCAATGTCAAACACTCCTACATTTACATAACATTATAGCATTTGTAGCAAAAATCTCATTCAAATCATGGGACCGATAATAATATTTCACAGATTAACATCCTGTTCAAATCATCTATAAGTGACTTTGTTGAGCTTCACATTGAATTTTATACATTTGGATGATTTGGACATGATGTGCAAAAAATGCTAATATTGGTCGCAAGACTTGAATGGGATTTGTGCCACAAATGCTAAAAGATTAGCAAGTGGAAACAGTACCAGGGGAAACTAAATCAAAGCATGGATTGCTGACATACCATGTCCATAGACTATTAAAAGGGTAAGGAAACCAATGTGCCCTTTTGTCATTTGGGTGAACTATCTCTTTAAAGCTAATTTACTGTAAAATATTATAGATATCATAGCAATATGTTAGTTCTCTTCAGTCCAGGTTGTGTGGTGGTTCTCTTCAGTCCAGGTTCTGTGGTGGTTCTCTACAGTCCAGGTTCTGTGGTTGTTCTCTTCAGTCCAGGTTCTGTGGTTGTTCTCTTCAGTCCAGGTTATGTGGTGGTTCTCTTCTGTCCAGGTTCTGTGGTGGTTCTCTTCTGTCCAGGTTCTGTGGTGGTTCTCTTCTGTCCAGGTTCTGTGGTTGTTCTCTTCAGTCCAGGTTCTGTGGTGGTTCTCTTCAGTCCAGGTTCTGTGGTGGTTCTCTTCAGTCCAGGTTCTGTGGTTGTTCTCTTCAGTCCAGGTTCTGTGGTGGTTCTCTTCAGTCCAGGTTCTGTGGTGGTTCTCTTCAGTCCAGGTTCTGTGGTTGTTCTCTCTTCAGTCCAGGTTCTGTGGTGGTTCTCTTCAGGCCAGGTTCTGTGGTGGTTCTCTTCAGTCCAGGTTCTGTGGTGGTTCTCTTCAGTCCAGGTTCTGTGGTGGTTCTCTTCAGTCCAGGTTCTGTGGTTGTTCTCTCTTCAGTCCAGGTTCTGTGGTTGTTCACTCTTCAGTCCAGGTTCTGTGGTGGTTTTCTCCCCTGGATGGTTTGAGCGTCTCTCTGAAGAGCTGTGAACGTGTCACTGTGGGAGTCCCTCACACTCAGAGACAGAGGAAACACAGTGTGTGTGTGGGGGGGGGTCTTTCTCTCTCTCATACTATATACAAAATAAACACATATATTAATACATGAATACATACGTATTGCCAGTGTATCATAGTCAGAGCCCTTGGGTCTCATGTTCAGAGCTGTGCACGAGTCACTGATAATGTCAGGACGGACACTGTTGAGATAGAGAGCTGTGCCAAGGTCACAGTGGAAATGGTAGAAAATAGACTATTTTGGCACAGTAAATTAATGTCACCAGGTGTGGGGGTGGAATTGTAATTAATATAATCACCTGTGTTTCAGTAAATTAATGTGCACCTAGGAGAAACCCTGGAATCACCTGTGTGTCAGTAAATTAATGTGCATCCAGGAGAAAACCTGGAATCACCTGTGTGTCAGTAAATTAATGTGCATCCAGGAGAAACCCTGGAATCACCTGTGTGTCAGTAAATTAATGTGCATCTAGGGGAAACCCTGGGATCACCTTTGTGTCAGTAAATTTAATGTGCATCCAGGAGAAACCCTGGGATCACCTGTGTGTCAGTAAATGAATGTGCATCCAGGAGAAACCCTGGGATCACCTGTGTGTCAGTAAATGAATGTGCATCCAGGAGAAACCCTGGGATCACCCGTGTGTCAGTAAATGAATGTGCATCCAGGAGAAACCCTGGGATCACTTGTGTGTCAGTAAATGAATGTGCATCCAGGAGAAACCCTGGGATCACCTGTGTGTCAGTAAATGAATGTGCATCTAGGGGAAACCCTGGGACCACCTGACCTCTTCATCATGCAGTAGACGGTGACTAGAAGAGCTCTAGCAGTCAGGGCAGCCCCCACCCCTACCACAGGAACCCAGAAAAACACTGGAGTCTGGAGAGCTGCACACAGACCAGTGTGTGTTAAATACAGAAGATGGAGATATAACAGGGGGAACCAGGGAAGAAGAAAATGAAACAATATGTATTTAAATAGAGGCCTACTAATTGTGTCTTATGGTATAATAAGTGTGTAACATTGTTCATGATTATTTATGGTTGTTGACCTGTGTGATTATCAATGAATATATGCAAATTAGGTGCACTAACACTGAACGTCCACAAACACAGAAGAAGAGTTGAGAAGTCCATATTTATTCTCAGCCTCACAGTAATATTCTCCTCTGTCCTCAGAGATGATGTTAGTGATGCTGTAACTCTGTCCTGATGCTTTTGGTGGGGTAACATTCTTCTTGTACCAGGTGTATTTGTCCACCAGTGGGTTGGCATCACTGCTGCAGGTCAGAGTCACTGAACTGCCCTCCACTATTTCACCAAAGGGACTGACTGACACTGAGGAGTTCTTTGGGCCATCTGGTGTTGAAGATGACAGAAAAAATAACAACTCATATAACATGTAAGGCACCAAGAGATTATGTAAATTAGTAGAGATTAGTATATTACTGTCACGAGAATTTTAGCCCAATGTTCTAACTGAACTATTTTATAGCTTTGACCAATCCCCAAGGTTTGTAAGACCCTGGGTTTAATAATATTTAGGCAAAGACTCAGCTTATGCAAAAGGTCCGTAAGGTTTATTCAGAGAACGTTCTAAAGTCAAAAATGCAAACACAGACATTTTATAACTCTCACCCCCACCTACACACACATACCCACTCATACACACCCACTCATACACACCCACTCTCACTCACTCACACACACACACACACACACACGAAATGGGCTGTATCTTTTCCCACTGTTCACATCCCCCGTTTATCACTGTTCTACCCATCTGGCAGTTCCTCGCCGTTCCCTGCCTCCCTAGATTAGAGGGACCTTGACAGGCCCTCTTTCCTGTCGTAAGTTTTTCAGAGTTCCAACCAGGTCAGGTCATGTATAGTTCAATTGTTCTCTGTATTCTCTCAGTCCCACATATCTCACCCTTAACTTGTCTTAACCAAACCTTATTGGATTTTAGTCTAATCATTCTTAATACATTTTACATAGTCTAATGATTACGTTACAGGGTGGAATTCTTTAGTCATTACTTTAAACATATAACGTCCCTTATCAATTACACTGACATGTAGAACCATGTATTAGAGAGATGATATCAATGACTTTCACTGTAGACATATCAACACCCCATGTACTCACATTTGACAGTGAGAGTCTCTTCTGGAGAGAGGATTCTCTCAAAGCATTTTACAGCACAGGAGTAGTTTCCTGCATCCTCACTGGTGACTGGGTCTAGGATCAGACTGTTATAACTGATGACTGGGTCTAGGATCAGACTGTTATAACTGGTGATTGGGTAGGTCAGACGTTGTCTGTTCTTGTACCAGATGTAGGTGGGGTTGAGACCGACTGACTTGGTTCTACATCTCAGTGTGACTCTCTCCCCCTCTGACACAGACGTAGGATCCATCTCCACCAGGATATCTAAGAGGAAACATCAGTCATATTTGACTCCAGACAGGCTTGTCATGTGATTAGACTTGTCCTATTACAGTGATCCTGATCCTAGTACATCTGGATGCCTTAAATTGCGTCTGGGAAACCGGGCCCAGATAACCAGTTTCCTCCTCTTCTTCCTCCTCCCTTTTCGATGTGACTGTCATCTCCCCCCCTCCTCTTTCACTTCAAAAACGGAATCCTCCTCTCTCTCCGCCTCCTCTTCTTTTACTGTAACATCCTCCTCCTCTTTCACTCTGAACGCATCTTCCTCTTCTTTCACTGCAACGTCTTTCTCTTCTTCTTTTACTGTAACAGCCTCACCCTCTACTTGTTTTTGTATTGTAACAGCCTCCTCTTCTTCCTCCTCTTTCGCAAGAGTTTCTTTCTCCGTTCAGCAGACCTTCTCTTCTTCAGCAGGAGAGTAGCTTAGTAACCTCATGGTCGGAGATGTTAGCTAGCTAGGCTAATGCTGACTTAACCAGCCCGCTACCTGAATAATAACAACAATTCCGTAAATATGAAATTAAATCGGATAACTAACTAGATGACAGAAGTGGGTTCAAAACACAGTGGCTAATATACACTAAAGCGTCTAAAGAGCTTTATTGGTTCGGCTATTTTGTCTAGCAAGCTACCGAGGTGGCTGACCAACTGTTGCTGCTGTTGAAAGAAGCGTTCCGTCCACTAGATTATACGTCACATTAACAGCATTGTCTTAAAGTCACAGACCGCCATCTGTTGACTGGAGTGGGTAACGCAGTTGAGTAAAACGTATATTTTATTTTCAGACAACAAGTGAAAGTGTAGGAAGCATGAGATTTTACTCACCAGTGTAACATACAGTATGGTTAAAGACTTAGTAACTTAGTTGTATTGAAGATCTGGTAACCTATAAGCACAAACAGTTATGTTTTTGAATTGTCACATTTATATATTTTTATTTAACCAGATAGGCCAGTTTAAAACAAGTTCTCATTTACAACTGCGACCTGGCCAAGATAAAGCAAAGCAGTGCGACACAAACAACAACACAGAGTTACACATGGAATAAACAAACGTACAGTCAATAACACAATAGAAAAGTGTACATACAGTGTGTGCAAATGAGGTAAGATTAGGGAGGTAAGGCAATAAATAGGCTGTAGTGACAAAGTAATTACAATTTAGCAATAAACACTGGAGTGATATTTGTGCAGAAGATGAATGTGCAAGTAGAGATACTGGGGTGCAAAGGAGCAAAACAATAAATAACAATATGGGGATGAGGTACAGATGAAGTCGGAAGTTTACATACACCTTAGTCAAATACATTTAAACTCAGTTTTTCACAATTCCTGACATTTAACATTTAATATAAGTAAAAATTCCCTGTCTCAGGTCAGTTACGATCAACACTTTATTTTAAGAATGTGAAATGTCAGAATAATAATAGAGAGAATTATGTATTTCAGCTTTTATTTCTTTCATCACATTCCCATTGGGTCAGAAGTTTACATACACTCAATTAGTATTTGGTAGCATTGCCTTTAAATTGTTTAACTTGGGTCAAACATTTCGGTTAACCTTCCACAAGCTGGGTGTATTTTGGCCCATTCCTCCTGACAGAACTGGTGTAACTGAGTCATGTTTGTAGGCCTCCTTGCTCGCACTTTTTCAGTTCTGCACACACATTTTCTATAGGATTGAGGTCAGGACTTTGTGATGGCCACTCCAATACCTTGGAGTGTCCTTAAGCCATTTTGCCACAACTTTGGAAGTATGCTTGGGGTCATTGTCCATTTGAAAGACCCATTTGCGACCAAGCTTTAACTTCCTGACTGATGTCTTGAGATGTTGCTTCAATATATCCACATAATTTTCCTCCCTCATGATACCATCTATTTTGTGAAGTGCACCAGTCCCTCCTGCAGCAAAGCACCCCCACAACATGATGCTACTTCACGGTTGGGATGGTGTTCTTCGGCTTGCAAGCCTACCGCTTTTTCCTCCAAACATAACGATGGTCATTACGGCCAAACAGTTCTATTTTGTTTCATCAGACCAGAGGACATTTTCTCCAAAAAGTACAATCTTTGTCCCCAGTTGCAAACCGTAGTCTGGCAGTTTAAAAATATTTCATTCAATATTTTATAAGAAATACAAAACATACACATACAAAAGACAACATCATGCAAACATTAACTACATCACACCTGCCCAGACCCACCAGAACACACCTCCATCTCCATTAACTACATCACACCTGTCCAGTCCCACTAGAACACACACCCACCTTAACTTCTTGTTAATCCAGCCGCTTTGTCAGATTTCAAAAAGGCATTACGGAGAAAGCATACTATGCGATTATCTGAGGCCCCACACCAAAATACTAAATAAATCACTTACCTTTGAAGATCTTCCTCTGTTTGCAATCCCAAGGGTCCCAGCTACACAATGAATGGTTGTTTTGTTCGATAAAGTCCTTCTTTATATCCCCAAAAAAGTATGTTTAGTAATCTTTCAAAGAATCCAATACCAGTTCGTCCAAACAAGTAAAACAATGTTTCTAATTAATCCTAAATAAACTATTTACATTTTTTTTTAAATTCAGAATTCAAAATAATGCCAAAGTCAGGTGTGAAGTAATATGGAGGACCAGCCAATTCCCTATGATGTAAACTACAACAGAAATAACTTCAAATGTAGAACTTTAAATTAAACCAGTCGTTTGAACTCATGACTTGAATGATTAAAGTAGACCAATGTTTTGGAAATACATAACACCATCTAACCAAATATCAAAGAATGTTAGTTGAGAGAATGCCAAGAGGGTGCAAAGCTGTAATCAAGGCAAAGGGTGGCTACTTTGAAGAATTTTAAATATAACATCTATTTTGATTTGTTTACCACTTTTTTGGTTACTACATGATTCCATATGTAGACAATAGTTAAAATAAAGAAAAAACATTGAATTTGTAGGTGTGTCCAAACAATTGACCGGTACTGTATATGCATTGTGGAGGAGAACTGAACCTAGATCTGTACAACATAACATCTACAGCAGGAACAACTGTCTGTGTTAGAGAGCATATAAAACGAACTGATCCTAGATCTGTACAAAGGCATAACATCTACAGCAGGAACAACTGTCTGTGTTAGAGAGCATATAAAACGAACTGATCCTAGATCTGTACAAAGGCATAACATCTACAGCAGGAACAACTGTCTGTGTTAGAGAGCATATAAAACGAACTGATCCTAGATCTGTACAAAGGCATAACATCTACAGCAGGAACAACTGTCTGTGTTAGAGAACATATAAAATGAACTGATCCTAGATCTGTACAAAGGCATAACATCTACAGCAGGAACAACTGTCTGTGTTAGAGAGCATATAAAACGAACTGATCCTAGATCTGTACAAAGGCATAACATCTACAGCAGGAACAACTGTCTGTGTTAGAGAGCATATAAAACGAACTGATCCTAGATCTGTACAAAGGCATAACATATACAGCAGGAACAACTGTCTGTGTTAGAGAACATATAAAACGAACTGATCCTAGATCTGTACAAAGGCATAACATCTACAGCAGGAACAACTGTCTGTGTTAGAGAACATATAAAACGAACTGATCCTAGATCTGTACAAAGGTATAACATCTACAGCAGGAACAACTGTCTGTGTTAAAAGGCCCAGCTGGATTGAATTGAGCTGTTAAAATGACAGATTTGAGTCTGAAATGATTTGTCATATTTTTTTTAAAGGAGAAGTGGGGAATTTTTTACAATTAGGAAGTAATATGTCATATTTTACTCGTACCTCAGCCAGCATTGTGAATGGTTAGGAAATAATATGTCATGTTTTACTCGTACCTCAGCCAGCATTGTGAATGGTGTCTGAGGCGGTGACATACTAGACCATGGCAGTAAATCTAATACTTAGGTGTTTTTAGTCATGCATGAAAGGTCTGGGGTGGTTCTGTGGTTATAAGTTACTGACCTTGTAATACATTTCTGGCCATGCTGGCAGGGTCTGAATCAAACCCAATGTCCACCTGGTACACTGGCAGGGTCTGAATCAAACCCAATGTCCACCTGGTACACTGGCAGGGTCTGAATCAAACCCAATGTCCACCTGGCACACTGACAGGGTCTGAATCAAACCCAATGTCTTACCTGGCAGGGTCTGAATCAAACCCAATGTTAAGGGGAGGGAAGATTGGTCAAGAGGGTGATGATTATTGTTGTTCTACTGCCTGATTGTTATGCAACAACACTGTTTACAAAAGCTTTATTAAAGAACAAGAAGGCCCACACACTGTTTACAAAAGCTTTGTTGAAGAACAAGAAGGCCCACAAACTGTTAACAAAAAGCTTTGTTAAAGAACAAGAAGGCCCACAAACTGTTAACAAAAAGCTTTGTTAAAGAACAAGAAGGCCCACAAACTGTTAACAAAAAGCTTTGTTAAAGAACAAGAAGGCCCACACACTGTTAACAAAAAGCTTTGTTAAAGAACAAGAAGGCCCACACACTGTTTACAAAAGCTTTGTTAAAGAACAAGAAGGCCCACAAACTGTTAACAAAAGCTTTGTTAAAGAACAAGAAGGCCCACACACTGTTTACAAAAGCTTTGTTAAAGAACAAGAAGGCCCACACACTGTTTACAAAAGCTTTGTTAAAGAACAAGAAGGCCCACACACTGTTTACAAAAGCTTTGTTAAAGAACAAGAAGGCCCACACACTGTTTACAAAAGCTTTGTTAAAGAACAAGAAGGCCCACACACTGTTTACAAAAGCTTTGTTAAAGAACAAGAAGGCCCACACACTGTTTACAAAAGCTTTGTTAAAGAACAAGAAGGCCCACAAACTGTTTACAAAAGCTTTGTTAAATCAGCACAACAGTTTTCAGCTGTGCTAACATAATTGCAAAAGGGTTTTCTAATGATCAATTAGCCTTTTAAAATGATTATCTTGGATTAGCTAACACAACGTGTCATTGGAACACAGGAGTGATGGTTGCTGATAATGGGCCTCTGTACGCCTATGTAGATATTTCATAGAAAATCTGCCGTTTCCAGCTACAATAGTAATTTACAACATTAACAATGTCTACACTGCATTTCTGATCAATTTGATGTTATTGTAATGGACAATTTTTTTTGAGTTTCTTTCAAAAACAAGGACATTTCTAAGTGACCCCAAACTTTTGTTACACCATTTAGGAGCAGTATAGACCTAGTCTGTTCATTATATACATCTACATGATGTATTGTTACACCATGTAGGAGCAGTATAGACCTAGTCTGTTCATTATATACATCTACATGATGTATTGTTACACCATGTAGGAGCAGTATAGACCTAGTCTGTTCATTATATACATCTACATGATGTGTTGTTACACCATGTAGGAGCAGTATAGACCTACAGTAGCTAGCTACTTATTTAGATTTAGTATGACTAAATGACACTGCCTTAAATGTGCTGTAGTAAACATTTTTTATTCTCACTAATCAATCAACACATTCCTGTCTTTGTATGTCTCAATATAATAGTATTATTTAATTAAATCCATTTAAAAGAATCTTTGTCTGAAAATAAAATATGATCCTCAACGGCGTTTCCCACTCCAGTCAGCAGATGGCGATGTGCGTCTTTTAGGTTCAGGCGACGTTGCCAGTGTGACGTATAATTTAGTGGACGGAACGCTCCTTCAACAACAACAGCTAGTAAGACACCTCCGTAGCTTTCTAGCAAACATAGCTACAACATTCACGCTCTTTACACTGTTTTCTGTGTATATTAGTCGCTGTGTATTAAACACACTTCTGTCGTATGTACTTGTTGGCCCATTTAATTATATATTTACGTTTGTTTGCTAGCTGGTTTGCTAAATTAGCTTAGAACTAGGCTAGTTGCTAATGCTAACTAGCTAACATCTCCGACCATGAGTTCACTAAGCTACTCTCCTCCTGCTAAAGAAGATGAGATCTGCTGGACGGAGAAAGAAGCTCTCGTCAAAGAGGAGGAGGAAGAGAAGGCTGTTACAGTGAAAGAAGAAGAGAAATACGTTTCAGTGAAAGAAGAGGAAGACTCGTTCAGAGTGAAAGAGGAGGAGGATGGTACAGTAAAAGAAGAGGAGAAAGAGGAGGTTTCATTTTTTGGACTGAAAGAGGAGAAGGGGAAGATGACTGTCACATCCAAAAAGGAGGAGGAAGAAGAGGAGGAAACTGGATATCTGGGCCCGGTTTCCCAAACTCATCTTAAGGCATCCAATGGTTCTAACGATGAACTTAGCCGTAAGATGGTTTTGAGAAACCGTTCTCTGAGTAACACTAGTAAGTACTGTCTTAAAAACAGAAGCACAAACTCTGCGGTTGTTGAACTGGTGTGTGGTGTTAAAGGGGAAATCTGCAATTGCTACATCCATATTTGGACTTTTAAATTATTTATTTATAGGCATTGATTCTTGAAGAATATAACACATGCTTCATGAGCTTAGTTCAACTGTTGTACCCCATCAGAACCCAAAATAAGCTTTTTTTACTCCAATGTTTAGAAACAATGTAAATCAACAGCCTCAACATGGTTAACACTATAATGTTGATATCATGGATGGTCAGTCCTTGCATCCATAGGTCTGTCTATGAATTTGAGAGTAGTTACATTTCTCCAGGCCCATCATCATCTTATTACCAAAA
The DNA here is from genome assembly GCF_016432855.1 of Salvelinus namaycush. NCBI lineage: Eukaryota > Metazoa > Chordata > Actinopteri > Salmoniformes > Salmonidae > Salvelinus > Salvelinus namaycush. The sequence goes on from NC_052345.1 coordinate 20,373,205, forward strand.
CAGTTGTGGTGGAATGATTGCTTTGTTATTGTTTCAACTGCAGATTGGTTGATTGATGTGTGGCTTTTTAAAGGGACAACCTAGTATTTAAACAGCAACAAAATGGCTGCCAAGAGACTTGGTTTGGTAAACAGCTGAGGGATGGGGCCTGGAGAAATGTAACCACTCTCAAATTCATAGAGAAAGCTATTGTAGCAACCGTAACCCAACACCTAGCGACCTCGTCAAGAAGTTCAGACATCTTGGCATAACAGTTATAAGGTGTTGGCCTGACAGTCACTGGACCCAGTTTTGAGTTCAGCTCAGGGCTACCCCACAAATTCACTACTATGAATACAAGGACTGGCCATGCATGATGTCATAATGATAGTTTAACCAGGTTTCTAGGATATATAGTATCTTCTAGAATTCATCCATGATGTCATAATGATAGTTTAACCAGGTTTCTAGGATATATAGTATATTCTAGAATTCATCCATGATGTCATAATGATAGTTTAACCATTAAAGGCAAGACATTCCTAGATTCAATTACATTCATGAATTGGTTTGAAACCTTTGTTTTAAACCCTTCTCAAAGTTGGTGCCTTGTCGGATTTGTAAAAAATGGTTTGTCATGAAACACTTATTTATTTATTTAAATGTAACCTTTATCCGGTTGTGATACAGCCCGGATTTGATCCAGGGTGTCTGTAGTGGTGCCTCAAGCACTGAGATGCAGTGTCCGCTGCGCTACCTGGGAGCCCCAAAATCATGTTCTAGTGCTGTCCCCAACTAAAATACATCTTGGTCAACCAAGAGTCATCTGTTCTGTCTACTAAGCGCCCCATGTGTTTTTATAAAATCTATATGTACTGAACATGTCTGATGCTTTAAGCACACTGTTTCATTAAATAAATAAGACACACAAATGACTAGAGGGAGCCGGTCGTCAACACAACCCGACCAGAGGGAGCCGGTCGTCAACACAACCCGACCAGAGGGAGCCGGTCGTCAACACAACCCGACCAGAGGGAGCCGGTCGTCAACACAACCCGACCAGAGGGAGCCGGTCGTCAACACAACCCGACCAGAGGGAGCCGGTCGTCAACACAACCCTACCAGAGGGAGCCCCCCTCAGTGATTAATATACATTCTATCTAAATTAAAATACTAAAAGTAACTTTTATTGCCATTGCCAACTATGTAAAAAAAATAGCCTACATAAAGCCAACAAATAAAAACATTGCATTCTGCAGGTAGAAAATATCCTGATAAAAATAAATATCCTAGAAATCACATTGGTTGCACATGGCCTGTCTACTACAAACTTGAAACATTCTATCAACTATCAACTGGGTCAGGAAACTCGGATAGCAAGCTTGCAACATTGTATAAAATATTCTAGGCCCTCAGTTTCCTGCTCCAGTGAGTTCTGGACAGATACAGCTGTAGGCTATTTGTGCAAAGGATAAGAAGTAATCAGGTATTTTATAACATTTCCACTGGATCAGATCATTACGTTTTCCCCTTTAATGCTGAGTGGTTATCGAAAGGGTGAGAGCTGGAAATATTTTACGAAAATACTTTGAGGAACTATTGTCATTTGCAATTGATTTAGATTTTTGTGCATTTGATTGTGATTTTTACTTGCTGTTTGGAGGTGAAGAAAAAGTTACTTTGAGAAGCTCCACAACTCATTAGTGGTGCAGCGTTAAAAAAATACAAGTAATGTGATTATTGTGGCAGATGTTTGTACATAGCACATTTTTTGTTTAGGTTTTCAATATATCAGAAACTGTTTCTGCATATTGGTTATTGATTTGGACACGTTAAAACTGTGTTTTCACATTGGGCTATCCCACCTAGCAAAATGTCATTGAAAAGCCGTTGAAAATAAGACTATGCAACCAAATATTTCATATTTACAATTCATGTAACATTTAGTAATGGTAATTATTTATGCAACCAACTGACAATTTTTTTTTACAATTATATTGACATTGTTATTCTGCTTTTAGAATATCAGAGTTCATTCTCAGATGTCAACCCAAATGTACTAGAGCATGACATTGGGGACTAGGGCCCGATCCAACAACATGCCTATCTAGTGAACCCTGAAAAGAGAGAGAAGCTCTGCGGTGAGGTGGAAAGTTACTACGGATATTGCAGGAGTTTCCTCTTGAAATCATGTCTGTTTTAAGGACAACTTGGTTGCTGATTGTCTCAAGGGTGGGCAGTTAAAAAGATTTGTGTTTTGAGTTTAGCCAGTGTGTTACCATGGATCCCAATTGATTTTGACTGCATGTTTTTCCGTATTGGAGATGAGTTTTGTTTGGGCTCGTTCCAAGGGGACGTGAGTTCTAGAAGCTAGTGAGTTTTAGAAAGACGAGAGTTCTAGAAGGGAAAAAATAATAGTTTAGGAATCTATAGAAAGAAAAAGGAGAAAAGATACGATATTATTATACTATTGTATATTATTATTTAGAAGTACGTGTTTTTTCTTGTTTTTAATTGTTGACAGCCAGTAGACACCATGTTTATATTGGTGAAGCATTTTAGTTGATTATAATGTGAAATGGAAATTGTTTTCTGTTGGTGGTGAGCAAACTTGTCCAACAAAAATATAGGATATATTTGTTGTCTTAAGGGGGAAGGTGTTACAGGCTTTGGTTTTTCCATTTATGTTTTGAGGTTTGGACTTCAGCTCGTTACCACATAGGGTGCACTGATTGGTGTCACCTCGTTAGTCAGTATGTGTTACACCTGTGCTAACTTGTCCATCTCGTTAGTAGGAAGGTGTTTCACCTGAGCTGGTCCAGGTTCTATTTAAGAGTGTCTGGCCCAGTACTCCAGTTGTCTTGATAGATGTGGAGAGTCAACACCTTTAGTTGCTCCAACTTTTTGGTTTGCTTCCTGTCTTTAAGTTTGGTGTGGGTTTTTCTTTTGTTTGCCTCTTCTTGGGCAGATTTAGTGGGTCTCATAGTGGGTGTCTTTTATGTCCCAGTTGTTGTGAGTAGTCAACTTTCAGTGGACACAGAGTGAAATTGCAAGATTATGTTATAATACTTTTATTGCATCAAATGGTTGTTTTTTGCAACAGAATAGAGGGTTCTTAGAACTATTGTGTCTGTGTGTTCTACTGAGGATGGGCTTCTGGGAGATAACACTGACAGGAGATTTACAATGTATTTTGGGTGATAAAACCTAAAGAGACCACATTCCAGAGCATGAGTTAATGTTTCTGTTCTATATGGTACCAGGGAGAGATGACCTCAGGGCCAGACCCTGGTCTCTACACAGAGTACTGTTTTTACAGCAGATACTGTCTGCTGAGAATTATAAGTATATTTCATACAAATCTTAATCTTGTGACCCGTTCTATACATCTATTGTTGGTCATGTAGGTTGAAAGGGGTGTATCTTGGCTATAAAAGACCTTTGTACTTTTGTCTCGTGGCTCTCAACGAATCATCTGGGGGTGATTTGTCGACCAGCCGTCATTATCGTAGAGCACTCAATTGATTGACTTTATATTTGTGTGTTGTATTGACCTGCTCCCTTATTAATAAGTGAATAAAGATTTAGTTTAAGAATAACTCTGACTTGTGTGATAGGTTTGTTTCTCATTTGATATTAAAGAAATTAACCACCACATTTGGCGATGGGGATGTGAATCTTCACTTGGTGACCGCTCCTGACGACCTGGGTAAATGGTGCACGAGGGATCCCTCTAACTTGGGATCTCAGGGAGACCACACTTTGGCAACGGAGCAGATGGACCCACCTTTGTTCTGAGAGGCAGTGAGCCGAGTGGATAACACATCTCGAACGTAGTTTAAAAAATAGAGGTGAGCGAAACACGCAAAGTGTAGTTTTTATAAAAGTCTCTGAGTTTGTATTCTTATGTGGGGGGCACCTTGGAGGGGTAGACAGGGCTGAGTCAGTGGAGGATGATCTGAGAGTCAGTCAGTGGAGGATGATCTGAAAGTCAGTCGACTCAAAGACATCTATCATTGGACGGTTGCGGGCAACCTAGAGCCATCCTGACACTGAAATAAAAAATACAGGCCTAGCAGAGCCCCAAGTCCCATGGGGACGTCCTCGAGGGCGTGGATGTTCTCCCCATCAAAGGCCAGCAGGATTTCACTCTCATATCCATTCCCTGGACTTGATTTATTTCTGAGAAGATCTGAAAAGATCATTTGCACACATTTGTATGCTAATAGATGTCAGTTTGTATTGACTGCTATGTAGGTTAAATGTATACTTCAAATGCAGCTGTCCTACAACAGATCTGTACCTTCTTCTTGATCCCAATTGCATTGTGTCCATGTTCTGCCCTATAAGAATTTCAAAGAAAGAGGAGAAAATATGTCAAAGAATAGTCTTACAAGCATTAAAGCATATATATATTAAATAAATATAAAAAGATAAATGGCATCGACATACAATGTAATGTAAAATAGAATAACATATTGGAGAAAGCACTAGCCAACACAGTACTGCCATACAGGCCTAATATCACATTTCAAGATATCCTTGTACACAAATTGTTCAGTATTTTATCAGGCTGACTTGAAAGATTATACAAAAGAGGTAGTCTAGACACTGTATTAATACCATTATGCATTTGAATCCCATCTACAGATACCATCTAAGATATTAATTTCCCTCCACAAGGGGGCGTACATGTAACGTTTCCAAAATGGGATAGTATTGTACATGTAACGTTTCCAAAATGGGATAGTATTGTACATGTAACGTTTCCAAAATGGGATGGTATTGTCCATGTAACGTTTCCAAAATGGGATAGTATTGTGCATGTAACGTTTCCAAAATGGGATAGTATTGTCCATGTAACGTTTCCAAAATTGGATAGTATTGTACATATAACGTTTCCAAAATGGGATAGTATTGTCCATGTAACGTTATGCCCCCTTGTGAGATAATAGTATTGCATGCTGTAGCAGGCTATATAAAGAGGAAGACCTCCATTGACGATTCAGTTCGTTGTAACATCTCGTCTGGACAGGTCACCGTCCTTAGTTAGTTAGTTAACGTTAGTTAGTTCATTCTCACAAAAGTGAGAAATGCTCTAGATTGGAAACGTACGTTAATGAGTGTAAAGCCATGTTGGCTTTATGGAAACGATATACAATATATGTGAAAGAATGTAGTTGAGGAAATAATCCAAACCTAGTTGTGCCTAGTTAGGACATAACGTTATCTAGCTAGATAACGGTACTGTACTGTAGCTCATACAACGCCGACGGTCAAAACCGGCTTTCTAATATTTACGGTAATTAACTATCGTAACGTTATGGAAGATATTCACAGAAAACCATAATTGTCTTCGGTATTCATTATTAGTATGTTATATTATTATATATAAATTATTTAGATACATATTCAGAGCCAAATATCAACCCAACTTAACCTTTTTAACTGTTGTCGCATCCAAACTTGTCACCATCGTTTTCAGTTGTAATTGCGAAGTTCCCGGAAGAAGTCCAGCAACAACGGAGGTTCCTCGAAGAACCCCCCTTCTAACAAGTTCTTTGAAGAACCTTTTGGGGCTGTTTTTCATTGACCAAGAACCCTACGGTTCTTAGGGGATCTGAGAACAACTCCAGTTGAACCCTTCATTTTTAGAGTGTAGTCGGCTCTATTTACTCTCAGATTCAAAACATGATGATTAGCATCAACGATCAAGTCAGCTGCTGCTGCTCCAATACAGTATGAGGTGAGACGGTGAACTGATGTTGAACCGGGCAGTCAGCTGCTGCTGCTCCAATACAGTATGAGGTGAGACGGTGAACTGACGTTGAACCGGGCAGTCAGCTGCTGCTGCTCCAATACAGTATGAGGTGAGACGGTGAACTGACGTTGAACCAGGCAGTCAGCTGCTGCTGCTCCAATACAGTATGAGTTGAGACATGAACTGACCTTGGATCATAATAATTAAGTTACTAAAAATTAATTTGTGAAACTGTTAAAAAATAGTATATGGCATATTCAATATATTACTCTATTGTTATCATATAGAAACATCATGGAATATTGTACATCATATTAAATATATTACTCTATTGTTATCATATAGAAACATCATGGAATATTGTACATCATATTAGCATCAACATACATTATTGTTTCATTCAATTTCACATAATAAGGATATTTCATATTTTCAAGTTCAGAAGTCAGAACCCATCACCTGCTATGTAAAAGAGACAGAAGAATGCACAATGGTCAATGCTATCCGGGGTCCTTGGGACATCCCTACCCTAAACCCCAACCTTAACAATTTTAAATGTCAACTTCAATGGGCTAGGGACGTCCCAAGGATGTATCTCTACCTGAAAACACATGATCTAAGTGATTGGTAGTTGGTATTCAGCAATCATAAAGCCTTATCTACTTTAATGAACTACTAAAATAGTGATTTTGTCAGAAAGCATAGACAGCAGCTCTACACTTTATTGACTGACTGATCCATTCATCCTTCCATCCCTCAGCTTTCCTCTCCTCTGAAGACCCAGTGAGGGTGGAGCTCAGTCAGAGAGCTGTTGAGGGACTGGTTAGGAAGAACACTTCTACAGCCAGAGGGGTGATAGGTCACACATGGTTTAGATGGTAAATATTTATGTCCTCTTAGTGGTTCATCACGTCAGCAAAAGGGAATATGTTCCATCATCTATGTTTATTTACATTAGTGCAAATTGTCCACTGATATGGGTGTAATTTTTCACCCCTTTTGGCTGTATGAAAGTTGATTTCCCCTCAGGCACACATTTGTTCTTTGCTATTATGAAGGTCATTTGTGTAGAATGTACTTTTCCCCAATCATTCACCCCACCTCTTTACGTTGCTTATTTATATTTAGTGGCCTGACTGCATCCAGACTATGTCAAAGGCCCATCCTGGTAGATCTGAACCTAATGCAGCTTAGAGTGATCGGATGACAGAAGTCACATTTAGGTGCCAGGTGTAACTGAGGCCGTAGATGCTCCATATCCATTACTTTGAGTGTTTTATATAATATGACTAAATGTGTTTCTGTGTTGCAGGGGCAGTCAAGAAATGGAACGGCAAGGCCACAGAACATGACATAAGCAGAGCTGTGGGAGACCACCTCAAGCTCTTGGTAGAGCCGGGGGTGGTGTTTACCACTCCACCACAACTTCAGCAGGCTGGAAAAGTGGGATTGATACTGTTTTCATACTAAGATGGACCATCAGTCTGTTGATTGGTCAGTCGTTGGGCTCATTTGTTGAAATCAAATCAAGCTTTATTTATACAGCACATTTCAGACATGGATGCAACACAATGGCTTCACAGGAATAAAACAAAATGAAAATAAACAAAAATATTTCGTACACAACAAACAGAAGATTAACAACTTTAAGACTAATGAACATTAAAGAAATTCTATTGATTAAAATATTAATTGGATGCAATATCCAACCCAAAATATTAGCTTGTTTTTTAGGAGGGGTTCTGAAAGACACTATGGGGGTGTCCACTGGAAGTTGACTAGTAACAACTGGGACCTAAAAGACACCCACCATGAGACCCACTAAATCTGCCCAAGAAGAGGCAAACAAAAGAAAAACACACACCAAACTTAAAGACAGGAAGCAAACCAAAAAGGTGTTGACTCTCCATCAATCAGTGCGTCCTACGTGCTAATGAGCTAGACGTGCAACCTCAAAACATAAATGGAAAAACCAAAGCCTGGAACACCTTAAGACAACAAATATATCCTATATTTTTGTCGGACAAGTTTGATCACCACCAACAGAAAACAACTTCCATTTCACATTATAATCAACTACAATGCTTCACCTTCACCAATATAAACATGGTGTCTACTGGCTGTCAACAATTAAAAACAAGAAAAAACACCTATTCCTAAATAATAATAAACAATCGTATTATTTTTTTCTCATTTTTCTTTCTATAGAATCCTAAAACTCACTAGCTTCTAGAACTCTCGTCTTCCTAAAACTCACTAGTTTCTAGAACTCTCGTCTTCCTAAAACTCACTAGCTTCTAGAACTCTCGTCTTCCTAAAACTCACTAGCTTTTAGAACTCCCTGTCTTCCTAAAACTCACTAGCTTCTAGAACTCCCTGTCTTCCTAAAACTCACTAGCTTCTAGAACTCTCGTCACCTTGGAACGAGCCCAAACAAAACTAAAATCAAATAGTATTAGTCACATGCGCCGGATACAACACTGGAACTCTTACTTACGAGCCCCTAACCAACAGTGCAGTTTCAATACGGAAAAGAATAAGAGATAAAACTCCAAATAAATTGTGATCATGGTAACACACTGGCTAAACGCAAAACACAAATCTTTTTGACTGCCCACCCCAGAGATAATCAGCAATCAAGTTTTCCTTACCACGGACATGTCTGATTTCAAGAGGAAACTCCTGCGATATCCGTAGTAACTTTCCACTGCGGAGCTTCTCTCTCTTTTCAGGGTTCACTCAAAAGGCATGTTGTTGGATCGGGGCCCAGTCCCCAATGTCATGCTCTAGTACATTTGGGTTGGCACATCTGAGAATGAACCCTGATATTATAAAAACAGGGCAACAACGTCAATATAAATGTACCCAAAAATGTCAAGTTGGTTGCATGAATAACTATCATTACTAAATGTTACATAATTGTAAATATGAAATATCAAAACCAAATGTACACCCCTTTGTTAATATGTATTGGCAATAATTAACTTAATGGTGAGGCTGGAATAATAAAACATGTACCTTTTGTCAGGCTGAATGTTTGAAATATGAGGTGATTTGAGTCATGCTTCTTCAGTAGTGGAATAAAGACAATTAGCACTTGATGTTGTCAAGAAATACTGGAGTGATGTCAGATTGTTAATAAAATTGATTATAGGTGAAAAAGCTGCAAGTACGTTGAAATTAAGCAGTTTAAGTCATTGAAAAAAATCGACCTGAAAAGACATCTTTTCACTTTCACTTTCAACTACAACCGAACATATACTGGACAGAACATATATTGGACGTTGGGCATAGTCTTCTTTTCAACGTCTTTTCAATGACATTTTGCTAAATGGGAATAGCGCAATGTCAAAACACAGGTTTAACGTGTCCAAATCAATAACCAATATGCAGAAACAGTTTGGGATATATTGAAAACCTAAACATTTTGAAGTGTTGCAATTTGATTCAAGTGGGTCACCAACGTGGTAAGTGTAACACAACTCTATTTTTGTTAGTCACTTTTTTGATAAATCTCATAAATAGTAACTCTTTCAATTCAGAGCCTGGATTTTTTCCCTGAGGCTAAAATCAATTTAACAAACATTTAGGGTTCTACATTGTGACATCATTAAAATACTCCTTCTACAATGTTAAAACATTCTACATTGTGACATCATTAAAATACTCCTACTACAATGTTAAAACATTCTACATTGTGACATTATTTCATTGATATCATGAAACAACTCCATGTATTTTCTGATGTTTAATCAGAGATTTTTTATCAGAGTATCTCTTCCCACATTGATCACAGCTACAAGGTTTCTCTCCTGTGTGTGTTCTCTGGTGTGATATCAAGCCGTTTAGCTGAGTAAAACTCTTCCCACATTGATTACAGCTATAAGGTTTCTCTCCAGTGTGTATTCTCTGGTGTGATTTCAGGGTTTGTAGCCGAATAAAACTCTTCCCACAGTGATCACAGCCATAAGATTTATCTCCTGTGTGTATTCTCTGGTGTATAGTTAGATAGCTAGATGAGGTAAAAATCTTCCCACATTGATCACAGCTATGTTTCTCTCCTGTATGGCCCCGCTGGTGTACTATCAGGCTGCTTAGCTGAGTAAAACTCTTCCCACATTGATCACAGCCAAAAGGTTTCTCTCCTGTGTGTGTTCTCTGGTGTATAGTTAGATAGCTAGATGTAGTAAAACTCTTCCCACATTGATTACAGCTATAAGGTTTCTCTCCTGTGTGTCCCCGCCGGTGTACTATCAGGCTGCTTAGCTGAGTAAAACTCCTCCCACATTGATAACAGCCAAAAGGTTTCTCTCCAGTGTGTGTTCTATGGTGTGATTTCAGGGAGCTTGACTGAGTAAAACTCTTCCCACACTGATTACAGCTATAAGGCTTCTCTCCTGTGTGTGTTCTCTGGTGTCTACCCAGGCTGTTTGACTGAGAAAAACTCCTCCCACATTGCTTACAGCTATATGGCTGCTCTCCTGTGTGTGTTCTCTGGTGTGATACCAGGTTGTTTGACTTAGTAAAACTCTTGCCACACTGATCACAACTATAAGGTTTTTCTCCTGTGTGTACTCGCTGGTGTATTTTAAGTTTTGATGAAGATTTGCAATGTTTCCCACAGTCAGAGCAGCAGATAGATTTCTTCCCTGTGGGTTTCTGCTGGTGTTTCTTGAGGAGTTCTGATCTGGAGAGACTCTTCTCTGCCTCGTCAGCATCATGATGTTGTTGAGACTCCCCAGAGGATCCACAATAGTCCGATCTTTCTCCTGTGTGAATGACAACGTCAGACAGACGGTTAAAGGCCCACAACAGCAGAAATCCACTGTTTATTTGAGGTAAAAGGTGATGCCCAAAGGGTACCCATGAAGTTGTACAACATTTGACATCTGTTGAATTATTTGACAATTGTCTTAAGACAGTCAATTGAGCAACAATAATCATATTTTGTCTTGTTTTCACATTAGTAGTACCATGGATGATTGTAGACTAGAAATAAGTTAAAGTTGTTGAAACTCTAAGCAGTGTGCCAGATGACTTTTGGTCTCCAATATAGACCCCTTTCTGTGTTTGTTAAAATTGTGGCACAAGGGCAATTTGGTTGTAGAAACTCCTCCATGCTAATGAGGAAACCCCCTCTAGCACCAGGGTCAGCGCACTCTCAAGTGTTGTTTTTTGCCATTATTGTTAGCCTGCCACACACACACTATACAATACATTCATTAAACATAAGTTTGTCACAACCCGGCTGGTGGAAATTGACAGAGGACGAGGGCACAAATAATAATATAAATCAAAAATGTTGCTCTTTATTTAACCATCTTACAAATAAAACCTTCTTTGTTCATTGAAAATTGTGAATAACTCACCACAGGTTAATGAGAAGGGTGTGCTTGAAAGGATGCACATAACTCTGCAATGTTGGGTTGTATTGGAGAGTCTCAGTCTTAAATCATTTTCCACACACAGTCTGTGCCTGTATTTAGTTTCATGCTAGTGAGGGCCGAGAATCCACTCTCACATAGGTACGTAGTTGCAAAGGGCATCAGTGTCTTAATTTCATATGGCTGCAATCCCGGTAACGGGATCGATATGACAACAGCCAGTGAAAGTGCAGGGCGCCAAATTCAAACAACAGAAATCTCATAATTAAAATTCCTCAAACATACATGTGTCTTATACCATTTTAAAGGTAATCTTGTTGTTAATCCCACCAAAGTGTCCGATTTCAAATAGGCTTTTCAGCAAAAGCACCACAAACGATTATGTTAGGTCACCACCAACTCAAAGAAAGATTCTGCCATTTTCCCAGCCAAAGAGAGGAGCCACAAATAGCACAAATAGAGATAAAATTAATCACTAACCTTTGATGATCTTCATCAGATGGCACTCATAGGACTTCATGTTACACAATACATGCATGTTTTGTTTGATAAAGTTCATATTTATAACAAAAAATCTGAGTTTACATTGGCGCGTTACATTCACTAGTTCCAAAAACATCAAGTGATTTTGCATAGCCACATCATTTCAACAGAAATACTCATCATAAATGTAGATGATAATACAAGTTATACACATGGAATTATAGATACACCTCTCCTTAATGCAACCGCTGTGTCAGATTTCAAAAAACTTTACGGAAGAATAAACCATGCAATAATCTGAGACGGAGCTCAGAACAATAGCCAAATTAGCCGCCATGTTGGACTCAACAGAAACCAGAAAAGACATGATAAATGTTTCCTTACCTTTGATGAACTTCATCAGAATGCAGTCCTAGGAATCCCAGGTCCACAATAAATGCTTGATTTGTTCGATAATGTCTGTTATTTATTAGCTACTTTATTAGCTACTTTGGTTAGCGCGTTTGGTAAACAATTCCAAAGTCACAAAGCGCGCCCACTATAACGTGACGAAATGTCCAAAAGTTCCGTAACAGTCAGTAGAAACATGTCAAACGATGTACTGAATCAATCTTTAGAATGTTGTTAACATACATCTTGAATAACGTTCCAACCGGAGAATTACATTGACTTCAGTTGAGCGATGGAACGGAGCTGCCTCTCACATGAACGTGCGTGGTCACCTCATGGCAGTGGTGAATCATTCCTGTCTCCTTCGGCCCCCCTTCACATTAGAGTCATCAGACAAAGGTCTATTGACTGTTGACATCTAGTGGAAGCCGTATGAAGTGAAAACTCATCCATATCTCGCTGTAATTTCAATGGGAGCTTGGTTGAAAATCTAGCAGCCTCAGAAAAAATCCAAACAGGAAGTGGAACTTCTCAGGTTTTTGCCTGCCATATGAGTTCTGTTATACTCAGACATAATTCAAACAGTTTTAGAAACTTCAGAATGTTTTCTATCTAATACTAATAATATGCATATATTAGCAACTATGACTGAGGAGCAGGCCGTTTACTCTGGGCATCTCTGTGCACCTTTCATCCAAGCTACTCAATACTGCCCCTGCAGCCATAAGAAGTTAACAGTGCGATTTGCCAAGGCAGGATACTCTGAGCGCAGCACAATCCTTCTGATTAAATAACATTTTCACAGAACCGCTTGTTGCAATTTCGATGAGGTTCTCTTGTTAAGATATCGGTAAGCGGACTGGAGGCAGGGCATGAAAGGGATAACGAATCCAGTTGTTTGTGTCATCCGTTTCGGGAAAGTACCTGCGTAATTGCGCACCCAACTCAGGTGCTTCGCTATATCACATTTGACATAGTCAGTAAGCTTGAGTTCATTTGCACACAAGAAATCATACAATGATGGAAAGACCTGTGTGTTGTCCTTGGTAATGCAGACAGAGAACAGCTCCTACTTCTTAATCATAGCCTCAATTTTGTCCCGCACATTGAATATAGTTGCGGAGAGTCCCTGTAATCCTAGATTCAGATCCTTCAGGTGAGAAAAAACATCACCCAGATAGGCCAGTCGTGTGAGAAACTCATCATCATGCAAGCGGTCAGACAAGTGAAAATTATGGTCAGTAAAGAAAACGTTAAGCTCGTCTCTCAATTAAAAAAAAAAAGGTGTCAATACTTTGCCCCTTGATAACCATCGCACACCTGTATGTTGTAAAAGCGTTACATGGTTGCTGCCCATATCATTGCATAGTGCAGAAAATACACGAGAGTTCAGGGGCCTTGCTTTAACAAAGTTAACCATTTTCACTGTAGTGTCCAAAACGTTTTCCAAACTGTCAGGCATTCCCTTGGCAGCAAGAGCCTGTCGGTAGATGCTGCAGTGTACCCAAGTGGCGTCGGGAGCAACTGCTTGCACGCGCGTTACCACTCTACTATGTCTCCCTGCGCCATCAGTACAGAAACCAACATGAGCAGCAGCTACGTTTGGCTACATATATTAGTGGAATTCCCGCGAGAGAGTAACGGTTAATGTGATTGGAAGTTAATTATTTGACTAAGCTACCTGTATTTGACATTCTGTTGCTATTTCGCTGAACACTAGATGGTTTAATTGTATTTTTGGCAATGAAACGAGGCTACTCAGGTGAGAAAAAAACCTCACCCAAATGTATAGCCCCGTTGGAAAATATAAATTGACTGTTTGAAAATGTGAAGAAAATGTATTATTTGTATATTTTTAAAAATGTGAATCACATTATTACTTGGTGTACCCCTGACGGCATACTCCAGTTTGGGAATACCTGCCATAGACCTACTGTAGGACCCATAACTTCACCTAACATAGACCTACTGTAGAACCCATAACTTCACCTAACAACAACATAAATCTACTGTAGGACCCATAACTTCACGTAACAACAACATAGACCTACTGTAGGACCGATAACTTCACCTAACAACAACATAGACCTACTGTAGGACCCATAACTTCACCTAACAACAACATAGACCTAGGACTATAAATAATTTAATATTTCAGGTGAAACATGGAAACTAAAATGTCTTTGTCATGATATTTCATAACCTGATCACCAGATAATTTTGTGAATAGCCCCACTAGGCTACTCTGTAATGTGTTGTCATTATAAATGTCCTGAATAAAGGAAAATAGCTCTGTGTGTTGTACAATAGCCTATCCATCAAGGAACAGTTCTCTACACATTATGAGCTAAGTATCTCCGTGTCCAAACAGACTAATGAGACCCTACTGTAAATCAAGCAGACAATAACATTATAAACATCAATTTGTTAGGGATGTTGGATCCAACGTGGAGCACGGCATAACTGTCTTTACCAGAATAATGAATGAAGAAGCACTTTGGTTGTTGTTGCATGTTGTGATGTTTGTCATGATACTGTCATTCAGAAAATGATTTCCTGGATCAGCTGATGATAGTTGAACATGTGACTGTAACTAAACAGCTACAGTATTAAGTATTATGTGTAATTATTGAAGAACCATGTTAATGACAGTATCCATTTGGCTGTTGTCAATAAAGTTAAGGTGACTCTCGGTTAGAACCATTGGATTTAGCAAACTCTGAAATTATTTAGTATTTCTGTGCCCATGAAAACTGTTTTCCCAGCGTAACATAAGGAGCCACTAAATGATACGTAGTTCGAGTGCATTTTTTAAACTTGGTTAGAGCCTGTAAGTCAGCATTTCACTGTAAGGTCTACTACACCTGTTGTATTTGGCGCACGTGACAAATACATTTTGATTTGATAGAAGTAGGACTAGTCTACCTGTCCTGCGCGAAAATGTAGGCCTATAAATGTGCCAATTTGGGGATGTCTGATAGTATTTCTGATTGTCTTAACGCACCACCACTAATGAGCTGTGGAGCTTCTCAAAGTAATTTTTTCTTCACCTCAAACAGCAAGTAAACAAAGTCTAATCAAAAACCAATTGCGAATGACAATAGTTCCTCAAAGTATTTTCGTAAAATATTTCCAGCTCTCACCCTTTCGATAACCACTCAGCATAAAAGGGAAAGATGTAATGCTCTGATCCGACCCAGTTGATACAATGTTTCAAGTTTGTTGTAGACATGCCATGTGCAGCAAATGTGAATTATTGGATATTTATTTTTAATCAGGATATTTTCTACCTGCAGGCTGTGATGTTTTTCTTTGTTAACTTTATGTAGACTATTTTTACATAGTTGGCAATGGCAATAAAAGTTACTTTTAGATTTAAATTTTCATTTAGATTTAGATAGAATGTAGATTAAACACAGATAATAATTTTGAGATACTATTATAAATTAAATGAAACTGTTCCAGTAAAATGTGAATATGAAAATCAGAACTGGCACCAGATCAGTAGAAATGGTCAGATAAATTAGCACCAAATGGAAAAGGGTTGCTGACTGCTGGTGTAGCCTATTACCAGAAACTATAGGAGCATAACGACTGCTGGTGTAGCCTATTATCAGAAACTATAGGAGCATAACGACTGCTGGTGTAGCCTATTATCAGAAACTATAGGAGCATAACGACTGCTGGTGTAGCCTATTACCAGAAACTATAGGAGCATAACAACTGCAGGTGTAGTCTATTACCAGAAACCATAGGAGCATAACGACTGCTGGTGTAGCCTATTACCAGAAACTATAGGAGCATAACAACTGCAGGTGTAGTCTATTACCAGAAACGATAGGAGCATAACGACTGCTGGTGTAGTCTATTACCAGAAACTATAGGAGTATAACGACTGCTGGTGTAGCCTATTATCAGAAACTATAGGAGCATAACGACTGCTGGTGTAGCCTATTACCAGAAACTATAGGAGCATAACAACTGCAGGTGTAGTCTATTACCAGAAACCATAGGAGTATAACGACTGCTGGTGTAGCCTATTACCAGAAACCATAGGAGCATAACGACTGCTGGTATAGTCTATTACCAGAAACTATAGGAGCATAACGACTGCTGGTGTAGCCTATTACCAGAAACTATAGGAGCATAACGACTGCTGGTATAGCCTATTACCAGAAACGATAGGAGCATAACGACTGCTGGTGTAGCCTATTATCAGAAACTTCAGGAGCATAACAACGACTGCTGGTGTAGCCTATTACCAGAAACTATAGGAGCATAACGACTGCTGGTGTAGTCTATTACCAGAAACTATAGGAGCATAACGACTGCTGGTGTAGCCTATTACCAGAAACTATAGGAGCATAACGACTGCTGGTGTAGCCTATGACCAGAAACTATAGGAGCATAACGACTGCTGGTGTAGCCTATTACCAGAAACTATAGGAGCATAACGACTGCTGGTGTAGCCTATGACCAGAAACTATAGGAGCATAACGACTGCTGGTGTAGTCTATTACCAGAAACTATAGGAGCATAACGACTGCTGGTGTAGCCTATTACCAGAAACTATAGGAGCATAACGACTGCTGGTGTAGCCTATTACCAGAAACGATAGGAGCATAACAACTGCAGGTGTAGTCTATTACCAGAAACCATAGGAGTATAACGACTGCTGGTGTAGCCTATTACCAGAAACCATAGGAGCATAACGACTGCTGGTATAGTCTATTACCAGAAACTATAGGAGCATAACGACTGCTGGTGTAGCCTATTACCAGAAACTATAGGAGCATAACGACTGCTGGTATAGCCTATTACCAGAAACGATAGGAGCATAACGACTGCTGGTGTAGCCTATTATCAGAAACTTCAGGAGCATAACAACGACTGCTGGTGTAGCCTATTACCAGAAACTATAGGAGCATAACGACTGCTGGTGTAGTCTATTACCAGAAACTATAGGAGCATAACGACTGCTGGTGTAGCCTATTACCAGAAACTATAGGAGCATAACGACTGCTGGTGTAGCCTATGACCAGAAACTATAGGAGCATAACGACTGCTGGTGTAGCCTATTACCAGAAACTATAGGAGCATAACGACTGCTGGTGTAGCCTATGACCAGAAACTATAGGAGCATAACGACTGCTGGTGTAGTCTATTACCAGAAACTATAGGAGCATAACGACTGCTGGTGTAGCCTATTACCAGAAACTATAGGAGCATAACGACTGCTGGTGTAGCCTATTACCAGAAACCATAGGAGTATAACGACTGCTGGTGTAGCCTATTACCAGAAACTATAGGAGTATAACGACTGCTGGTGTAGCCTATTATCAGAAACTATAGGAGCATAACGACTGCTGGTGTAGTCTATTACCAGAAACTATAGGAGCATAACGACTGCTGGTGTAGCCTATTACCAGAAACTATAGGAGCATAACAACTGCAGGTGTAGTCTATTACCAGAAACCATAGGAGTATAACGACTGCTGGTGTAGCCTATTACCAGAAACTATAGGAGTATAACGACTGCTGGTGTAGCCTATTACCAGAAACTATAGGAGCATAACGACTGCTGGTGTAGCCTATTATCAGAAACTATAGGAGCATAACGACTGCTGGTATAGTCTATTACCAGAAACTATAGGAGCATAACGACTGCTGGTGTAGCCTATTACCAGAAATTATAGGAGCATAACGACTGCTGGTCTAGTCTATTACCAGAAACTATAGGAGCATAACGACTGCTGGTATAGTCTATTACCAGAAACTATAGGAGCATAACGACTGCTGGTGTAGCCTATTACCAGAAACTATAGGAGCATAACGACTGCTGGTGTAGTCTATTACCAGAAACTATAGGAGCATAACGATTGCTGGTGTAGCCTATTACCAGAAACTATAGGAGCATAACGACTGCTGGTGTAGTCTATTACCAGAAACTATAGGAGAATAACGACTGCTGATGTAGCCTATTACCAGAAACTATAGGAGCATAACGACTGCTGGTGTAGCCTATTACCAGAAACTATAGGAGCATAACATCAGAATTTACGAAGGCAAGCAGCAGCGGGAGGAGTAGGCTAAGGAAGATGTTTTTCTGATGGTTAGGCTATCTTGTTTCAGAGGGATGTCATCAATAGCCCATAATGACAAAGTGAAAACAGGTTAAAAAAACAGAAATACCTTATTTACATAAGTATTCAGACCCTTTTCTATGAGACTCAAAATTGCTTTCAGGTGCATCTTGTTTCCATTAATAATGCTTGAGATGTATCTACAACTTGTTCGTAGTCCACCTGTGGTAAATTCAACTGATTGGACATGATTTGGAAGTCACACACACACCTGTCTATATATGGTCCCACAGTTGACAGTGCATGTCAGAGCAAAAACCAAGCCATGAGGTCAAAGGAACTGTCCGTAGAGCTCCAAGACAGGATTATGTCGAGGCACAGATCTGGGGAAGGGTACCAAAAAAAATCTGCCGCATTGAAGGTCCCCAAGAACACAGTGACCTCCATCATTTTTAAATGGAATACTCTTCCTAGACCAAAGTTCCTCTGTGGAGATGGGAGAACCTTCCAGAAGGACAACCATCTCTGCAGCACTCCACCAATCAGACCTTTATGGTAGAGTGGCCAGACGTGCCTTTTACTGAGGAGTGGCTTCCATGACAGCCTGCTTGGAGTTTGACAAAAGGCACCTTAAGGACTCTAAAACCATGAGAAACAAGATTCTCTGGCTTGATGAAACCAAGATTGAACTCAATGGCCTGAACGCCAAGAGTCACGTCTGGAGGAAACCTGGCACCATCTCCACAGTGAAGCATGGTGGTGGCAGCATCATGCTGTGGGGATTGTTTTTCAGCAGCAGGGACTGGGAGACTAGTCAGGATCGAGGGAAATATTAACGGAGCAAAGTGCAGAGAGATCCTTGATGAAAGACCTGCTCCAGAGCGCTAAGGACCTCAGACTGGGGCAAAGGTTCACCGTCCAACAGGACAACGACCTTAAGCAAACAACCAAGACAACACAGGAGTCGCTTCGGGACAAGTCTCTGAATGTCCTTGAGTGGCCCAGCCAGAGCCCGGACTTGAGCCCGATCTAACATCTCTGGAGAGACGTGAAAATAGCTGTGCAGTGATGTTCCCCATCCAACCTGACAGAGCGAGAGAGGATCTGCAGAGAAGGATGGGAGAAACTCCCCAAATGCAGGAGTGCCAAATAAATTAGCTAAATGAAAGGGGGGAAAAATTAATTTAATCAATTTTAGAATAAGGCTTTAAACAAAATGTGGACAAAGTCAAGGGGTCTGACTACTTTCCAAATGTACTGTATACAGCAACAGCTACCCCATAAGCATTCCTGTCTTTTCTGTAGATGTTACAGTGGGGCAAAAAAGTATTTAGTCAGCCACCAATTGTGCAAGTTCTCCCACTTAAAAAGATGAGAGGTCTGTAATGTTCATCATAGGTACACTTCAACTATGACAGACAAAATGAGAAAAAAAAATCCAGAAAATCACATTGAAGGATTTTTAATGAATGTATTTGCAAATTATGGTGGAAAATAAGTATTTGGTCACCTTTTTATTTGCCCCACTATATATCCCTGTATTGCTACTGCTGTATGAAAGGAATATTCTCAGTGAGTTTCAGAGATGAACAGTACAGTGCATTCCAAATTCAATAGGCAGGCAAGTACATAAAAACGTTTTCAAATAAAAACGATTCCAGAAAATGTCAAAGCGTATATAACGCCCGTCCAAGAGACTGTCGAACCAATCACGTTCATATTGTCATGCTGTGACACGCAGTTCCTAAGCTAATTCTCACAAAAATCCCAATGTTCTTTTCTTTAAGCTGTTAATACGAATCGAAAGTAGTTTCCAATATCCTAATTTCTTAAAGTATTTCTGGATAGTGATAGGAACTGATAGTGATACACAAGCTAGGTCTATTTGAAACATTGCCATCCCATGGCAGCATTTACCCACCACCAGGTTCAGAATTTTAAAACCACATAAAAAATTATTTAAAACACAATTATATTTTTGCCCAAAGTTAAGATATAAATTATTCAAACTAAACATAATTCACGCTGGTTATTATTTTAGGCTATTTTAGTTTTGGAGTCAAAGATAGTTTTGGAATAGGTTTCACTTTTCAAACAGGTTTGTTATTTTATTTCAGTTTACTAAATAGTTTTCCCCTAATTACTTTTTCTATAATAAGCATGGAGGTTTGCCCTATCAACCAGTCATAGGTACTGATGATAAAGCGCCTCGTAACCTAGCTGGGAATGGGACAGACGGAACCGATCTGTGGTAACAGACAGGGGCCATTTGTAATCAAATCTAATTCCCAGGAATGGGGTTCATATGAACCCCAGAGACTGTGTGTGGGATAATAACATGGCCCTGTCCAACACTGCTTGTTCCCTCGACTCCGCTACCAACCACCAATCTCCAACAGGGCCCTTAACCTGTATCACTAGACACCTCATAGTGAGCTACAGGTAGGAATCAGCAATGAATCCCAATAATGAGACACCTCTGGGGAGCGGTGTCACCAACATTTAAAAAAAATATAGTGTTTTATGACAAACCGTTTTTTACAAATCCGTCAAGACACCAACTTAGACTTTACCATGAAATGCCCTACTTACAAGCCCTTAACCAACAGTGCAGTTCAAGAAGAAGAAAACGTTTACCAAGTAGACTAAAATAAAAAGTAATAATAAAAAGTAACACAATGAGAATAACAATAACGAGGTTATTTACAGGGGTCACCGGTACTGAGTCAGTGTGGAGGCTATATACAGGGGGCACCGGTACTGAGTCAGTGTGGAGGCTATATACAGGGGGCATCGGTACAGAGTCAGTGTGGAGGCTATATACAGGGGGCACCGGTACTGAGTCAGTGTGGAGGCTATATACAGGGGGCACCGGTACTGAGTCAGTGTGCGGGGGTACAGGCTAGTTGAGGTAATCTGTACATGAAGGTGGGGGCGTAGTGACTATGCATAGGTAACAAACAACCAGCGAGTAGCAGCAGTGCACAAAATGGAAGGGGGTGGGGGGGGGGGGGTCAATGTAAATTGTCCGGTGGTGATTTTATGAATTGTTCAGCAGTCTTATGGCTTGGGGGTAGAAGCTGTTGAGGAGGCTTTTGGTCCTAGATTTGGTGCTGCGGTACCGCTTGCCGTGCGTTAGCAGAGAAAACAGTCTATGACTTGGGTGACTGGAGTCTCTGACAATTTTGTGGGCTTTCCTTTGACACGCCTATTATATAGGTCCTGGATGGCAGGAAGCTTGGCCACAATGATGTACTGGGCCGTTCGCACTACCCTCTGTAGCGCCTTACGGTCAAATGCCGAGCAGTTGCCATACCAGGCGGTGATGCAACCGTTCAGGATGCTCTCGGTGGTGCAGCTGTATTACCTTTTGAGGATCTGGGGACCCATGCCAAATCATTTCAGTCTACAGAGGGGGAAAAGGTTTTGTTGTGCCCTCTTCATGACTGTCTTGGTATATACCAACGTGGGTGATTAAAAGATGAACTGAGGTCCACACTCCAGTCCAGTTGATGGTGGTAATGCACCTTAAAGTTGGTTGCCAAGCGCCATATAAAGTCCAAAGAAGAAAAATAAGCCTGAAGGAAGGTGAAATTACGAGAAACTAATTTGGTTTACCGTTTGGGGCGTCGCGACTGGTTACTTATTTTGATGTGATACTAAAGTTTTGTGTGAAATTATTTTGATGTGATATGAAAGTACAGCGATTTATGTTTCTAGAAATGTATCGCAATTGAGAATCGATTCACATTTAGATGGAATATTTGACTATTTTAGCTGCCAGAGCCAGTCTACCTCTGAAAATAACATACAGTCCTTGGACCTTGAGGAGTAACGGAGGCAGCAATTAGCAGTAGAAACAATCGTTTCGGTAAAAAGCTGAGGGATGGGGCTGGAGAAATGCAACCATCCATGATATCAACATGATAGTTTTAACCATGTTTTGAGGATATAGTGTTTGTTTATATATACTGACAAACATTGGAGTAAAAAAAAGCTTATATTTTGGGTTCTGATGGGGTACGACAGACAACTGCTGATTGCCCTTTTAAGAGTACATCTTGGGCTAAGATAATAGGAGATATTGAGGACTACAGTATTTCAGGTATTGTCATTGGATACATTTGATCAATTGTTAACGTTTTGTTGATGGTCCACTCTTGATGTTCTACACGTTACAGTGTAGCTTCAGCCATTCCTACAGAACAACATTAAAGTGTAGAACACCTTTACTGCATATTGGTTCAACGACTGCAGAGACGGTACTTACTGGTGTTAAACAGATCTCCAACCTCCTCCTCTTCCTCCAATGTGACAGTCATCTCCCCCTCCTCCTCTTTCACTCCAAAAACTGCATCCCCATCTTTCTCTTCCTCCTCTTCTTTTACTGTAACATCTTCCTCCTCTTTCACTCTGAACGCCTCTTCTTTTACTGTAACATCCTCCTCCTCTTTCACTCTGAACACGTCTTCCTCTTCTTTCACTGTAACGTCTTTCTCTTCTTCTTTCACGGTAACAGCCTCACTCTCTACTTGTTTTTGTATTGTAACAGCCTCCTCTTCGTCCTCCTCTTTCACGAAAGCTTCTTTCTCCGTCCAGCAGACCACCTCTTCTTTAGCAGAAGGAGAGTAACTTAGTGAACTCATGGTCGGAGATGTTAGCTAGCTAGCATTAGTGACTAGCCTAGTTCTAAGCTAACTTAGCAAACCAGCTAGCTGATAAACAACGTAAATATATAATTAAATGGGCCAACAAGTACATACGACAGAAGTGTGTTTAATACACAGCGACTAATATACACCAAAACATTGTAAAGAGCGTGAATGTTGTAGCTATGTTTGCTAGAAAGCTACCGATGGGTCTGACTAGCTGTTGTTGTTGAAGGAGCGCCACGTCCACTAGATTATACGTCACACTGGCAGCATCGCCTGAACCTAAAAGAAGCAAATCGCCATCTGCTGACTGGAGTGGGCAACGCAGTTGAGGAACCAAACGTTTATTTTTCATTTATTTAATAAAAGTTTATTATTATATTAAGTCGTTCAAAGAGAAGCATGTGTTGATTGATTCGTGTTTAATGAGTGAGACTTTAAAACAAACTTTACACACCACTACATATTTGCATTGATCCACACTTCTGACATGGATCATTTTGACCCCAGAGGCATATCTTTTATCATAGCCAAAATGTGGTTTATTCAATTCTTCCAATTTTTCATGACTTTGTCAATCAACTTGTTCTTAATAAATATAAATCATGGTTTTGTGTTTCTGTATCAATATGGACTTTTAACAAATTCAAATCCTTTGGATTCATGTTGACCCCAACCAAAAGCACCTTTGATAAATAGGAAGTTTATTTCAAATCAAAATCACATTTTATTGGTCACTTACACGTATTTAGCAGATGTTATTGCGGGTGTAGTGAAATGCTTGTGTTTCTAGCTCCGACAGTGCAGTAATATCTAACAAGTGATATCTAACAATTTCACAACATACAGTATAGCCAATACACACAAATCAAAGTATTTGAATCTAAGTTTCTCTGTAGACATGATCCATCCCACCAGAGGGTGGAGGGGCACCTGTATCAGTGGTTTTGACCAGATAGACACCTGCAGACACAGTATAGTGCCTCCCATGTACTCTCCTAAGATTGGACTTTTCTATACCACGTATCACGTGACTATGTACAAAACTGCCAATGGTAGAAAACTGTGCCAGTGGTAGAAAAATCTGCCAGTGAAATACAGCGCATTCATTAAGTATTCAGACCCCTTCACTTTTTCCACATTTAGTGACATTACAGCCTTATTCTAAAATGGAATATTTTTTCCTCTCACCAATCTACACACAATAGCCCATAATGCACAACCCCAAAACAGGTTTAGACAATTTTGCAAATGTATTTACTTAAGTATTCAGACCCTTTGCTATGAGACTCGAAATTGAGCTCAGATGTATCCTGATTCCATTGATCATCCTTGAGATGTTTCTCCAGCTTGATTGGAGTCCACTTGTGGTAAATTCAATTGATTAGACATGATTTGGAGAGGCACACACCTGTCTATATAAAGTCTTACAGTTTACAGCGTAGTGCCCAGAGCATGGAGGCGCTACCAGGAGACAGACCAGTACATCAGGAGACGTGGAGGAGGCCGTAGGAGGGCAACAACCCAGCAGCAGGACCGCTACCTCCGCCTTTGTGCAAGGAGGAGCACTGCCAGAGCCCTGCAAAATGACCTCCAGCAGGCCACAAATGTGCAAACTAAGTATAGAATCAATCTTTAGGATGTTTTTATCATAAATCTTCAATAATGTTCCAAACGGAGAATTCCTTTGTCTTCAGAAAAGCAATGGAACAGAGCTCGCTCTTACGTGAACGAGCGTCATGAGCTCAAGGCATTCTGGCAGACCTCTGACTCATTCGGCCCCACTTCACAGTAGAAGCATCAAACAAGGTTCTAAAGACTGTTGACATCTAGTGGAAGCCTTAGGAAGTGCAAAATGACCCCATAGACACTGTGTATTCGATAGGCCAATAGTTGAAAACCTACAAACCTCAGATTTCCCATTTCCTGGTTTGATTTTTCTCAGGTTTTCGCCTGCCATATGAGTTCTGTTATAATCACAGACATCATTCAAACAGTTTTAGAAACTTCAGAGTGTTTTCTATCCAAATCTACTAATAATATGCATATATTAGCAACTGGGACTGAGTAGCAGGCAGTTTACTCTGGGCACACTTTTCATCCAAACGTGAAAATGCTGCCCCCTATCCATAACAAGTTAACACATTTCAATGCATTCAGGATTTCTTAAGGTCCATGTGCAATGTATATGGTTACCTCACTCTCTCCCTCCATCTCTTCTTTAACAAGCAGCCATGTTGTCATTCTGCTAGGGACCTGTTTTCAGCATAAGGTTACCTCTCTCTCTCCAGTCAATAAACAGTTATCCCTCTACACCCTCTACACATGTACTGCACTGGAATTATCCCTCTACACACGTACTGCACTGGAATTATCCCTCACTACATGTACTGCACTGGAATTATCCCTCTACAACCTTTACACAGGTACTGCACTGGAATTATCCCTCTACACCCTTTATACATGTACTGTACTGGAATTATCCCTCTACACATGTACTGCACTGGAATTATCCCTCTACACATGTACTGTACTGGAATTATCCCTCTACACCCTTTATACATGTACTGTACTGGAATTATCCCTCTACACATGTACTGCACTGGAATTATCCATCTACACATGTACTGCACTGAAATTATCCCTCTACACATGTACTGTATTGGAATTATCCGTCCACATGTACTGCACTGGAATTATCCAATTGGCTGGCAGAAACGTGCTGTTTTTTTATTGGGCCATCAATGCTGGCTCAGTGATTTTTGTGATTGGTTACATTTCAGTCACATGTGCATAGGGGAGAGGTGGTGTCTGATGTCTGCAGGTCAATGCAACTGAGAATAATTACAAGGATATTTCTATGTGAATATCAGCAGTGGGAATGATTGTGAAATATTTAGTTCATTTCATGAGAGCAACATGATAATTAATGATTTCTGAACAACCATTTTTTATTTAATGGCTATTAAAAGTATCTTATCAACTTTATTTCACTTGGTGATGTTTCATTATAGAGAACATAACATGACAATACATGACATCTAAGTAGCTGAATATGATTATGGACTAACAGTCTAACAGTTTGAAGGGCACAATTCATGTTATTCTGGTTAAAACTTCTTAAGGCTAGGGGGCAGTATTTTCGTTTTTGGCTAAAAAACGTACCCATTTGAAACTGCCTATTTCTTATCCCCCGAAACTAGAATATGCATATAATTGTCAGATTAGGATAGAAAACAATCTAAAGTTTCCAAAACTGTCTTAATATTGTCTGTGAGTTTAACAGAACTGATATTGCAGGCGAAAACCAGAGGAAAATCCAATCAGGAAGTGCCTCTTTTTTGAAACCTCTCTGTTCTTATGCATGCCTAACGTGCATTTAAAGGGATATCAACCAGATTCCTTTTTCTATGGCTTCCCTAAGGTGTCAGTCATTAGACAAAGTTTCAGGCATTTATTTTGAAAAATGAGCATGAAAGATCACATTGCGTAAGTGGATAGGTGGGGGCTCTCAGAGTGAGTTGTGCGCAACAGAGAAAGGCGGCCATTGTTTCTCCCGGTCCTAATGAAAAACCAACACTCCCGGTTGATATATTATCGAATATATATTTGAAAAACATCCTGAGGATTGATTATAAAAAACAATTGACATGTTTCTGTGGACATTATTTGGCATTTTCGTATGCGTTTTCGTGACCGCTCTTTCCGGTGGATTTCAGAGCATAACGCACCAAACGAACGGAGGTATTTGGATATAAAAGTAATATTTCTCGAACAAAAAGAACATTTGTTGTGTAACTGGGAGTCTCGTGAGTGGAACCACCCGAAGATTATCAAAGGTAAGCGATTAATTTGATTGCTTTTCTTACTTTCGTGACCAAGCTAACCAAGCTAATATAAGGCTAAGCTAATGTAGCATAGAAAGCTACACTCACAAAAGCTTGGATTTCTTTCGCTGTAAAATATACTTTCAAAATCTGACACGATAGGTGGATTAACAACAAGCTAAGCTGTGTTTTGGTATATTTCACTTGTGATTGCATGATTATAAATATTTTTAGTAATATTATTTGACTGTGGCGCTATGCTATTCAGCGTTGCTGATGACAATTATCCCGGATCCGGGATGGGTTGTTCAGAAAGGTTAAACAGTGAGAGTCTAGTTGATTATGGACTAACAGTCTAACAGTTTGAAGGACACAACTCATGTTATTAGAATTGAACAATGAGAGACTAGTTGATAATGGACTAACAGTTTAACAGTCTGAAGGACACAACTCATGTTATTCTGGTTAAACAGAGAGAGACTAGTTGATTATGGAGTGGGGATTTTTTTACAATTAGGAAATAATATGTCATGTTTTACTCGTACCTCAGCCAGCATTGTGACTGGTTAGGAAATAATATGTCATGTTTTACTCGTACCTCAGCCAGCATTGTGAATGGTTAGGAAAGAATATGTCATGTTTTACTCGTACCTCAGCCAGCATTGTGAATGGTTCGGAAATAATATGTCATGTTTTACTCGTACCTCAGCCAGCATTGTGAATGGTGTCTGAGGCGGATACAGACCAGGGCAGTAAATCTAATACTTAGGTGTTTTTAGTCATGCATGAAAGGTCTGTGTTGGTTCTGTGGTTATAAGTTACATCTCTGGCCATGCTGGCAGGGTCTGAATCAAACCCAATGTCCAGTGGGATTGATCTGTTTCATCCATTTGTTTGTTTCAGTTTTCAGTAGTTGAATCCTTTGACGTATTGTTGATTTCAACATTTTTCATTTTCAACAAATGCACTGGGTTGGTTGAAAAGTGATTCTAAACGTACATACCATGCACTATATTGACATACTGGAAGAATTTTTATATATATATACGTTTTTATTACATACAATTCCATTCCTACAAAACCATCAATATTCCAAACAAACTCAAATATAGGCATTTTTAAATTCAAAACGAAACAAAAACCCAATAACAAAAAACTCAGGGGAGCATCTTCCCTCCCCTTCATGCCTACAAACTACATCTCTAAAGCCCCAACTTCCCCTATCTCCAGTCCCTAATCTATCCCCTTAAATCATCCAAATTAACCTCAGCCCTAAACCTCCCTTCCACCTCTCCCGGGCAGCATGCTGCCCCCACTTCCTCTCCTCCCTCCCCCTGAAATTTCCTTCCACCCTCCTCACTATCCCCTCCACCCCCCAATCTCTCCCTGTCTTTACCATGTCCTGCCTGGTTTCCCACAGCCCCCGTTTAAAGAGGCTTATGAGAAGTCAGAGCAGAAACCTGTCCCTGACCATCCCCCTCGCTCTACCTACACCTCTCTCTACCCCTGCCCAAGTTAAAACAAAATTCCCTTTCACCCACCTAACAACAGCCGTGCCCATACTACTCCGGCAAAGGCACAGTCCCAAAAGGTGTCTCCTCCCCACCACAAGATGGTCTTGGACAGGTGGGGGATCGCGCCAAGCTATGCTTGTACATGATGAAACGTACCGGCAAGCACTTGTGGAGGCTCAACCAATTCAGGTCCTTGAGCTTGTTGTCCATACCTTACCTTAACTAAATCCCATCACTCTAACACCCCCTCACACATGGACCGGAGGCCTTCAATCCCACGAAACAAACCAGTAAAGGCTTCAATGAAAGCTCATCCAGCACATCCCGATCTAATTTCCAGTACCCCCTACCGAAGAGGCAGACTGGTGACCTCACCTGCAGGAGCACCCCGTCGTGATCCGAAAATAAAACAGGCAACAGCTGCCTAGACAACTGACCCAAGGACCTAGACAGAAAAATAGTCAAGCCTCCGTGCAACCCCCCGGGAGTTGCACCAAGTGGAACCAGCCATTGTTGGAGTAGTGTGCAGGCCTCCATCAACCAAACCATGGCAAGCCATTAGCCCGGTGATGGCGCCTGCACTGCTATCCCCCCTACCCCTAAACCTATATTAAAATCCCCCCTATCACCACTTGCCTATTTGTGGCGCACAGGGGTGCCAGACAGTCCACCATCTCCTTCCTGTCTGCCGCCACCTGTGGCCCTGTACACCCCCACTAATCTATATCTGCAATCCCTTAAGGTGACATCCACCCCCAAAACCCTCCCCTGCATTACCACAAAAACCTCAGCCTTTAGCCACACAAAATCCCTACCCCCGATGAGTGCAACCTACCTATACCCCAAACCGACTCCCCTTTCCCACTCCCTCCTAAATCTATGAACATCCCCTCCATCCCTCAGGTGAACCTCCCTTAAAAAACAAAAGTCAAAACCCACACCCTCTAACTAAAAACCGCCCTCTTAACAAAATCCCTTAAACGCTTACATTTAAACTAACAAAAGTTACAGTAGGCTCCAAGAAAAAAATCTAATAAAATCAAAAACAACCATCACTCAACTACTAACCCCCCCCCCCCCCCCCCCCCCCCCTAAAAAACAGGAGTCTCACTCGATGCTCCCCTGCTCCATCTCCACCGGCAGGGACACCGTCTCTCCCCCCGACGTCCACCCGTCTTCCTCCATCTCACCAACTCAGGATGCAGGAATGGTGTTTGGCTCCCGAGTGCCCTGCATTCTGGGTTGACCACCAAACTCCTCCACTTCCCCAGCCCCGTATCTGGTTAGGTAGAGAGTAGGGAAGCCCGTGTCCCCAAACAGGAACTGCGACCCCCCCTCTGTTGAACAGCCCTGAGACGTGCTTGGTGTATCAAGCTCCACCAGGAGTTGAGGGGCTGGGGAAGCCAGCGAGGACACAGTTTCTCCCGCCCCCATCACTCGCTTGTCCACCACCTCCCTCCCCATACCCCCTTCCCTCTCGCTGTCTGTCAAGAGCCCCTTCCTCTTCCCTCTCTTTTTTGGCGATGGCGGTAACAGGGAGACACCACCCTCCCTCCCCGCAAGCTCCTCCACCATTCCCCCCCATCTCTTCCACGAGGGCGCTCCGCATTCTGCTGTCCCCCAACTCCCTCTCTCCCTCCTCCACTGGTCCTGCCACCAACTCCTTCTCCACCACCTCTCCCTCCATTGCTACCCTCTCTGGCTCCTCCACTCCCTTCCGCCTCTTTTCCCTCCTCTCCTCCTGGTTCTGCTGCTCCCGTGCCTTCTCTGTCCCCCTCTCCTCCTGCTGCCGCTCTTTGCTCCTCCTCCTTCCGTGAGGCCGTCCCCTCTGGGCCTGTGCTCTGTTCTTGGTCTGGGCTTCCTCCCCTTCTTCCCCCATCCCCAGCTCCTGCTCCCCCCCCAGCCGCAGACACGTGTGACCTCTGGCGAGCCGGGCATTCCTGCCACAGGTGTGCTGACGAGCCACACCCGTGGCACGCCTTGAGCTCGTCACAGTCCTTCGCCTCGTGCTCCCCAGATCCACAAAATCTGCACTTTCTTGTGCTGCACGAGGCTAGGATGTGGCCGTAGGCCATACAACGCCTGCAAAACAGGGGCTGACGTGTATAAAACAATGTCCCCCTGTCAGCCCCCAGGGAGAACATAGCTGGAGGATGAAGGTAGCCGCCCAGTCCCTTTGGGTCCTTCCTGAGGAGGGCCTGGAAGTCTCTCCTCCCATTCCAAAAACCCAGGGAGTCCTTGAGGTGCCTTGCTGAGGAGATGTCATCCATGTATCTCCCCAGAAAGGCCCTCACCTCCTCGTCCTTGACGTACGGGTTATAAACAATTTATTTGTCACATACACATGTTTAGCAGATGTTATTGCGGGTGTAGCAAAATGCTTGTGTTTCTAGCTCCAACAGTCCAATAATATCTAACAAGTAATATCTAATAATATACACAATCTAAAGGAATGGAATTAAGAATATATAAATATTTGGACGAGTGATGTCAGAGCGGCATAGACTGATACAGTAGGATAGAATACAGTATATACATATGAGATGAGTAATGCATAGACTAAGATATAGTAGAATAGGATAGAATACAGTATATACATATGAGATGAGTAATACATAGACTAAGATACAGTAGAATATGATAGAATACAGTATGTACATATGAGATGAGTAATACATAGACTGATACAGTAGAATAGGATAGAATACAGTATATACATATGAGATGAGTAATACATAGACTAAGATACAGTAGAATAGGACAGAATACAGTATATACATATGAGATGAGTAATACATAGACAGATACAGTAGAATAGGATAGAATACAGTATATACATATGAGATGAGTAATACATAGACTACAACTGCCTAGCCAGTTGTAGCGCAATCTTGGGTGCAATGTTCACGTTCCCGCACTGACTGACTGTGTGGAGGCTCATTGATTTAATGTTACGTTAGCCTACATGCTATACTAGCAAAAACAAATATTGTATAGCTGTTGGCTATATTAGCCACGACTTACCGTTCTTTGTGCAGCTTCAAATGTCGAACAAAGTTGGAAGTTGTTGCGCCTCCGTCTGTAATTTTCTTCCCAGATGTTTTGCAAGTTGCAATCCGTTTTTTGTTGATACAGCGAAGTCTTTATATCCGAAAATAATAATTACATCAAGCGTTCCAATGGTAAAATGTTTAATTTAATTACATCAAGTGTTCAAATGGTAAAACGTTTGAGTTAATTACATCAAGCGTCCCAATGGTAAAACATTTGATTTAATTACATCAAGTGTTCCAATGGCAAAACGTTTGATTTAATTACATCAAGCGTCCCAATGGCAAAACGTTTGATTTAATTACATCAAGCGTCCCAATGGTAAAACGTTTGATTTTAATTACATCAAGCGTCCCAATGGTAAAACGTTTGATTTAATTACAACAAGCATCCCAATGGCAAAACGTTTGAGTTCATTGTGACACGGTCACGTTGCTGTTTATTGCCACGTTGGGATGCAACCTTTTTTTAATATCCTTTTTTTTCATTTTTTTTTCATTTTACCCCGTTTTTTCTCCCCAATTTCGATCTTGTTTCATCTTTGCAATGCTGGGAGGCGAAGGTCAAGTCGTACGTCCTCTGAAACATGACCCGCCAAACCGAGCTTCTTCACACCCGCCCGCTTAACCCTGAAGCAAGCCGCACCAATATGTCGGAGGAAACACCGTTCACCTGACGACCGAGGTCAGCCTGCAGGCGCCATACTGCGATGCAGTACCTTAGACTGCTGCACCACTCAGGTCTATAGTGACACCTCTAACACTGTGATCTAGTACCTTAGACCGCTGCACCACTCGGGTCTATAGTGTTGCCTCTAACACTGTGATACAGTACCTTAGACTGCTGCACCACTCGGGTCTATAGTGACACCTCTAACACTGCGATACAGTACCTTAGACCGCTGCACCACTCGGGCATAACCTTTTTTTAACCAATTCTGATGGTTGTTAAAAGTGGAATTTTGACATTATTACCGTTATATCAACACACTTAACACTCCCAACACCCCCAACTATCAATCTCTTTGGCACCGTAGACATCTAGTGACCACTTGACTCAATGTGACCTACCATTCCTGAGGCTGAGTCTCAAAAAGTCACCTGTCCCTTTTAATAGCCGGGCAATAGCACACATTATAGCAAATACATTTTGGGTCTAAATTAAAGGAGCTACTTTTATAGTTTAATTACATGTTTAAAATAAAATGTCCATAATATCTGCATTAATAGTGGAATGATCGTGTTTCACAATATTCCTAAACAGAAAAAGAAACCAAATGTTCTATTGTGTTATTGACTGTACGTTTGTTTATTCCATGTGTAACTCTGTGTTGTTGTTTTTGTCGCACTGCTTTGCTTTATCTTGGCCAGGTCACAGTTGTAAATGAGAACTTGTTCTCAACTGGCCGACCTGGTTAAATAAAGGAGAAATAAATAACACATAATAATACATAAAAATGTAGGTAGCAGTATAGACCTAGTCTGTTCATTATATACATCTACATGATGTATTGTTATACCATGTAGGAGCAGTATAGACCTAGTCTGTTCATTATATACATCTACATGATGTATTGTTACACCATGTAGGAGCAGTATAGACCTAGTCTGTTCATTATATACATCTATATGATGTATTGTTACACCATGTAGGAGCAGTATAGACCTAGTCTGTTCATTATATACATCTATATGATGTATTGTTACACCATGTAGTAGCAGTATAGACCTAGTCTGTTCATTATATACATCTACATGATGTATTGTTACACCATGTAGGAGCAGTATAGACCTAGGCTGTTCATTATATACATCTACATGATGTATTGTTACACCATGTAGGAGTGTAACGGATGTGAAATGGCTAGCTAGTTAGCGGAGGTGCGCGCTAGCAGCCTTTCAGTCGGTTACGTCACTTGCTCTGAAACCTAGAAGTAGTGGTTCCCCTTGCTCTGCAAGGGCCGCAGCTTTTGTGGAGCGATGGGTAACGACGCTTCGTGGGTGACTGTTGTTGATGTGTGAAGAGGGTCCCTGGTTTGAGCCCGGGTATGGGCGAGGGGACGGACGTAAAGTTATACTGTTTCAGGAGCAGTATAGACCTAGTCTGTTCATTATATACATCTACATGATGTATTGTTACACCGTGTAGGAGTAGTATAGACCTAGTCTGTTCATTATATACATCTACATGATGTATTGTTACACCGTGTAGGAGCAGTATAGACCTAGTCTGTTCATTATATACATCTACATGATGTATTGTTACACCATGTAGGAGCAGTATAGACCTAGTCTGTTCATCATACACATCTACATGATGTATTGTTACACCATGTAGGAGCAGTATAGACCTACAGTAGCTAGCTGCTAATTTAGATGTAGTATAACTTAATGAAACTGCCTTAAATATGCTGTGGTAAACATTTTTTATTCGCAATAATCAATCAACACATTCCTGTCTTTGTATGTCTAAATATAATAGTATTATTTAATTAAATCCAATTAAAATAATCTTTGTCTGAAAATAAAATAAGATCCTCAACTGCGTTTCCCACTCCAGTCAGCAGACGGCGATGTGCGTCTTCCAGGCGATGCTGCCAGCGTGACGTATAATCTAGTGAACGGTTCTTCAGAAACATCTCGTCAACCACCTCGGTAGCTTGCTAGCCAACATAGCCGAACGATTCAAGCTATTTATACGCTGTCGGTGTATATTACCTACTGTGTTTTAGACACACTTCTGTCGTATCTACTTGTTAACCTATTTAATATAATATTACGTTATTTTGTATTAGTCAGCTATAGTAGCTGGCTGGTTAAATTAGCACTAGCCTAGTCGCTAATGATAGCTAGCTAGCTATTATCCCCGAACATGAGCTCCCAAAACTACTCCCCTCTTGTTAAAGAAGACGAGGTCTGCTGGACGGAGAAAGAAGCTCTGGGGCTGAACATTGTTGTGAAAGAGGAGAAGGAAGAGGAGGATGTCACAGTTAAACAAGAAGTAGAGGGTGAGGCTGTTACCGTGAAAGAAGAAGAGAAAGACGTTTCAGTGAAAGAAGAGGAAGACGCGTTCAGAGTGAAAGAGGAGGAGGATGTTACAGTAAAAGAAGAGAAAGAGGAGGATGTTACAGTAAAAGAAGAGGAAGGGAAAGAGGAGGATGCAGTTTTTGGAGTGAAGATGGAAGGGGAGATTACTGTCACATTGAAAGATGAAGAGGAGGAGATCTGATTAACACCAGTAAGTACCGCCTTCAATTTGTTTTTAACTTTGGATATTCAGAGTTGGCTCGTCAATACCTCTTCAACGGAGGGCCCAGGATGATGACTGATATGTCTAGAATTAGACGACGTAGAGAGTAAGCTACCCCTTGTTTTCTCCGTTCCGTTTCCAAAAAGTGACTTAACATATATATTTGAGAAGGGTCTATCTGCTGACCGCAGACTGGGGGGCACTGCATGTAGTGATTTTCATGTAGTGATGATTTACTACACACCGTGCCCCCCAATAGTGCCATGTGAGAGTTGGGTTGGCTACACCAAAGATTATGGATATACTGACAAGATGTCTCTCCGCCCTAACAAGGGGAGTCGTTGTCCACAAAGCGGCACTGCGGGTTGTCTCTCTCCCGCCTATCCTTTCTTTGGATTGGTGGATTCATCTTTTTATTTTAATCTATTGTTTATATTCTATGAGGGTTGTTGACGTCAACCGCCTGTATTCAATGGAGAGAGATGCTAAGCTACTAGCACGAATATGCATAGCGATCTGGAGACAACTCCTATAGTGTTTTTATCAAAGTTGTCGGTATGTCACGTGTCCACATAACAACTTAAGCATTACGAAACTTCTGTTGGATCAAGTAAACCTCACGTAGCAAATAAGCCATTAATTTTGTTGTTGATCAAATTCGACACTTTCCAAATTGGGTTGATAATTGTTTCCACTTGGATACAACCTACTGTAGCCTACTGGCGTGACCAATAATTTGTGTCTTCATATCCACATGTGGGATCCCTCTCCTTTGTCGTCCACTCTCCTTTGTCGTCCACTCTACAACAATAACAGACTACTGTGGGACTCCCAATCCCTGCCGGAATGTGATACAGCCTGGATTCGAACCAGGGACTGTAGTGACGCCTCTTGCACTGAGATGCAGTGGCTTAGACCGCTGCGTCCGTGTGTGTGTTAACTATTAGAATGTTGTAGTAGAATGCTTAAAAGGCCTCTAGAGTTTTAAATATCGGTTATCGGTATCGTTTTTTGGGGCAAGGAAAATATTGGATATCGGTATTGGCCAAAAATGTAATATCAGTGCATCCCTTTATTCTAAAATGACATCACAATACCCCATAATGACATCACAATACCCCATAATGCCAAAGCAAAAACAGGTTTAGATTTTTTGCAAATGTATTGAAATTATTCCCCAGGATAACTAGTCTCAGAGTAATGTAAGATCCCAGGATAACTAGTCTCAGAGTAATGTACGATCCCAGGATAACTAGTCTCAGAGTAATGTAAGATGCTTGGAAAAAGAAGCTGAAAAGAATAACAGAACGGCACCATTAGAACTAAAATGTGTATCCTGGATGTCAGACCCCCAACCCTCCAAACTGTAAATAAATAATAAAATGTGTCGCCTGGATGTCAGACCCCCAACCCTCCAAACTGTAAATAAATAATAAAATGTGTATCCTGGATGTCAGACCCCCAACCCTCCAAACTGAATAAATAATCAAATGTGTCTCCTTGGCAACATTAGAACCTCGGTACGTTTACTGTGTACTGGGTCGAGACAAAGGAATGCTGTAAACAAATAATCCAAAATATTTTTGTCAATGAGACAGTATATAAACAAAGGAATGACCGAACCCCCTTTGGTGACTGAATGCTTGTAAGGCAAACTAGATGATCAAAACATTGGATCACATCAAATAAGCCTGAGTGGTTTTGCCTCCCAAACTATACAGGATACTACAGTTATAACTATACATAGTTATACAGGATACTACAGTTATAACTTAACATAGTTATTCCAAAGGTGGGCTACTTACTGTTTGCAAGCCACCGTTGCTGATCTATGAGCAAGTTGAAGACTTGTTGATGTGGTGTTGAATGTGAGCCATAGTGTCGTCTTTACCATAATGAGAAAGCTACAGGCGGGCTGGGAATCACAGTCCGTACTTCACACCTGGATGGTCCCGTAGCAGTCGTTTGCCTGCCAGAAAGTTGCTTGCTGCCTGGAGACAGTGGGGGAGTAGTCCTGGTAGATAGAGAAGCTCTGTCCCTGAAAGCTGCTTGCTGCCTGGAGACAGTGGGGGAGTAGTCCTGGTAGATATAGAAGCTCTGTCCCTGAAAGCTGCTTGCTGCCTGGAGACAGTGGGGGAGTAGTTCTGGTAGATAGAGAAGCTCTGTCCCTGAAAGCTGCTTGCTGCCTGGAGACAGTGGGGGAGTAGTCCTGGTAGATATAGAAGCTCTGTCCCTGAAAGTTGCTTGCTGCCTGGAGACAGTGGGGGAGTAGTCCTGGTAGATATAGAAGCTCTGTCCCTGAAAGCTGCTCGCTGCCTGGAGACAGTGGGGGAGTAGTCCTGGTAGATAGAGAAGCTCTGTCCCTGAAAGCTGCTTGCTGCCTGGAGACAGTGGGGGAGTAGTCCTGGTAGATAGAGAAGCTCTGTCCCTGAAAGCTGCTTGCTGTCTGGAGACAGTGGGGGAGTAGTCCTGGTAGATAGAGAAGCTCTGTCCCTGAAAGCTGCTTGCTGCCTGGAGACAGTGGGGGAGTAGTCCTGGTAGATAGAGAAGCTCTGTCCCTGAAAGCTGCTTGCTGTCTGGAGACAGTGGGGGAGTAGTCCTGGTAGATAGAGAAGCTCTGTCCCTGAAAGCTGCTTGCTGCCTGGAGACAGCGGGGGAGTAGTCCTAGTAGATAGAGAAGCTCTGTCCCTGAAAGCTGCTTGCTGCCTGGAGACAGTGGGGGAGTAGTCCTGGTAGATAGAGAAGCTCTGTCCCTGAAAGCTGCTTGCTGCCTGGAGACAGCGGGGGAGTAGTCCTGGTAGATATAGAAGCTCTGTCCCTGAAAGCTGCTTGCTGCCTGGAGACAGTGGGGGAGTATTCCTGGTAGATAGAGAAGCTCTGTCCCTGAAAGCTGCTCGCTGCCTGGAGTCAGTGGGGGAGTAGTCCTGGTAGATATAGAAGCTCTGTCCCTGAAAGCTGCTTGCTGCCTGGAGACAGCGGGGGAGTAGTCCTGGTAGATAGAGAAGCTCTGTCCCTGAAAGCTGCTTGCTGCCTGGAGACAGTGGGGGAGTAGTCCTGGTAGATAGAGAAGCTCTGTCCCTGAAAGCTGCTCGCTGCCTGGAGACAGTGGGGGAGTAGTCCTGGAATATAGAGAAGCTCTGTCCCTGAAAGCTGCTTGCTGCCTGGAGACAGTGGGGGAGTAGTCCTGGTAGATATAGAAGCTCTGTCCCTGAAAGCTGCTTGCTGCCTGGAGACAGCGGGGGAGTAGTCCTGGTAGATATAGAAGCTCTGTCCCTGAAAGCTGCTTGCTGCCTGGAGACAGTGGGGGAGTAGTCCTGGTAGATAGAGAAGCTCTGTCCCTGAAAGCTCAGAGAATCTCCATCTTCTCATGGAATAAGTGCACAGGACGAATGTCCCGGGGCCTCTCTCACCGTCACGGGGCCTCTCTCACCGTCACGGGGCCTCTCTCACCGTCCCGGGGCCTTAGGCACAGTCACCGATGCCATGATCAATCAGGGGCTTCTCATCCTTCAGCAGCCCGGAGACTAAATCTGTGGTTTGAGGCATTTCCACTGATTCTGGGACCGATACGAGTCTCAGGATATTGCGGTGAGAAAATCCCTCTAAGCTCACACAGCTCTCCTGCACCTTTATCAGATCTTCAGCGATTCACGTCAGCCTCCAGAGAGGTCGTCAGGTGTAAAGTGCTGCAATCATCATGGTGGGGAACTGTTGTTTTGAGTGAGGCAATAACAGGCACAGTCTCGTTTCACAGATTAGTTCAATCTGCTTTGAAAGTATCAGAAACCTCTTCTATTCAGGTCTGAATCGTAGCCGCTACCCCAGTTGAAATTAAAACTGTCTCAGCTAGAGGTCGACCGATTTATGATTTTTCAACGCCGATACCGATACCGATTATTGGATGACAAAAAAAGCCGATGCCGATTAATCGGCCGATTTTCATTTTTCTTTTCTTTTAAATATATATATCATACACACACACACACACATTTTTTGTAATAATGACAATTGCAACAATACTGAATGAACAATGAACACTTTTATTTTAACTTAATATAATACATAAATAAAATAAATTTAGTCTCAAGTAACATAAGAACAAATGTTAAAACGAACCACCAGCTTTCATGGGTCTTCAATATTTCCAGTTAAGAAGTTTTAAGTTGTAGTGCAGAAAGCAGAGCTTGTCTGCGTGGTCCCCTGTCAGTCTGCTCCTCCGCGAAACACAGACCTTATTTGAAGTAGATCAAGACATTCTCTATGGAAGACATGAACGGTAAAATAACGAAGGAACCCCTTTAAAGTTCAGCCGCAAGTTATTACAGGAATTATAACGCGTTGACTATTTCTCTCTAAACCTTATACCTTTGACTAATCTGGAAACTATCACCTCGAAAAGAAAACGTTTATTCCGTTCCGTATTTTATCTAACGGGTGGCATCCATGAGTCTAAATATTCCGGTTACATTGCACAACCTTCAATGTTATGTCATAATTACGGAAAATTCTGGCAAATTAGTTCGCAAAGAGCCAGGCGGCCCAAACTGTTGCATATACCCTGACTCTGCGTGCAATGAACGCAAGAGTATTGACACAATTTCACCTCGTTAATATTGCCTGCTAATCTGGATTTCTTTTAGTTAAATTTTCAGGTTTAAAAATATATACTTGTATATATTTTTTTAAGAAAGGCATTGATGTTTATGGTTAAGTACACATTGGAGCAATGACAGTCATTGATTGATTGTTTTTATACGATAAGTTTAATGCTAGCTAGCAATTTACCTTAGCTTACTGCATTCGCGTACAGGCAGGCTCCTCGTGGAGTGCAATGTAATCAGGTGTTAAGAGCATTGGACTAGTTAACTGTAAGGTTGCAAGATTGGATCCCCCGAGCTGACAATGTTAAAAATCTGTCGAGGCCGTCATTGAAAATAAGAATGTGTTCTTAACTGACTTGCCTAGTTAACCTGTTTGGGGTGCAGCC
This sequence comes from Salvelinus namaycush, assembly GCF_016432855.1. Classification (NCBI taxonomy): domain Eukaryota; kingdom Metazoa; phylum Chordata; class Actinopteri; order Salmoniformes; family Salmonidae; genus Salvelinus; species Salvelinus namaycush. Next base: position 20,412,565 of record NC_052345.1, read on the forward strand.
CGACACCGGTACACTTATGACAACAGCCAGCTCAAAGTGCAGGGCGCGAAATTCAAAAGATATTTTTTTTAAATATTTAACTTTCACACATTAACAAGTCCAATACAGCATATGAAAGGTACACATCTTGTGAATCAAGCCAACATGTCCGATTTTTAAAATGTTTTACAGGGAAGACACAATATGTAAATCTATTAGCTAACCACGTTAGCAAAAGACACCACTTTTCTTACTCCATCAGTTTTTTACTCCATCAGTAGCTATCACAAATTCGACCAAATAAAGATATAAATAGCCACTAACCAAGAAACAACTTCATCAGATGACAGTCTGATAACATATTTATTGTATAGCATATGTTTTGTTAGAAAAATGTGCATATTTCAGGTATAAATCATAGTTTACATTGCAGCTACAGTCAGAAATTGCACCGAAAGCAGACAGAAAAATTACAGACACCAACGCCAAATAACTAAATACTCATCATAAAACATTTCTGAAAAATACATAGTGTACAGCAATTGAAAGACAGGCATCTTGTGATTCCAGACAATATTTCCGATTTATCAAGTGTTTTACAGCGAAAACACAATATAGCGTTATATTAGCGTAGCCACAATAGCCAGAAACACTTGGGCGCCGACGACCAGTTCACATGCACAACAGATATTAGAAATAGCATCATAAAATGTTTCTTACTTTTGGTGATCTTCCGTCAGAATGTTGGACAAGGTGTCCTTTGTCCAGAACAGTCGTTGTTTGGATCTGGAACGGCAAATTTCCCTCTTGATTTAGCATGGGCACTTGCCAAGTGGCACGGATCTCTCCAACGTCAACAAAGTCAGAGAACGGAACACGGCAAAACTCCCGAAAAAATTTCAATAATCTGATTAAACTATATTGAAAAAACATACTTTACGATGATATGGTCACATGTATCAAATAAAATCTAAACCGGAGATGTTAGTCGTCCATAACGACAGCTAAACAGAAGGCAAATCCATGTCCCCTTTCGCACGCTCCAGAAACAGGAAATGGACGGTCACGTCATACAAAGAGCTTTAATTCCACCTCAGACCAAGATAAACACGAAATTTCTTCTCTCACCGCCTCTTGACAACCAGGGGAAGGTGTATGAAGTGTACGTAGACTCTTACGTATCATGCCCATGTATAGGCAGGAAAACAGAGCATCGATTTCTGACATTCCACTTCCTGGTCAGGAAATGTGCTGCAGAATGAGTTCTGTTTCACTCAGAGAAATAATTCAAACGGTTTTAGAAACTAGAGAGTGTTTTCTATCCAATAGTAATAATAATATGCATATTGTACGAGCAAGAATTGAGTACGAGGCCGTTTGAAATGGGCACGATTTAACTGGCTACTCAATACTGCCCCTTGCAGCCATAAGAAGTTAAATAAAGATTATATAAAGGTGTAAAAAAAAAAGAAAAAAAATGGCAAATCGGCCCCCAAAAATACCGATTTCCGATTGTTATGAAAACTTGAAATCGACCTTGAAATCGACCTCTAGTCTCAGCATAGTAGCTTGATGGCCTCGAATGTTCATTTTAGCGCCCCCAGACAAAACCGCAGACCCAGGCAAAGTGCAAGTCTCTGGGCTTTCAGCCTCAGCAGAGGGCGGTGATGGAACCGGGTCTTGTAGGCCGGGCTCATCTAACTAATATTTGAATATATATATATGTTTTAAATTCAAAATTCACTAAAATGTAGCTAAATATTCGCTTAATTCACAAACTTTAAGAATACTGCTGGAGCAAACGGAAAACACATTGTGTTTTTACAGAAATGTTTGATGATTGACTAGGAATGCGTTGGTGACCACTGTTTTTCACACTGGCTATTATTTTAATGAACTCCCCCAAACAAGACCAAATCTGAACCAATCGTAGACTTATATGTTTCACAAGTTAGAGGGCCTGACTATGCATGAGAGGACACACACAGGGGGGGATAAGACCTACCACTGCTCCATGTGTGGAAAGAGTTTTACAAAGTTAGGGGGTCTGACAAGGCATGAGAGGACATACACAGGAGGAGAAGACATACCACTGCTCTCATTGTGGAAAGACATTTTCCCAGTCAGAGGACCTGGAATCACACGAGAGAATAGAGAGGCTGTGTTCTGATTTATGTTTTTGACTTAGAATGTGTTTTTGTTTATGCCACATTAAATCATATTGTTTATATTAATTCTTACTCAACAATAGACGTGATTTTGTATTTCGCGACATTATATCTAAAATCAGATTAAATTGTTAAAATGTGTATTTTGTTTTGATTCATTGATATATTGGATTCAAGAACTCCTAATGTTCAGTATATGATTTGGATATTTTAAAAAGGTGGCCTGAAAAGAGAGATTATTTTCTTAAACAACGAGAAACCCACTTGTCACTTTTCATACAGCTACGATCGGAAGTGGCTTTTTTGTAGCAGGTGTCATGACGTTGGCCTGGGGGTAGGTTTATGACAGTCATAGATACCTCTTCCCCCCTTTTTCCTCCCTCTACCCTACTGATGTTACATTTGAACACTCCTTGGTTAACATAGAGATTCTGGCAACATCAGAAGGTGGGGGGAAATTAACTATATTCTGGTAATCCGACCAATTGTGCATATGAGGTGGTACTTAATGAATATGATGTCAGTTCGGTTGTCATCTGAGACATTCTCATCAATGATAAGATGACATAAACTCTACAGTGGAAAGTCTACACGTCAGAGTTATCGGATTCTCATGGAAATGTTGTTCAATTTAAATGTTTGAATATGAAATTATTTGTGATGGGATGAAATGTGATTTTAGCTTCTAAAATGTGAGAATTGGGTTTTCATAAGGTTAGAGCTCTGCTCAATCAGTGGCCCGCCCCTGTGAAGAGACATGGGTTATAAAACTTTTCAGACACACCCTTCTCGCTCCACTATATAAAGCCTTGACGAATATGTAACCTCCGGTTCCAAGTACGTGTGGTCTGCAGCCTCTGTGTTAAAAGTACGAACACGTCAACTACAGTACTAAGCCAACCTCAGCGTGAGCTTTGGTTGCGAATGGTATGAACTTTGAACTCTTATTCACTACAGAGTGATACCTCCTAGCCGTTGAGTTAGCAACAGCAGCTGCAAACGAGGGTTAGGAAGGAACAGACAGAGTATCCCGTCTATCACACAACGACGTTACTACAACGTATTCAATTGACCACCAGAGACATTCTTCAAAGGACAAAGGACTCGGTTTGGCAACACGGCCTTCCATCTACCACCAACCTACCGAAGCGCAGCTCCAGAGTAAATATTTATTGCATTTTCCTTTTACAAATGGGCGGTAATTTAGAATGCATAAGATACTGTATTTACGATAGCACATCTCCTTCCTTTGTTACTCAGTCTTCCCGCTCTTTCACTCAAACCCAGACCCTTTTCTTTTGTGTAACAAGCTGTCATATCTGTTCCGCCCGCTAGGGACGTTTTCCTTTATGACGTAATTTGTAATCAAGTTATGATTCATTATGTGTATATGTAATTCTGTGTGATTAGTTAGGTATTTAGTAAATAAATAATTAAACCCAATTTTGTATTGCTGATTCAACTTGTTAGCCAGGGTTCGTGAAGATAACCAAGAATTTACAACTTTCAGATGAGACTGAATTAAGGTGACGATTAATATTGACTGCTATTGATGTAAAATATTACTAGGTCTTTAAGAGTTTATTCGGAAGATAATAGCTCTATAAATATTCTTTCCTGGTGCCCCGACTCTCTACTTAATTACATTTACATGATTAGCTCAATCAGGTCATATTAATTACGGAGAAATTATTTTATAGAATAGCATGTCATATCACTTAATCCGGCATAGCCAAAGACACGACACAGGTTAGGATAATTAACGTAGCAGGTTAAGAGACTGAGTTTAAGGTTAGGGAAAATGCACTCCTGTGGAAATCACTTCCGGTCGTAGCTGTATCAAAGTGGCGTGAAAAGAGTGTATCCCCAACAATAACAGCTAGCCACCTTGGTAGCGAGAGAGTCAAGAAAGACAAAATACATATTTTGGTGTATATTACTCACTGTGTTTTAAACACACTTCTGTTGTCTTCTGTCCTATAGCTGTAGTTCTCTATCTGTTATTATAGATCTCTGCTCAGCCTAAAATATCACATTATCTATTATTATAGAGCTCAGCCTAAAGACTTGACATTATCTATTATTATAGATATCTGATCAGCCTATAAACATGACATTATCTATTGTTATAGTGTCACGATCGTGTGGAGGAGAGACGGACCAAAACGCAGCATGTGGAAAATAAGCCATCTTCCTTTTATTATTGAAGAAGGCAAAACGAAACAAAACACTTACAAACTAACAAAACAACAAACGACCGTGAAGCTATAAACGTAGTGCACATACACAGGCTACAAACGTTCACCATAGACAATTCCCCACAACAAACTAAAGCCCATGGCTACCTTAAATATGGCTCCCAATCAGAGACAACAGAAACCAGCTGTCTCTAATTGGGAACCCATTCAGGCAACCATAGACTTTCCTAGACAACTACTCACAACATAGACACAGCTAGACAACTATACTAAACATAAACCCAACTACTCTAAATAAACCCCCTAAACCTTACAATCACCCTGGACACTACAAAACCCACATAAATTACCCATGTCACACCCTGACCTAACTAAAATAATAAAGAAAACAAAGAATACTAAGGCCAGGGCGTGACATAGCCCCCCCCTTAAGGTGCGAACTCCGGGCGCACCAGCACAAAGTCTAGGGGAGGGTCTGGGTGGGCATCTAACCACGGTGGTGGCTCAGGCTCAGGGCGAGGTCCCCACCCCACCATAGTCAATCCCAGCTTATATCTCCCCCTACAAATGACCACCCTCATATTACCCCCACTTAATCTTTTGGGTAACATCGACACAAGGGGCAGCACCGGGATAGAGGAATAGCTCAGGACAGAGGGATAGCTCAGGACAGAGGGATAGCTCAGGATAGAGAGGTAGCTCAGGATAGAGAGGTAGCTCAGGATAGAGGGGCAACTCCGGACTGAAAGGCAGCTCCGGACAGAGAGACAGCTCTGGACTGAGGGGCAGTTCTGGAGAAATAGCCGCTCTGGGCTGAGGGACAGCTCATGACTGGCTGACGGCTCTGGACGCTCATGGCTGGCTGACGGCTCTGGACGCTCATGGCTGGCTGACGGCTCTGGACGCTCATGGCTCACTGACGGCTCTGGACGCTCATGGCTCACTGACGGCTCTGGCAGATCCTGTCTGGTTGGCGACTCTGGCAGATCCTGTCTGGTTGGCGTCTCTGGCAGATCCTGTCTGGTTGGCGTCTCTGGCAGATCCTGTCTGGTTGGCGGCTCTGGCAGATCCTGTCTGGTTGGCGGCTCTGGCAGATCCTGTCTGGTTGGCGGCTCTGGCAGATCCTGACTGACGAATGGCTCTAGCGGCTCCTGACTGACTATCGGCTCTGACGGCTCGGGACAGACGGGCGGCTCTACTGGCTCGGGACAGACGGATGGCTCAGACGGCGCTGGGCAGACGGATGGCTCAGACGGCGCTGGGGAGACGGATGGCTCAGACGGCGCTGGGGAGACGGATGGCTCAGACGGCGCTGGGGAGACGGATGGCTCAGACGGCGCTGGGGAGACGGATGGCTCAGATGGCGCTGAGGAGACGGATGGCTCAGACTGATCCTGTCTGGCGGAAGGCTTTAGCGGCTCCTGTCTGGCGGAAGGCTCTAGCGGCTCCTGTCTGGCGGAAGGCTCTGTAGGCTCATGGCAGACGGGCGGCTTTGCAGGCTCATGGCAGACGGGCAGTTCAGTCACCGTTGGGCAGACGGCAGACTCTGGCCGGCTGAGACGCACTGTAGGCCTGGTGCGTGGTGCCGGAACTGGAGGTACCGGGCTAAGGACACGCACCTTCAGGCTAGTGCGGGGAACAACAACAGGGCACACTGAGTTCTCAAGGCGCACTATATGCCTGGTGCGTGGTACCGGACTGATGGCACGCACCTCAGGACGAGTGCGGGGAGAAATAACAGTGTGTACAGGACTCAGGAGACGCACAGGTGGCTTAGTGCGTGGTGCCGGAACTGGAGGTACCGGGCTAGAGACACGCACCATAGGGAGAGTGCGTGGAGGAGGAACAGGGCTCTGAAAACGCACTGGAAGCCTGGTGCGTGGTGTAGGCACTGGTGGTACTAGGCTGGGGCGGGGAGGTGGCGCCGGAAATACCGGACCGTGCAGGCGTACTGGCTCCCTTGAGCACCGAGCCTGCCCAACCTTACCTGGTTGAATGCTCCCCGTCGCCCGACCAGTGCGGGGAGGTGGAATAACCCGCACCGGTCTATGTAGGCGAACCGGGGACACCATGCGTAAGGCTGGTGCCATGTAAGCCGGCCCAAGAAGACGTACTGGTGGCCAGATATGTAGGGCCGGCTTCATGACATTTGGCTCAATGCCCAATCTAGCCCTACCAGTGCGGGGAGGTGGAATAACCCGCACTGGGCTATGCACCCGTACAGGAGACACCGTGCGCTCTACTGCGTAACACGGCGTCTGCCCGTACTCCCGCTCTCCACGGTTAGCCTGGGAAGTGGGCGCAGGTCTCCTACCTGCCCTTGGCCCACTACCTCTTAGCCCCCCCCCAAGAAATTTTTGGGTAGTACTCACGGGCTTCTCAGGCTTCCAGCCACGTCTCCTTGCTGCCTCCTCATATCTCCGCCTCTCTGCCTTCGCTGCCTCCAGCTCAGCTTTGGGGCGGTTATATTCTCCTGGTATTTCACGGTCCAGAATTTCCTCCCAATTCCAATAGTCCAGTGTAGGTGGGTCCTGTTGTTGTTGCACACGCTGCTTGATCCGATGATGGTGGGGAATTCTGTCACGATCGTGTGGAGGAGAGACGGACCAAAACGCAGCATGTGGAAAATAAGCCATCTTCCTTTTATTATTGAAGAAGGCAAAACGAAACAAAACACTTACAAACTAACAAAACAACAAACGACCGTGAAGCTATAAACGTAGTGCACATACACAGGCTACAAACGTTCACCATAGACAATTCCCCACAACAAACTAAAGCCCATGGCTACCTTAAATATGGCTCCCAATCAGAGACAACAGAAACCAGCTGTCTCTAATTGGGAACCCATTCAGGCAACCATAGACTTTCCTAGACAACTACTCACAACATAGACACAGCTAGACAACTATACTAAACATAAACCCAACTACTCTAAATAAACCCCCTAAACCTTACAATCACCCTGGACACTACAAAACCCACATAAATTACCCATGTCACACCCTGACCTAACTAAAATAATAAAGAAAACAAAGAATACTAAGGCCAGGGCGTGACATATAGAGCTCTGCTCAGCCTAAAACATGACATTATCTATTATTATAGAGCTCTGATCAGCCTGTAAACATGACATTATCTATTATTATAGAGCTCTGCTCAGCCTATAAACATGACATTATCTATTATAGAGCTCTGTCCAGCCTATAAACATGACATTATCTATTATTATAGAGCTCTGATCAGCCTGTAAACATGACATTATCTATTATTATAGAACTCTTATTATGACATCATGACATTCCCTGAGAGATTAGATTTGGAGCTCTACATCATTTGTTTTTAAATCTCACCGTCACCAAGTTTATTTTTAATGATGTAATGTTGTGAAAACTGACCTCAGGTTATTGAGGGATCTAGTCTAGATTAAACCTCATAGGAAGACACTTTTATTTAATGCAGGTTTCATTCAGGTCTCTGTTTAAATAAATAATCTGTTTGTCTTTTGGCAGGAGAGAGACCAGAATCTGACAGCGGGAAGAGTTCCTCAGAGGAAACAGACCCGGAGATGCCTAACCAACACCACTGCTCCCACTGTGGTAAGATTTTTACGTGGTTAGGGAGCCTGAAAATGCATGAGAGAATACATACAGGAGAAAAGCCCTACCACTGTTCTCACTGTGGAAAGAATTTTACTCAGTTAGGGGCCCTGGTTGTGCATGAGAGAACACACACTGGAGAGAAGCCTTATCACTGTTCCCACTGTTGAAACAGTTTTACGTGGTTAGTGAGCCTGAAAACGCATGAGAGAACACACACAGGAGAAAAGCCTTTAAAATGTTCCCAGTGTGGAAAGAGTTTTAGGTGGTCAGGGAGTCTGAAAAAGCATGAGAGAAAACACACAGGAGTAAAGCCTTTCCAACATACTAATACACAGGAGGAGACAACATACCACTGCTCTCATTGTGAAAAGACATTTTCCCAGTCAGAGGACCTGAAATCACACGAGAGAATAGAGAGGCTGTGTTCTGACTTATGTTTCTGACTGAGAATTTGTCCACGGCCAGGATTCACAGGACCTGGGTGTCCGCTATGGACACCTGGAAGAAATCAGCAGCAGACATTTCTGAAGGTTTATCCAACAGACCTGTACATCCATGAATGGATCTCTATAATGTGTAACTATTTCTGAAGGTTTATCCAACAGACCTGTACATCCATAAATGGATCTCTATAATGTGTAACTATTTGTGAAGGTTTATCCAACAGACCTGTACATCCATGAATGGATCTCTATAATGTGTAACTATTTCTGATGTATTGTTTAATAGATGTACTATGTTAGGTATATTTATCTATGGTTTTATTTCAACAGTTTTTACTGATGCTATTAGATTGTACTATGTTAGGTATATTTATCTGTGGTTTTATTTCAACAGATTTTACTGATACTATTAGATTGCTGGGTGGGGGGAGTTTTATATATACAGAGACTTCAGAAAGTATTCACACCCCTTGACTGGTCCCACATGTTGTTGTGTTACATCCTGAATTTAAAATGTATTTTTATTTCACCTTTATTTAACCAGGTAGACTAGTTGAGAACAAGTTCTCATTTGCAATGACACATACAACAACACAGAGTTACACATGGAATAAACAAACATAAAATCAATTATACAGTAGAAAGATCTATATACAGCATGTGCAAATAAGGTAGGATAAGAGAGGTTAGGCAATAAATAGACCATGGTGGCGAAGTAATTACAATATAGCAATTAAACACTGGAATGGTAGGGAATGTGAATGTGAATAGCAGAAGATGAATGTGCAAGTAGAGATAATGGGGTTAAATGGATTCAATACCCCATAATGTCAAAGTGGAATTATGTTTTTGGAAATGTTTACACATTTAATTAAAAGCCTAAATAAGTTCAGGAGTAAAGATTTTGCTTAACAAGTCACATAATAAGTTGCAGGGACTCACTCTGTGTGCAATAATAGTGTTTAACATGATTTTTGAATGACTACCTCATCTCTGTACCCCACACATACAATTATCTGTAATGGCCCTCAGTCGAGCAGTGAATTTCAAACACAGATTCAACCACAAAGACCAGGGAGGTTTTCCAACGCCTCACAAAGAAGTGCATGTATTGGTAAATGGGTAAAAAAAAGCATTCATTGAATATCCCTTTGAGCATGGTGAAGTTATTAATTACACTTTAGATGGTGTGTCAATATACCCAGTTCCTAACTCAGTTGCTGGAGAGGAAGGAAACCGCTCAGGGATTTCACCATGAGGCCAATGGTGACTTTAAAATAGTTAGTGTTTAATGGTTGTGATAGGAGAAAACTGAGGATGGATCAACAACATTGTAGTTACTCCACAATACTAACCTAAATGACAGAGTGAAAAGAAGGAAGCATGTACAGAATACAAATATTCCAAAACATGCATTCTGTTTGCAATAAGGCACTAAAGTAATACTGAAAAACAATGTGGGAAAGAAATTAACTTTATATCCTGAATACAAAAGCGTTATGTTTGGGGCAAATTCAACACATCACTGACTACATATTTTCAAGCATGGTGGTGGCTGCATCATGTAATGGGTATGCTTTTCATTGGCGTCACTAGAGGCGTAACTACAGTCCCTGGTTCTAATCTAATCATCATCAGCTGCATCATTTTATGGTTCTAATCCAGGCAGTATCACTTCCAGGTTAAGCGCGCAGTGTGTCAAGATGTGCAGTGCGGCTTAGCAGGGTCGTGTTTCGGAGGACGCATGGCTCTCGACCTTCGCCTCTCCCCCGAGTCCGTAGAGGAGTTGCAAATGGATTTCATGACATTGGTGAAAAAATATATATATAATACACTGGTACTGAAATTTGATTTTTAATCACCTGGCAGATGTGTCAAACCATGTAAACACTGGCTAGACTTAAGTTAGAAGTGAATCACCTGCCTGGACATCCTAAGAAGCACACAGAGACCTGCATTTTGAAGTCGGTTTAATAATACTTGTGAAAACTGACTTCAGGTGATTGAGGGATCTAGTCTAGATTAAACGTCATAGGACGTTTTATCATGTGGAGGTTTCATTCAAGTCTGTTTAATTAAATAATCTGTTTGTCTTTGACAGGAGAGAGACCAGACTCTCCTTCTGACAGCAGGAAGAGTCCTTCAGGGGAACCAGACCCTGAGACTTCCAAACCAGCAGGACGACATCACTGCTCCCAGTGTGGAAAGAGTTGTACTCAGTTAGGGAGCCGGAAAACACATAAGATAATACACACAGAAGAGAAGCCTTACCACTGCTCCTTGTGTGGAAAGAGTTTTAGGTGGTTAGGGAGCGTGGAAAGGCATGAGAGGACACACACAGGAGAAAAGCTTTTTGAATGTTCCCATTGTGGAAAGAGTTGTACCCAGTTAGGGAGCCTGAAGGAGCATGAGAGAATACACACAGGAGAAAAGCCTTACCAATGTTCCCATTGTGGAAAGCATTTTGCCCAGTTAGGAAACCTGAACCAGCATGAGAGGACACACACAGGAAAAAAGATGCACCACTGCTCCCACTGTGGAAAGAGATTTTCCCGGTTAAGGTACCTGAAAGAGCATGAAAGAATACATACAAATACACAGGAGGGGAAGACATAAGTATTTAGTCAGCCACCAATTGTGCAAGTTCTCCCACTTAAAAAGATGAGAGAGGCCTATAATTTTCATCATAGGTACACTTCAACTATGACAGACAGAATGAGAAAAGAAAATCCAGAAAATCCATTGTCAGATTTTTTATGAATTTATTTGCAAATTATGGTGGAAAATAAGTATTTGGTCAATAACAAAAGTTTATCTCAATACTTTGTTATATACCCTTTGTTGGCAATGACAGGTCAAACGTTTTCTGTAAGTCTTCACAAGGTTTTCACACACTGTTGCTGGTATTTTGGCCCATTCCTCCATGCAGATCTCCTCTGGAGCAGTGATGTTTTGGGGCTGTTGCTGGGCAACACGGACTTTCAACTCCCTCCAAAGATTTTCTATGGGGTTGAGATCTGGAGACTGGCTAGGCCACTCCAGGACCTTGAAATGCTTCTTATGAAGCCACTCCTTCGTTGCTCGGGCGGTGTGTTTGGGATCATTGTCATGCTGAAAGACCTAGCCACGTTTCATCTTCAATGCCCTTGCTGATGGAAGGAGGTTTTCACTCAAAATCTCACGATACATGGCCCCATTCATTCTGTTCTTTACAAGGATCAGTCGTCCTGGTCCCTTTGCAGAAAAACAGCCCCAAAGCATGATGTTTCCACCCCCATGCTTCACAGTAGGTATGGTGTTCTTTGGATGCAACTCAGCATTCTTTGTCCTCCAAACACGACGAGTTGAGTTTTTACCAAAAAGTTATATTTTGGTTTCATCTGACCATATGACATTCTCCCAATCTTCTTCTGGATCATCCAAATGCTCTCTAGCAAACTTCAGACGGGCCTGGACATGTACTGGCTTAAGCAGGGGGACACGTCTGGCACTGCAGGATTTGAGTCCCTGGCGGCGTAGTGTGTTACTGATGGTAGGCTTTGTTACTTTGGTCCCAGCTCTCTGCAGGTCATTCACTAGGTCCCCCCGTGTGGTTCTGGGATTTTTGCTCACCGTTCTTGTGATCATTTTGACCCCACGGGGTGAGATCTTGCGTGGAGCCCCAGATCGAGGGAGATTATCAGTGGTCTTGTATGTCTTCCATTTCCTAATAATTGCTCCCACAGTTGATTTCTTCAAACCAAGCTGCTTACCTATTGCAGATTCAGTCTTCCCAGCCTGGTGCAGGTCTACAATTTTGTTTCTGGTGTCCTTTGACAGCTCTTTGGTCTTGGCCATAGTGGAGTTTGGAGTGTGACTGTTTGAGGTTGTGGACAGGTGTCTTTTATACTGATAACAAGTTCAAACAGGTGCCATTAATACAGGTAACGAGTAGAGGACAGAGGAGCCTCTTAAAGAAGAAGTTACAGGTCTGTGAGAGCCAGAAATCTTGCTTGTTTGTAGGTGACCAAATACTTATTTTCCACCATAATTTGCAAATAAATTCATTAAAAATCCTACAATGTGATTTTCTGGATTTTGTTTTCTCATTTTGTCTGTCATAGTTAAAGTGTACCTATGATGAAAATTACAGGCCTCTCTCATCTTTTTAAGTGGGAGAACTTGCACAATTGGTGGCTGACTAAATACTTTTTTGCCCCACTGTACCACTGCTCTCATTGTGGAAAGACATTTTCCCAGTCAGAGGACCTGAAAACACATGAGAGAATCGAGAGGCTGTGTTCTGACTTGTGTTTTTGACTGAGAATTTGTGTTTTAGTTTGGGCTGTCAGACTTGAGAACTTTAATTTACGATTAATCCATTGTCTGAAAGGGTTAAAAGTACACTGAAAACATACAAAATACATATTGTATACCGCTAAAATCTACAATGCCATGTAAAAACAAGATGACATTGTAATGTTTTTAAAATGGTATAACTGCCTTCATTTTGCTGGACCCCAGGAAGAGTAGCTGCTGCCTTGGCAGGAACTAATGGGTAACCATAATAAACCCCAGGAAGAGTAGCTGCTGCCTTGACAGGAACTAATGGGGATCCATAATAAACCCCAGGAAGAGTAGCTGCTGCCTTGGCAGGAACTAATGGGGATACATAATAAATACAAATACTTGTATCAATATTTTTGTGTCTCTTTACTCTCAGATTCTAAAATGCTAATTAGCATCAAAGTAGATGACATGCAAGACTACAAATCCCTGCAAGCTCCTGCATGTCATCTCTAGCCTACACCTTTCACAGAACAGTTCACAGAATTGTCCATTGAAATGAATATTGACAATTTAATCATTGCTACATAAAGGACTGAGTGCTGCAGAGATGGTTGACCTTCTGAAAGGTTCTCCCATCTCCACAGAGGAACTCTGGAGCTCTGTCAGAGTGAACATCGGGTTCTTGTTCACCTCCTTGGACAATGCCCTTCTCCCCCGATTTCTCAGTTTGGCCGGGCGGCCAGCTCTAGGAAGAGTCTTGGTGGTTCCAAACTTCTTCCATTTAAGAATGATGGAGGCCACTGTGTTCTTGGGGACCTTCAATGCTGAAGACATTTTTTGGTACCGTTCTCCAGATCTGTGCCTCGACACTATCCTGTCTCAGAGCTCTATGGACAATTCCTTTGACCTCATGGCTTGGTTTTTGCTCTGACATGCACTGTGAACTGTGGGACCTTATATAGACAGGTCTGTGCCTTTTCAAATCATCTCCAATCAATTGAATTTACCACAGGTGGACTCCAATCAAGTTGTAGAAACATCTCAAGGATGATCAATGAAATCAGGATGCATCTGAGCTCAATTTCGAGTCTCATAGTAAAGGGTCTGAATACTTAAATACATTTGCAAAAATGTGAAAAAAATGTTTTTGGTTTGTGATTATGGGGTATTGTGATGTCATTATGGGGTATTGTGTGTAGATTGATGAGGGGGAATAATTATTCAATTTTAGAATAAGGCTGTAATGTAACAAAATGTGGAAAAGTGAAGGGGTCTGAATACATTACGAATGCGCTGTATACCACTGGCAGAGTTTTCTACCACTGGCAGAGTTTTCTACCATTGGCAGTTTTGTACACAGTCACGTGATACGTGGTATAGAAAAGTCCAATCTTAGGAGAGTACATGGGAGGCACTATACTGTGTGTCTGCAGGTGTCTATCTGGTCAAAACCACTGATACAGGAGCTCCCCCACCCTCTGGTGGGATGGATCATACCTACAGAGAAACCTAGATTCAAATATTTAGATGTGTGTGTATTGGGTATATGTTGTGAAATTGTTAGATATTACTTGTTAGATATTACGGCACTGTCATAGTTAGAAGCACAAGCATTTCGCTACACCCGCAATAACATCTGCTAAACAGGTCTATTTGACCAATAAAATGTGATTTCGATTTGAAATAAACATCCTATTTATCAAATGTGCTTTTGGTTGGGGTCAAAATGACTCCAAAGGATTTGAATTTGTTAAAAGTCCGTTTTGATACAGAAACACTAAACCATGATTTAGATTTATTAAGAACAAGTTGATTGACAAAGTCATGAAAAATTGGAAGGATTGAATAAACCACATTTTGGCTATGATGAAAGATATGCCTCTGGAGTCAAAATGATCCATGTCAGAAGTATGGTTCAATGCAAATATAAAGTGGGTCTAAAGTTTGTTTTAAACTCTCACTCATTAAACACGAATCGATCAACACATGCTTGTCTTTGAACGACTTAATATATTATTAAACTTTTATGAAATAAATGAAAATATACTTTTGTTTCCTCAACTGCGTTACCCACTCCAGTCAGCAGATGGCGATGTGCGTCTTTTTGGTTCAGGCGATGCTGCCAGTGTGACGTATAATCTAGTGGACGGGACGCTCCTTCAACAACAACAGTTAGTCAGACACCTCCTTAGCTTTCTAGTAAACATAGCTACAACATTCACCCGCTTTACACTGTTTTTAGTGTATATTAGTCGATGTGTTTTAAACACACTTCTGTCGTATGTACTTGTTGGCCCATTTAATTATATATTTACGTTGTTTGTCAGCTAGCTGGTTTGCTAAGTTAGCTTTGAACTAGGCTATTCGCTAATGCTAGCTAGCGAACATCCCCGACCATGAGTTCACTAAGTTACTCACCTCCTGATAAAGAAGAGGCGGTCTGCTGGACGGAGAAAGAAGGTCTCGTCAAAGAGGAGGAGGAAGAGATGGATGTTACAATACAAAAACAAGAAGAGAAATACGTTACAGTGAAAGAAGAGGCAGAGGCTTTCAGAGTGAAAGAGGAGGAAGATGTTACAGTAAAAGAAGAGGAGGAAGAGAAAGAGGAGGATGCAGTTTTTGGAGTGAAAGAGGAGGGGGAGATTACTGTCACATTGGATGAAGAAGAGGAGGTTGGAGATCTGTTTAACACCAGTAAGTACCGTCTCTGCAGTCGTTGAACCAATATGCAGTAAAGAGGTTCTACACTTTAATGTTGTTCTGTAGGAATGGCTGAAGCTACACTGTAACGTGTAGAACATCAAGAGTGGACCATCATCAAAACGTTAACAATAATCAAATGCATCCAATGACAATGCCTGAAATACTGTGTCTTCAATATCTCCAATTCGATTAGCCCAATATGTACTCTTAAAGGGGCAATCAGCAGTTGTTACATCCATTTTGGGACTTATACATGAATGATATGTACCCATCTGTTTCTTTAAGAATTTACTTACAAATGCCTCATGAGCTTAGTTCAACTATCGTACCCCATCAGAACCCAAAATATAAGCTTGTTTTTACTCCAATGTTTGTCAGTAAATATAAACGAACACTGTATATCCTCAAAACATGGTTAAAACTTTAATGTTGGTATCATGGATGGTTGCATTTCTCCAGCCCCATCCCTCAGCTTTTTACTGAAACGGGCAGGGAGTACGCTTTGTTATTGTTTCCACTGCTGATTGCTGCCCCCGTTACTCCTCAAGGTCCAAGGACTGTATGTTATTTTCAGAGGTAGACTGGCTCTGGCAGGTAAAATAGTAAAATAATCCACCTAAATGTGAATCGATTCTCAATTGCGATACGTTTCCAGAAACCTACATCGCTGTACTTTCATATCACATCAACATAAGTTCACACAATACTTTCATATCACATCAAAATAGGTAACCAGTCGCGATCACCCAAAAGGTAAACCAAATTAGTTTCTCGTCATTTCTCCTTCCTTCAGGCTTCTTTTTCTTCTTTGGACTTTATATGGCGGTTGGCAACCAACTTTAAGGTGCATTACCACCATCAACTGGACTGGCCTCAGTTCATCTTTTAATCACCCACGTTGGTATATACCAAGACAGTCATGAAGAGGGCACAACGAAACCTTTTCCCCCTCAGGAGACTGAAAAGATTTGGCATGGGTCCCCAGATCCTCAAAAGGTAATACAGCTGTACCATCGAGAGCATCCTGACCGGTTGCATCACCGCCTGGTATGGCAACTGCTCGGGATCTGACAGTGAAGGCACTACAGAGGGTAGTGCGAAAGGCCCAGTACATCACTGTGGCCAAGCTTCCTGCCATCCAGGATCTATATAATAGGCGGTGTCAGAGGAAAGCCCACAAAATTGTCAGAGACTCCAGTCACCCAAGTCATAGACTGTTTTCTCTGCTACCGCACGGCAAGCGGTACCGGAGCACCAGGTCTAGGACCAAAAGCCTCCTCAACAGCTTCTACCCCCAAGCCATAAGACTGCTGAACAATTCATAAAATCGCCACCAGACAATTTACATTGACCCCCCCCCCTTTTGTGCACTGCTGCTACTTGCTGGTTGTTTTACCTATGCATAGTCACTACGCCCCCACCTTCATGTACAGATTACCTCAACTAGCCTGTACCCCCGCACACTGACTCGGTACTGGTGCCCCCTGTATATAGCCTCGTTATTGTTATTCTCATTGTGTTACTTTTTATTATTACTTTTTATTTTAGTATACTTGTTAAACGTTTTCTTCTTCTTGAACTGCACTGTTGGTTAAGGGCTTGTAGTAAAGCATTTCACAGTAAAGTCTAAGTTGGTGTCTTGACGGATTTGTAAAAAACTGTTAAAACACTATATATATATTTTTGAATGTTGCTGACACCGCTCCCCAGAGGTGTCTCATTATTGGGATTCATTGCTGAATCCTACCTGTAGCTCACTATGAGGTGTCTAGTGATACAGGTTAACCTGTTAGGCTGGCTGGCCCGACACCGGTACACTTATGACAACATCCAGCTCAAGTGCAGGGCGCGAAATTCAAAAGATATTTTTTTTAAATATTTAACTTTCACACATTAACAAGTCCAAGACACCAGATGAAAGATACACTTCTTGTGAATCAAGCCAACATGTCCGATTTTTAAAATGTTTTACAGGGAAGACAAAATATGTAAATCTATTAGCTAACCACGTTAGCAAAAGACACCACTTTTCTAACTCCATCAGTTTCTTACTCCATCAGGTGCTATCACAAATTCGACCAAATAAAGATATAAATAGCCACTAACCAAGAAACAAATTCATCAGATGACAGTCTGATAACATATTTATTGTATAGCATATGTTTTGTTCGAAAAATTTGCATATTTCATGTATAAACCATAGTTTACATTTCAGCTACAATCAGAAATTGCACCGAAAGCAGCCATAATATTTACAGACACCAACGTCAAATAGCTAATTACTCATCATAAAACATTTCTGAAAAATTCATAGTGTGCAGCAATTGAAAGACAGGCATCTTGTGATTCCAAACAATATTTCCGATTTATTAAATGTTTTACAGCGAAAACAAAATGTAACGCTATATTAGCATAGCCACGATAGCCAGAAACACTTGGGCGCCCACGACCAGTTCACATGCACGACAGATATATGAAATAACATCATAAAGTGGGTCTTACTTTTGCTGATCTTTCATCAGAATGTTGAACAAGGTGTCCTCTGTCCAGATGAGTCGTTGTTTGGATTCAGAATGGCAAATTTCCCTCTTCACTTAGCATTGGCACTAGCCGAGTGGCACAATTTTCTCCAACGTAATCAAAGTCAGAGGACGGAACACGGCAAAACTCCCGAAAAAATGTCAATAATCTGATTAAACTATATTGAAAAAACATACATTACGATGATATGGTCACATGTATCAAATAAAATCCGAGCCGGAGATGTTAGTCATCCATTACGGCAGCAAAACAGAAGGCAATCGCACTTCCAAGTCGCGCGCTTCAGAGTACCGGAAGTGGACGGTCACGTCAAAGAAATAGCTTTTATTCCACCCCAGACCAAGATAAACACAAAATTTCTTCTCTCACATCATCTTGACACCCAGAGGAAGGCGTATGGAGTGTACGTAGACTCCTACGTGTCATGACCATGTATAGGCAGGAAGTTGAAGAGAGCATATATTTCTGACATTCTACTTCCTGGTCAGGAAAAGTGCTGCCAAAGGAGTTCTGTTTCACTCAGAGAAATAATTCCAACGGTTTTAGAAACTAGAGAGTGTTTTCTATCCAAAAAGAATAATAATATCCATATTGTACGAGCAAGATTTGAGTAGGAGGCCGTTTGAAATGGGCACGATTTCACTGGCTACTCAACACTTTGCCTTGCAGCCATAAGAAGTTTAAGGGCCCTGTTGGAGATTGGTGGTTGGTAGCGGAGTCGAGGGAACAAGCAGGGTTGGACACGGCCATGTTATTATCCCACACACAGTCTCTGTGGTTCATATGAACCCCATTCCTGGGAATTAGATTTGATTACAAATCGCCCCTGTCTGTTACCACAGAAGGGTTCCGTCTGTTCCATCTGTCCCGCTTTGTCACCAGTACCTTGACTGGTTGATAGGGGAACCTCCATGCTTATTATAGAAACAGTAATTAGGGGAAAACTGTTTAGTAAACTGAAATTAAATAACAAACCTGTTTGACTCCAAAACTAAAATAGCCTAAAATAATAACCAGCATGAATTATGTTCCGTTTGAATAATTTATATCTTAACTTTGGACAAAAATAGAATTGGGTTTTAAATATATTTTATGTGGGTTTTAAATCTTCTGAACCTGGTGGCTGGTAAATGCTGCCATGGGATGGCAATGTTTCAAATAGACCTAGTTTGTGTATCACTATCACTTGCTATCAACAGAAATACTTTAAGAAATTAGGATATCGGAAACTCCTTTCAATTTGTATTAACAGCTTAAAGAAAATAACATTGGCATTAATTACCCTATGTGAACAAGAAGCACAACATTACAAATATTTTCAGAAATGTGAGATAATCAACTTGTTCTCTGTAATATCTTATAGCTTTGCAATCGTACCATTACGTATTTTCAAGGAAAATAGGCATGTTTCTCAACTCATACCCTGACTTTAAAAAGGGATTTTCGTGAGAATTAGGAACTGCGTGTCACAGCATGACAATGTGAAGGCGATTGGTCGACCTACTCTTGGACAGGTGTTATATACGCTTTGACATTTTCTGGAATAGTTTTTATTTGAAAACGTTTTTGTTTACTTGCCTGCCTATTGAATTTGGAATGCACTGTACTGTTCATCTCTGAAACTCACTGAGATAATTCCTTTGATACAGCAGTAGCAATACAGGGATATAACATCTACAGAAAAGACAGGAATGCTTATGGGGGAGGTGGTGCTGTATACAGTGCATTCAGACCCCTTGACTTTTTCCACATTTCGTTACGTTAACCTCACTCGGGTACGTGGAACGCTAGCGTCCCACCTGGCCAACATCCAGTGAAATTGCAGAGCGCAAAATTCAAAAACAGAAATACTCATTATAAAAATTCATAAAACACACAGTGTTATACATCGGTTTAAAGATTAACTTCTTGTTAATCCAACCATGGTGTTATATTTCAAAAAGGCTTTACGGCGAAAGCATACCATGCGATTATCTGAGAACAGCGCCCAGCAGACAAATCATTACAAACAGTAACCAGCCAAGTAGAGGAGTTACACAAGTCAGAAATAGTGATGAAATTAATCACTTACCTTTGATGATCATAATAATCAATAATATTTCAACCGGAGAATAACGTTGTCAATATAAAAGGTAAACAAGAAAGGCACGCTCTCGGTCGCGCATGAAAAAGCTCGGACACTGAATGGTCCACTCATACAGAGTGGTCTTACTCCTTCATTTTTCAGAATACAAGCCTGAAACCATTTCTAAAGACTGTTGACGTCTAGTGGAAGCCACAGGAAGTGCAATTTGAGTCCTAAGTCAATGGATACTGTAATGGCATTCAATAGAAAACTAGAAACATAAAAAAGTCCCACTTCCTGGATGGATTTTTCTCAGGTTTTCGCCTGCCAAGTCAGTTCTGTTATACTCACAGACATTTTGGAAACTTTAGAGTGTTTTCTATCCAAATCTACCAATTATATGCATATCTTAGCTTCTGGGCCTGAGTAGCAGGCAGTTTACTTTTAGCACGCTTTTCATCCGGAAGTGAAAATAGTGCCCCCTACCCAAGTGAAGTTAAACCCTTATTCTAAACTTGATTAAATTCCCCCCCCCTTTCATTTAGCTAATTTATTTGGCACACCTGCATTTGCGGAGTTTCTCCCATTCTTCTCTGCAGATCCTCTCAAGCTCTGTCAAGTTGGATGGGGAACATCACTGCACAGCTATTTTCAGGTTTCTCCAGAGATGTTAGATCGGGCTCAAGTCCGGGCTCTGGCTATGTCACTCAAGGACATTCAGAGACTTCTACCGAAGCCACTCCTGCGTTGTCTTGGCTGTGTGCTGAAGGTCGTTGTCCTGTTTGACGGTGAACCTTTGTCCCAGTCTGTGGTCCTGAGCGCTCTGAAGCAGGTCTTTCATCAAGGATCTCTCTGCACTTTGCTCCGTTAATATTTCCCTCGATCCTGACTAGTCTCCCAGTCCCTGCTGCTGAAAAACATCCCCACAGCATGATGCTGCCACCACTATGCTTCACCGTAGGGATGGTGCCAGGTCTCCTCCAGACGTGACTCTTGGCATTCAGGCCAAAGGGTTCCATCTTGGTTTCATCAGACCAGAGAATCTTGTTTCTCATGATCAGAGAGTCCTTTAGGTGCCTTTTGTCAAACTCCAAGCAGGCTGTCATGTGCCTTTTACTGAGGAGTGGTTTCCGTCTGGCCACTCTACCATAAAGATCTGATTTGTGGAGTGCTGCAGAGATGGTTGTCCTTCTGGAAGGTTCTCCCATCTCCACAGAGGAACTCTGGAGCTCTGTCAGAGTGGCCATCGGGTTCTTGGCCAAGGCCCTTCTCCCTCAATCGCTCAGTTTGGCCAGGTGGTCAGCTCTAGGAAGAGTATTCCATTTAAGAATGATGGAGGCCACTGTTCTTGGGGACCTTCAATGCTGCATAATTTTTTTTGGTACCCTTCCCCAGATCTGTGCCTTCCAAATCATGTCCAATCAATTGAATTTACCATAGGTGGACTCCGAACAAGTTGTAGATATATCTCAAGGATGATTAATAATGGAAACAGGATGCACCTGAAAGCAATTTCGAGTCTCATAGTAAAGGGTCTGAATACTTAGGTAAATAAATAATTTATGTTTTTTACCTATTTTCACTTTTTCATTATTGTGTGTAGATTAATGAGGATTCAATTTTTTAAAATCCATTTTAAGATAAAGCTGTAACGTATCAAAACATTTATTTTTTATTTATTTCACCTTTATTTAACCAGGTAGGCTAGTTGAGAACAAGTTCTCATTTACAACTGCGACCTGGCCAAGATAAAGCATAGCAGTGTGAACAGACAACAACACAGAGTTACACATGGAGTAAACAATACACAAGTCAATAACACAGTAGGAAAAAAAACAAAATGAGTCTATATACATTGTGTGCAAAAGGCATGAGGTAGGCAATAAATAGGCCATAGGAGCGAATAATTACAATTTAGCAGATTAACACTGGAGTGATAAATCATCAGATGATCATGAGCAAGTAGAGATACTGGTGTGCAAAAGAGCAGAAAAGTAAATAAATAAAAACAGTAAGGTGATGACGTAGGTAAATTGGGTGGGGTGTTTACAGATGGACTATGTACAGCTGCAGCGGTCGGTTAGCTGCTCAGATAGCAGATGTTTAAAGTTGGTGAGGAAAATAAAAGTCTCCAACTTCAGCGATTTTTGCAATTCGTTCCAGTCACAGGCAGCAGAGAACTGGAAGGAAAGGCGGCCAAATGAGGTGTTGGCTTTTGGGATGATCAGTGAGATATACCTGCTGGAGCGTGTGCTACGGGTAGGTGTTGTTATCGTGACCAGTGAACTGAGATAAGGCGGAGCTTTACCTAGCATGGACTTATAGATGACCTGGAGCCAGTGGGTCTGGCGACGAATATGTAGCGAGGGCCAGCCAACTAGAGCATACAGGTCGCAGTGGTGGGTGGTATAAGGTGTTTTAGTAACAAAACGGATGGCACTATGATAAACTGCATCTAGTTTGCTATAGAAAAGTTTAGTAGTTTGCTATAGAAAGACGATTCTTGATTTGATTTTGGATTGGAGATGTTTAATATGAGTCTGGAAGGAGAGTTTACAGTCTAGCCAGACACCTAGGTATTTATAGATGTCCACATATTCTAGGTCGGATCCGTCTAGGGTGGTGATGCTAGTCGGCGGGCGGGTGCAGGCAGCGAACGGTTGAAAAGCATGCATTTGGTTTTACTAGCGTTTAAGAGCAGTTGGAGGCCACGGAAGGAGTGTTGTATGGCATTGAAGCTCGTTTGGAGGTTAGATAGCAAGAGCAACATCATTGATATATACAGAGAAAAGAGTCGGCCCGAGAATTGAACCCTGTGGTACCCCCATAGAGACTGCCAGAGGACCGGACAACATGCCCTCCGATTTGACACACTGAACACTGTCTGCAAAGTAGTTGGTGAACCAGGCAAGGCAGTCATCAGAAAAACCGAGGCTACTGAGTCTGCCGATAAGAATATGGTAATTGACAGAGTCGAAAGCCTTGGCCAGGTCGATGAAGACGGCTGCACAGTACTATCTTTTTTCGATGGCGGTTATGATATCGTTTAGTACCTTGAGCGTGGCTGAGGTGCACCCGTGACCGGCTCGGAAACCGGATTGCAAAGAGGAGAAGGTACGGTGGGATTCGAGATGGTCAGTGATCTGTTTATTAACTTGGCTTTCGAAGACCTTAGATAGGCAGGGCAGGATGGATATAGGTCTGTAACAGTTTGGGTCCAGGGTGTCTCCCCCTTTGAAGAGGGGGATGACCGCGGCAGCTTTCCAATCCTGGGGGATCTCAGACGATATGAAAGACAGGTTGAACAGGCTGGTAATAGGGGTTGCGACAACGGCGGCGGATAGTTTCAGAAATAGAGGGTCTAGATTGTCAAGCCCAGCTGATTTGTATGGGTCCAGGTTTTGCAGCTCTTTCAGGACATCTGCTATCTGGATTTGGGTAAAGGAGAAGCTGGGGACACTTGGGCGAGTAGCTGCGGGGGGGGGGGGGGGGCGGAGCTGTTGGCTGAGGTTGGAGTAGCCAGGTGGAAGGCATGGCCAGCCGTTGAGAAATGCTTGTTGAAGTTTTCGATTATCATGGATTTATCGGTGGTGACCGTGTTACCTAGCCTCAGTGCAGTGGGCAGCTGGGAGGAGGTGCTCTTGTTCTCCATGGACTTTACAGTGTCCCAGAATTATTTGGAGTTAGAGCTACAGGATGCAAATTTCTGCTTGAAAAAGCTAGCCTTTGCTTTCCTGACTGACTGCGTGTATTGGTTCCTGACTTCCCTGAACAGTTGCATATCGCGGGGACTATTCGATGCTATTGCAGTCCGCCACAGGATGTTTTTGTGCTGGTCGAGGGCATTCAGGTCTGGAGTGAACCAAGGGCTATATCTGTTCTTAGTTCTGCGTTTTTTGAACGGGGCATGCTTATCTAAGATGGTGAGGAAGTTACTTTTAAAGAATGACCAGGCATCCTCAACTGACGGGATGAGGTCAATATCCTTCCAGGATACCCGGGCCAGGTCAATTAGAAAGGCCTGCTCGCAGAAGTGTTTTAGGGAGCATTTTACAGTGATGAGGGGTGGTTGTTTGACCGCGGATCGCTGAGATCTTGATTGAAGACAGCAGAGGTGCATTTGGAGGGCAAGTTGGTCAGGATAATATCTATGAGGGTGCCCATGTTTACGGATTTAGGGTTGTACCTGGTGGGTTCCTTGATGATTTGTGTGAGATTGAGGGCATCTAGCTTAGATTGTAGGACTGCCGGGGTGTTAAGCATATCCCAGTTTAGGTCACCTAGCAGAACAAACTCTGAAGCTAGGTGGGGGGCGATCAATTCACAAATGGTGTCCAGGGCACAGCTTATTTCTGGAGAGATTCATTTTTAAAATTAGAAGTTCGAACTGTTTGGGAATGGACCTGGAAAGTATGACATTACTTTGCAGGCTATCTCTGCAGTAGATTGCAACTCCTCCCCCTTTGGCAGTTCTATCTTGACGTAAAATGTTATAGTTGGGTATGGAAATCTCAGAATTTTTGGTGGCCTTCCTAAGCCAGGATTCAGACACGGCAAGGACATCAGGGTTGGCAGAGTGTGCTAAAGCAGTGAGTAAAACAAACTTAGGGAGGAGGCTTCTGATGTTGACATGCATGAAACCAAGCCTTTTTCAATCACAGAAGTCAACAAATGAGGGTGCCTGGGGACATGCAGGGCCTGGGTTTACCTCCACATCACCCGAGGAACAGAGGAGGAGTAGGGTGAGGGTGCGGCTAAAGGCTATCAAAACTGGTCGCCTAGAGCGTTGGGGACAAAGAATAAAAGGAGCAGATTTCTGGGCGTGGTAGAATAGATTCAGGGCATAATGTGCAGACAGGGGTATGGTGGGGTGCGGGTACAGCGGAGGTAAGCCCAGGCACCGGGTGATGATAAGAGAGATTGTATCTCTGGACATGCTGGTTATAATGGGTGAGGTCACCGCATGTGTGGGAGGTGGGACAAAGGAGGTGTCAGAGGTATGAAGAGTGGAACTAGGGGCTCCATTGTAAACTAAAACAATGATAACTAAGCTGAACAACAGTATACAAGGCATATTGACATTTGAGAGAGACATACAGCGGGGTATAAAGTAATCACAGGTATTGATTGGGAGAGCTAGCTAAGACAACAGGTGAGACAACAGCAGCTAATCAGCTAACACAACGACAGCAGGTAAAATGGCGATGACTACGCAGAGAGGTGTCGGATTAACTACACCCAGAGCCTGAGTTCACAGCTGGGGCCGACAGATACAAAATAATCAGAATGGAGTACCGTGATTAATGGACAGTCCAGCAGGCATCAGCTATGTAGCCAAGTGATCGTAGTGTCCAGGGGGCAGCAGTAGATGGAACAGGGAAGCCGCGGAGTAGTCGCCACATGGCGTTTAAAGTTAGTAGCCCGGGGCTAGTGGGAGCGTCTGCTCCGACGGAGGCCGGTTGAAGGCACAGCGGATGGACTATTCGTCGGCAGACCAGTCGTGGTGGTGCGGCGGGGCGCCCTGTCGACAGAGGATCCAAGCCAGAAGGCGAAAGAGGTATTGTAGAATTTAGTTTGCTAGCTGGGAGATGCGCCTGGCTCACGGCTAACTGGTGCTAGCTTCGTGGCAGGGGCGTTAGCCACTAGCTAGCTGTGAAGATCAGAAGTAGTGGTCCAGGGATTACGTCAGGAAACAGGAAACCGGCATTGTAGTGGAGAGACAGTCCAATACTGGTAGATTGGCAAGTATTATCCAGGCTAAAACAGGTTATTATCCAGGCTAAAAACAGGGCTGGTATCTGTGCAGAAGGTAAAAGCCGCTAGCATTGGCTAACAATGCCTAAATAGCTTGTAGCTAATTAGCTTGTTAGCTTCTGGTGGTTCTAGAATGTGTTCTAAAATTAAAAATAATAGCGATTCCGTATCACATTGGGTGAGGCAGGTTACCGGAAGGAATAATGGAATTAAAATGGAAAAGAGTGAAAATAAAATTGAAATACAGTGGGGAGAACAAGTATTTGAAACACTGCCGATTTTGCAGGTTTTCCTACTTACAAAGCATGTAGAGGTCTGTAATTTTGATCATAGGTACACTTCAACTGTGAGAGACGGAATCTAAAATAAAAATTCAGAAAATCACATTATATGCTTTTTAAGTAATTTATTAGCATTTTATTGCATGACATAAGTATTTGATACATCAGAGAAGCAGAACTTAATATTTGGTACAGAAACCTTTGTTTGCAATTACAGAGATCAAATGTTTCCTGTAGTTCTTGACCAGGTTTGCACACACTGCAGCAGGGATTTTGGCCCACTCCTCCATACAGACCTCCAGATCCTTCAGGTTTCGGGGCTGTCGCTGTGCAATACGGACTTTCAGCTCCCTCCAAAGATTTTCTATTGGGTTCAGGTCTGGAAACTGGCTAGGCCACTCCAGGACCTTGAGATGCTTCTTACGGAGCCACTCCTTAGTTGCCCTGGCTGTGTGTTTCGGGTCGTTGTCATGCTGGAAGACCCAGCCATGACCCATCTTCAATGCTCTTACTGAGGGAAGGAGGTTGTTGGCCAAGATCTCGCGATACATGGCCCCATCCATCCTCCCCTCAATACGGTGCAGTCGTCCTGTCCCCTTTGCAGAAAAGCATCCCCAAAGAATGATGTTTCCACCTCCATGCTTCACGGTTGGGATGGTGTTCTTGGGGTTGTATTCATCCTTCTTCTTCCTCCAAACACGGCGAGTGGAGTTTAGACCAAAAAGCTCTATTTTTGTCTCATCAGACCACATGACCTTCTCCCATTCCTCCTCTGGATCATCCAGATGGTCATTGGCAAACATCAGACGGGCCTGGACATGTGCTGGCTTGAGCAGGGGGACCTTGCGTGCGCTGCAGGATTTTAATCCATGACGGCGTAGTGTGTTACTAATGGTGGTCCCAGCTCTCTTCAGGTCATTGACCAGGTCCTGCCGTGTAGTTCTGGGCTGATCCCTCACCTTCCTCATGATCATTGATGCCCCACAAGGTGAGATCTTGCATGGAGCCCCAGACCGAGGGTGATTGACCGTCATCTTGAACTTCTTCCATTTTCTAATAATTGCGCCAACAGTTGTTGCCTTCTCACCAAGCTGCTTGCCTATTGTCCTGTAGCCCATCCCAGCCTTGTGCAGGTCTACAATTTTATCCCTGATGTCCTTACACAGCTCTCTGGTCTTGGCCATTGTGGAGAGGTTGGTGTCTGTTTGATTGAGTGTGTGGACAGGTGTCTTTTATACAGGTAACGAGTTCAAACAGGTGCAGTTAAGACAAGTAATGAGTGGAGAACAGGAGGGCTTCTTAAAGAAAAACTAACAGGTCTGTGAGAGCCGGAATTCTTACTGGTTGGTAGGTGATCAAATACTTATGTCATGCAATAAAATGCTAATAAATTACTTAAAAATCATACAATGTGATTTTCTGGATTTTTGTTTTAGATTCCGTCTCTCACAGTTGAAGTGTACCTATGATAAAAATTACAGACCTCTACATGCTTTGTAAGTAGGAAAACCTGCAAAATCGGCAGTGTATCAAATACTTGTTCTCCCCACTGTATATACAAAAAAGAAGAAAAATACAAAGTACACGAGAGGACGAACAAAAACACGTCTTCACTGCTACGCCATCTTGGAATAGATGTGGAAAAAGGGGAGGGGTCTGAACTTTCTGAATGAACTATGTTTTATTTAATTTAAAATGTAACCTTTATTTAACTCCCAATCACGGCCGGTTGTAAACACAACCTGGACTCGAACCGGGGTGTCTGTAGTGAAGCCTCAAGCACTGAGATGCAGTGTCTTAGACCGCTGCGCCACTCAGGAGCCCCAAAATCATGTTCTAGTGCTGTCCCCACCTAAAATAAATCTTGGTCAACCAAGAGTCGTCTGTTCATTCTACCAATCGATTGGTTTAAATGTTATGTGCATTTTTCCATATATAGACAGACCCCATGTGTTTTAATTAAATCAACTATATGTACTGAACTGGTCTGATACTTTAAGCACGCTGTTTGATCAAATAATTAAAACACACAAATGACTCGAGGGAGCCAGAGATCAAGATAACCTAACCAGAAGAGAGAAATTCTGCCGTTATGCTCCTGAAGTTTCCTGTAATGGGCTACACCAGCGGTCGGCAACCTTTTCCATTTGGAGTGCCAAGTTATCTTACCATTTCTACCAATCCGCGTGCCAGTTTGGATTTTCACATGCATATTTTCGTGGAACAGTTTCATTTAATTTATAATAGTATCTCAAATGCATTGTCTGTGATTAATCTACATTCTATCTAAATCTAAATGAAAATGATACAAATCTAAAAGTAACTTTTATTGCCTTTGCCAACTATGTAAAAATAGCCTACATAAAGCCAACAAATAAAAACATTGCAGCCTGCAGGTAGACAATATCCTATACATCACATTTTCTGCACATGGCCTGTCTACAACGATCTTGAAACATTGTATCAACTATCAACTGGGTCCTCTGAAATTTGCAACATTGTATAAGATATTCTAGGCCCTCAGTTTCCCGGCACCAGTGAGTTTGGGACAGGCACAGCTGTCGGCTATTTTTGCAAAGGATAAGAAGTAATCAGGTATTTCCACTGGATCAGAGCATGACATTTTTTCCTTTCATGCCGAGTGGTTATCGAAAGGGTGAGAGCTGGAAATGTTTTACGAAAATACTTTGAGGAACTATTGTCATACGCAATTGATTTTGATTATACTTTGTTTACTTGCTGTTTGAGGTGAAGAAAAATGTATTTGAGAAGCTCCACAACTCATTAGTGGTGGTGCGTTAAGACAATGAGAAATACTATCAGACATCCCCAAATGGGCACATTTATAGGCCTACATTTGCGTGCAGGCCAGGTAAACTAGTCCTACTTAATGCGTAATTAGGTGTGCGTCCTTACTCAATATTGACATGAGTGTTTCAAACAAAAGACAATTAATAAATTGACAACTGACGTATCTTGCGGGGTCAGGTCTGGGTGGTCTGCCCGGGGCCGTTTCATTTAGTATCCGATTGGGTCGGCATGGGGAATGATTGTATTTTCCCATAGTATGTTTTACCGAAGTTGACCGACTGAAAGGGAGTGTAACTTTATGACTGTTGGATTCGGGCTAAACTTTGAACATTGAGATATTAAAGACATGATAGGTCAGACGCAGAGTATATAAAGGAGTGAGATCTGTAGAAAGACAGAGTGGCTGTGGAATGTGCTGGGTGGACGGGAGGAGATCACAGGATTGCTTTAGGGGAAGCGATGGACATATGTGGATTAGGCGAAAGAGGGGTTGAGGACAGGAGGTCAGGTCAGATCCCCTGAAGGGAGTAATAAGGGTTTAGTATCCTGTTACCCTCTTCCTGTCGAGCCAGAAGATGTAAGGATTGGAGAGAAGGAGGAGTGTCCAAAGTGGGGTATATTTACTTGTGATGTTGAGAAGATGTTTTTGTCTGAATTACAGCTGTAACGACCCTTTGGGAAGAATTAAACTTGGTTAAGCTTCTCTAGTGTCTGTGAGTTATTTACTGAGAAAAATTTGAACCTAACACTATAATTAGTGTTCCCTGAAGGAGGGAAACGAGGTACAACACCTGTTTGGCCCCACCCCTTCCTGGGCCGGTGAAGAGCGGTATTAAATATAAGGAATAAATCCGAGCCTCACACTCATCACCTGTGGAAGGCGGGGCTTCCAGCGAGGCGTGGATTTGATACTATGTTGTACCTAGTTTCCCTCCTTCAGGGAACAGTAGTTATATTCATAACGTGTGGATTTAATAGTATGTTGTACCTAGTTTCTCTCCTTCAGGGAACAGTAGTTATAGTCATAACGTTACGCTTGTCATATGATGAACTTCAACTTAAATAGGGGGTCTTGCTGTCGGACAGTTTTTTTGTATTCTGAAATGCACTTGAACTACGTATCATTTAGTGTCTCCTTATGTTACGCTGGGGAAACAGTTTTCATGGGCACAGAAATACTAAATCATTTCAGAGTTTGCTAAATTCAATGGTTTTTAACTGAGTCATCTTGTAATCCAAGATTGCGTAGCATTAAGACGTGTTTGTTATAAATGGTATGTTTTTTTCGTCTTTTTTTGTATATATTGCAATATATTTCAATCTCTTTTTCCATTTTTAAATTAAATATACCTTCCGGCAACCCGCCTCACCCAATGTGATACGGATCTCCTATTTTTTAGACCTTATAGCTAGAACCTCCATCAGAAGCTAGCCATCAGAAGCTAACCAGCTAATTACATACTAGCTATTTAGTCATTGTTAGCCACTGCTAGCAGCCTTTACCTTTTTAGCTCAGACACCAGCTGCTTTTAGCCTGGGTAATACCTGCCAGTCTGCACAGCGTGATATCAACCCTGAGCATATCGGACTGTTTTTCTCCACTACATCACCGTATTCCTGCCGTAAGCTCTGGACCATTACACCAGATAATCGCAGCTGGCTAGCTGCCACCGAGTGGCCCAGCTTCGAAGCTAGCCTTGAGCCAGGCCCATCTCCCGGCCTGCTTAGTGGACCCTATGATCACTCGGCTACACAGCTGATGCCTCCCAGACTCTTCACTAAGACGACTAGAAGCCACTACATCACCGGATTCCTGCCGTAAGCTCTGGACCTTTGCACCGGATTGGCTATAGTGGCTAACGCCCTTGTCCCGAAGCGAGCACCAGTTAGCCTCGAGCCAGGTGCATCTCCCGGCTAGCAAACAAATAACTCCAGCTACAATACCTCTTTTGCCAATTGGCCTGGACCCTTTGTCGACACAGAGCCCCGCCGATCCATCACGACTGGTCTGCCGACTCAATTCCGTCAGATGTGCCCTCAACCGGCCTTTGCCAGACGTCGGTGATGCCCTTGTCCCGAAGCTAGCACCAGTTAGCCTCGAGCCAGGCGCGGCTCCCGTCTAGCATAGTAACGACTACCTCACGGCTTCCCTGGTTCATATATTGCTGTTCACTGGACCCTATGATCACTTGGCTACATAGCTGAAGCCTGCTGGACTGTTCATTAGTCACGGTTCTCCATTTTGTTTATCTGACGGCCCCAGCCTCGAACTCAGGCCCAGTGTGTAGTTAACTGACCCTCTCTGCCCATTCATTGCCATATTACGTGTTGTTGTTGTCTTAGCTGATTAACTGTTGTCTTACCCGTTGTTGTCTTAGCTAGCTCTCCCAATCAACACCTGTGATTGCTTCATGCCTCGCTTTATGTCTCTCTAATGTCAATATGCCTTGTATACTGTGGTTTAGTTATCATTGTTTTATTTTACTGCGGAGCCCCTAGTCCCACTCAACATGCCTCAGAGAACTCTTTTGTCCCACCTCCACACTTGCGGTGACCTCACCTAGCATATCTCCAGAGATGCAACCTCTCTTATCGTCACTCAATGCCTAGGTTTACCTCCACTGTACTCGCACACTACCATACCCCTGTCTGTACATTATGCCTTGAATCTATCCTACCACTCCCAGAAATCTGCTCCTTTTATTCTCTGTTCACAATGCACTAGACGACCAGTTCTGATAGCCTTTAGCCGTACCCTCATCCTACTCCTCTGTTCCTCGGGTGATGTAGAGGTTAACCCAGGCCCTGTGTGTCCCCAGGCACTCTCATTTGTTGACTTCTGTATTTGAAAAAGCCTTGGTTTCATGCATGTTAACATCAGAAGCCTCCTCCCTAAGTTTGTTTTACTCACTGCTTTAGCACACTCCGCCAACTTTAATGTCCTTGCCGTGTCTGAATCCTGGCTTAGGAAGGCCACCAAAAATTCTGAAATTTCCATCCCCAA
The DNA here is from genome assembly GCF_016432855.1 of Salvelinus namaycush. Classification (NCBI taxonomy): domain Eukaryota; kingdom Metazoa; phylum Chordata; class Actinopteri; order Salmoniformes; family Salmonidae; genus Salvelinus; species Salvelinus namaycush. The sequence continues at coordinate 20,444,383 of NC_052345.1, forward strand.
CTACAACATTTTCCGTCAAGATAGAACTGTCAAAAAGAGAGTTGCAATCTACTGCAGAGATGGCCTGCAAAGAGTTCTGTCATACTTTCCAGTTCATGCCCAAACAGTTCGAGCTTCTAATTTTAAAAAGGAATCTTTCCAGAAATATGTCTCTCACTGTTGCCACCTGTTATAGACCCCCCTCAGCTCCCAGCTGTGCCCTGGACACCATATGTGAATTGATTGCCCCCCCATCTATCTTCAGAGCCCGTTCTATTAGGTGACCTAAACTGGGATATGCTTAACACCCCGGCCGTCTTACAATCCAAGCTAGATGCCCTCAATTTCACACAAATTATCAAGGAACCCACCAGGTACAACCCTAAATCCGTAAATATGGGCATCCTCATAGATATTATCCTGACCACCTTGCCCTCCAAATACACCTCTGTTGTTTTCAATCAGGATCTTAGCGATCATTGCCTGCATCCGTTATGGGTCCGCAGTCAAACAACCACCCCTCATCACTGTCAAACGCTCACTCAAACACTTCTGCAAGCAGGCCTTTCTAATCGACCTGGCCCGGGTATCTTGGAAGGATTTTGACCTCATCCCGTCAGTAGAGGATGCCTGGTTGTTCTTTAAAAGTAATTTCCTCACCACCTTAAATAAGCATGCCCCTTTCAAAAAATGTGTAACTAAGAACAGATATTGCCCTTGGTTCACTCCAGACCTGACTGCCCTCGACCAGCACAAAAACATCCTGTGGCGTACTGCACTAGCATCGAATAGTCCCCGCGATATGCAACTTTTCAGAGAAGTCAGGAACCAATACACACAGTCAGTTAAGAAAGCAAAGGCTAGCTTTTTCAAACAGAAATTTGCATCCTGTAGCTCTAACTCCAAAAAGTTTTGGGACACTGTAAAGTCCATGGAGAATAAGAGCACCCCATCCCAGCTGCCCACTGCACTGAGGCTAGGAAACACTGTCACCACCGATAACTCCACGATAATCGAGAATTTCAATAAGCATTTGTCAGGACCCGGTGTGAGAAACAGTCACTTAGTAAACTGAGCCACTAATAGTCGGCAGAACCCAGAAGATGAGGCAGACACAGCAGTACTAGAGACGGTGGTTTAATAAAGTAAAATGGAAAAGATCTTCAAGCAAGATCTTCGCGGTCATTCCCCTCTTCAAAGGGGGAGACACTCTAGACCCAAACTGCTACAGACCTATGTCTATTCTACCCTGCCTTTCTAAGGTCTTCGAACGCCAAGTTAACAAACAGATTACCGACCATTTCGAATCCCACCGTACCTTCTCCGCTTTGCAATCTGGTTTCAGAGCTGGTCATGGGTGCACCTCAGCCACGCTCAAGGTACTAAACGATATCATAACCGCCATTGATAAAAGACAGTACTGTGCAGTCGTCTTCATCGACCTGGCCAAGGCTTTCGACTCTGTCAATCACCGTATTCTAATCGGCAGACTCAACAGCCTCTGTTTCTCAAAAGACTGACTCTCCTGGTTCACCAACTAACAAACCTCCAAACGAGCTTCAATGCCATACAACACTCCTTCTGTGGCCTCCAACTGCTCTTAAAAGCAAGTAAAAACTAAATGCATGCTCTTCAACCGATCGCTGCCCGCACCCGCCCACCCGACTAGCATCACTACTCTGGACGGTTGTGACTTGGAATATGTGGACAACTACAAATACCTAGGTGTCTGGTGAGACTGTAAACTCTCCTTCCAGACTCACAGTAAGCATCTCCAATCCTAAATTTAATCTAGAATTGGCTTCCTATTTCGCATCAAAGCCTCCTTCACTCATGCTGCCAAACACCCTCGTAAAACGGATCGGCGATGTCATTTACAAAATAGCCTCCAACACTCTACTCAGCAAACTGGATGCAGTCTATCACAGTGCCATCCGTTTTGTCACTAAAGCCCCATATACCACCCACCACTGCGAGCTGTATGCTCTTGTTGGCTGGCTCTTGCTAAATATTCGTCGCCAAATCAATTGGCTCCAGGTCATCTATAAGTCTTTGCTAGGTAAAGCTCCACCTTATCTCAGCTCACTGGTCACCATAGCAACACCCACCCGTAGCACGCGCTCCAGCACGTATATCTCACAGTTCATCCCCAAAGCCAACACCTCCTTTGGCCGCCTTTCCTTTCAGTTCTCTGCTGCCAATGACTGGAACGAATTGCAAAAATCGCTGAAGTTGGAGACTTATATCTCCCTCACTAACTTTAAGCATCAGCTATCTGAGCAGCTTACCGATCGCTGCAGCTGTACACAGCCCATCTGTAAATAGCTCATCCAACTGCCTACCTCATCCCCATGTTTTTATTTACTTTTTTTGCTCTTTTGCACACCAGTATTTCTACTTGCACATCATCATCTGCACATCTATCACTCCAGTGTTAATTTGCTAAATTGTAATTACTTCGCTACTGTGGCCTATTTATTGCCTTACCTCCGTACTCCATTTGCACACACTGTATATAGATTTTTCTCTTGTGTTATTGACTGTACGTTTGTTTATCCCTCGTGTAAGTCTGTGTTGCTTTTGTCGCACTGCTTTGCTTTATCTTGGCCAGGTTGCAGTTGTAAATGAGAACTTGTTCTCAACTGGCCTACCTGGTTAAATAAAGCTGAAATAAAAAAATCATAATAATAATAATCGTAACTTTATTGACAACACCCAAATGGATACTGTCATTTACTTGGTTCTTCAATAATTACACATCATTCTTAATACTGTAGCTGTTTAGTTAGTCACATGTTCAACTATCATCAGCTGATCCAGGAAATCATTTTCTGAATGACAGTCAAATGACAAACATCACGACATGCAACAACAACCAAAGTGCTTCTTCATTCATTACTCTGGTAAATACAGTTATGCCGTGCTCCACGTTGGATCCAACATATTGATGTTTATAATGTTATTGTTTGCTTGATTTACTGTAGGGTCTCTTTAGTCTGTTTGCACACAGAGATACTTTGCTCATAATGTGTAGAGAACTGTTCCTTGATGGATAGGCTATTGTACAACACACAGAGCTATTTTCCTTTATTTGTTGTTTGGGGAAGTTATGGGTCCTACAGTAGGTCTATGTTGTTAGGTGAAGTTATGGGTCCTACAGTAGGTCTATGTTATTGTTAGGTGAAGTTATGGGTTCTACAGTAGGTCTATGTTATTGTTATGGGTCCTACAGTATGTCTGTTATTGTTATGGGTCCTAGAGTACACTATGCAACAACAACCAAAGTGCTTCTTCGTTCATTACAGGTATATTTTTTGTTAAGTGAAGTTATGGGCCCATTTGGCAAACAGTGTACAAACCCTCATTGTCAGGTTGATGGAAAAGCTAGCCAAAGAGCATTTTACTGGTTGAAGTGTTTTTTAAATACAAAGTGGTTGATTTGCGATGATGAAACAAACATTATATTAAGCAGGATATTCAAACGAGCGTTACAATTATAATCCAAAGTAGTGTGAAATGCACTCATAAGCAACCTGGAAATGGAGGTTACTCCCCTGAGTTTTCCCCCATTCACATTCAGAATACATTGTGAAAAACTAAAATCTTTGCTCACCATTTTTGCTCCAGGCAGATATACTACATCCATAACTAGTGGTTTCCTCATTAGCAGATATACTACATCCATAACTAGCAGTTTCCTTATTACCAGATATACTACATCCATAACTACTGGTTTCCTCATTAGCAGATATACTACATCCATAACTAGTGGTTTCCTCATTACCAAATATACTACATCCATAACTAGTGGTTTCCTCATTACCAGATATACTACATCCATAACTATCGGTTTCCTCATTAGCAGGGAGGAGTTTCTACAATCAAATTGTATGTGCTTTGCCCTTGTGATGCAATTTTATTAAACACAGAAAGGGGCCTATATTGGAGACCAAAAGTCGTCTGGCACACTGCTTGGAGTTTCAACAACATGAATAACTTATTTCTAGCCTACAATCATCGATGTTACTACTAATGTGAAAACAAGACAAAATATGATTATTGTTGCTCATTTTAAGACAATTGTCAAATAACTTTAAAATTCATTACAGACGTCAATTGTTGTACAACATCATGGCTATGCTTTTGGCATCACCTTTTACAATGGATTTCCGCTGTTGTGGGCATTTAATCATCTGTCTAACTTTGTTGTTCACACAGGAGAGATACGGGACTATAGTGGATCCTCTGGGGAGCCTCAACAACCTCATGATGCTGACGAGGCAGAGAAGAGTCTCTGCAGATCAGAACACCTCAATAAACACCTGCAGAGATGCACAGGGAAGAGAACTCACTGCTACTCTGACTGTGGGAAGAAATTCACCTCATCAGGCATTAAAACTCATCAGAGAACACACCCAGGAGATAAACCTTTTAGCTGTGTTCAATGTGGGAAGAGTTTTGGTCGATCTTGCCATCTGACTCAACACCAGAGAATACACACAGGAGAGAAATCTTATAGCTGTGATCAATGTGGCAAGAGTTTTCATCAATCTGGAGAGCTGACAGTGCACCAGAGAATCCACACAGGAGAGAAACCTTATACCTGTGATCAATGTGGCAAGAGTTTTTCTACATCTGGCTCTCTGACTCTGCACCAGAGAACACACACAGGAGAGAAACCTTATAGTTGTGGTCAATGTGGGAAGAGTCTTTCTACATCTGGCTCTCTGACTCTGCACCAGAGAACACACACAGGAGAGAAACCTTATAGTTGTGGTCAATGTGGGAAGAGTTTTCTTCGATCTGGAGAGCTGACAGTGCACCAGAGAATCCACACAGGAGAGAAACCTTATCGCTGTGATCAATGTGGGAAGAGTTTTAGTCAATCTGGAGAGGTGACTCAACACCAGAGAACACACACAGGAGAGAAACCTTTCAGCTGTGATCAATGTGGGAAGAGTTTTGGTCATTCTGGCCATCTGACTCAACACCAGAGAACACACACAGGAGAGAAATCTTACATCTGTGATCAATGTGGGAAGAGTTTTGGTCGATCTGGAGAGCTGACAGTGCACCAGAGAACACACACAGGAGAGAAACCTTATAGCTGTGGTCAATGTGGGAAGAGATGTACTACATCTGGCACTCTGACTCTACACCAGAGAACACACACAGGAGAAAAACCTTATAGCTGTGGTCAATGTGGGAAGAGTTTTGGTCGATCTGGCTCTCTGACTCTACACAAGAGAACACACACAGGAGAGAAGTCTTATAGCTGTGATCAATGTGACAAGAGATACTTTGATAAAAGATCTCTGATCAAACATCAGAAAATACATGAAGGAGTTGTTTCATGATATCAATGAATAAATGTCACAATGTAGAATGTTTTAACATTGTAGTAGGAGTATTTGAATAATGTCACAATGTAGAACCCTAAACGTTTGTCCCCTTATCAATTGATTTCAACATGATATGGATATTAGCCTCAGGGGGGAAATCCAGGCTCTGAATTGGAAGAGTACTATTTATATGATTTAACAAAAAGTGACTAACACAAAAAGAGCTGTGTTACACTTACCATGTTGGTGACCCACTTGAATCAAAATGCAACACTTCAAAATGTAGCTAGCTGTTTTCTACAAATTGTCCTCTAACCAGTGATGTACACATTATTCCCAGATTACGTGTGGTTTTTGAGCTGTTAGTTTTAACAGGACGTGCAACCTCATCTCCCTCCTCTTGGCACAATTGATTTCAAGATGATATTGATGAGTGATGACAAATGTTTTTTTATTTTTTTATTTCACCTTTATTTAACCAGGTAGGCTAGTTGAGAACAAGTTCTCATTTGCAACTGCGACCTGGCCAAGATAAAGCAAAGCAGTGTGACACAGACAACAACACAAAGTTACACATGGAGTAAACAATAAACAAGCCAATAACACAATAAACAACTCAATGACACAGTAGAAAAAAGAAAGTCTATATACAGTGTGTGCAAAAGGCATGAGGAGGTAGGCAATAAATAGGCCATTGGAGCAAATAATTACAATTTAGCAGATTAACACTGGAGTGATAAATGAGCAGATGATGATGTGCAAGTAGAGATACTGGTGTGCAAAAGAGCAGAAAAGTAAATAAAATAAAAACAGTATGGGGATGAGGTAGGTGGATTGGGTGGGCTATTTACAGATGGACTATGTACAGCTGCAGCGATCGGTTAGCTGCTCAGATAGCTGATGTTTAAAGTTGGTGAGGGAAATAAAAGTCTCCAACTTCAGCGATTTTTGCAATTCGTTCCAGTCACTGGCAGCAGAGAACTGTAAGGAAAGGTGGCCAAATGAGGTGTTGGCTTTGGGGGTGATCAGTGAGATATACTTGCTGGAACGTGTGCTACGGGTGGGTGTTGTTATCGTGACCAGTGAACTGAGATAAGGCGGAGCTTTACCTAGCATAGACTTATAGATGACCTGGAGCCAGTGGGTCTGGCGACGAATGTGTAGCGAGGGCCAGCCGACTAGAGCATACAAGTCGCAGTGGTGGGTGGTATAAGGTGATTTGGTAACAAAACGGATGGCACTGTGATAGACTGCATTCAGTTTGCTGAGTCGAGTGTTGGAAGCTATTTTGTAGATGACATTGCCGAAGTCGAGGATCGGTAGGATAGTCAGTTTTACTAGGGTAATTTGGTGGCGTGAGTGAAGGAGGCTTTGTTGGGAAATAGAAAGCCGATTCTAGATTTGATTTTGGATTGGAGATGTTTAATATGAGTCTGGAAGGAGAGTTTACAGTCTAGCCAGACACCTAGGTATTTATAGTTGTCCACATATTCTAAGTCGGAACCGTCCAGGGTGGTGATGCTAGTCGGTCGGGCGGATGCGGGCAGCGAACGGTTGAAAAGCATGCATTTGGTTTTACTAGCGTTTAAGAGCAGTTGGAGGCCACGGAAGGAGTGTTGTATGGCATTGAAGCTCGTTTGGAGGTTAGTTAGCACAGTGTCCAAGGAAGGGCCAGAAATATACAGAATGGTGTCGTCTGCGTAGAGGTGGATCAGGGAATCGCCCGCAGCAAGAGCGACATCATTGATATATACAGAGAAAAGAGTGTTGTGTTGCGTTCCTTTGTTTAGCGACCCCTAAATTTAAGTGCATCACTCCAAAATGTAGCTGACTCTTCCTCTAACCAGTGAGGTAAAATATATCTCCCATTTCCATGTATTTTTTAGTTGTGTTAGTTTCAACAGAACGAACAACCTGATTTCCCCCCTAATCGATATCAGTGATTTATTGCTACTTGTCAAAACAACAGCGTTTCTGGTGCTTGTGCAGTTAATAAGGTGCTTGTTTAAAAAAATACAAGTAATATGATTATTGTGGCAGATGTTCGTGTATATAGTACATTTTACGTTTAGGTTTTCAATTTATCACAAACTGTTTCTGCATTTGGACTATTAATTTGGACACGTTTAAACTGTGACATTGGGGATATCCCACCTAGCAAAATGTCGTTGAAAATAAGACTATGACCGACGTACAATATAAGTCTGGTTTTAGTTGAAAGTTGAAAAGAAAACTATTTAATTTCTGTTTAATTTCAACGTACTCGCAGCTTATACACATGGACGCAGTATAATAAATCGGTCTATAATCAATTTTATTAACAATCCTAATAAATTGAGTCATAAATATATTTGTTGTCCTAAGGGGAAGGTGTTACAGACTTTGGTTTTGAGGTTGGACTTTAGCACGTCTAGCTACTTAGCACGTCTAGCTCCTTAGCACGTTTAGCTCGTTAGCACGTCTAGCACATATAGAGGACGTACTGATTGGTGTCACCTCGTTGGTCAGTATGTGTTTGTGTTACACCTGTGCTGGCTTTTCCATCTCGTTAGTGGGAAGGTGTTTCACCTGAGCTGGTCCAGGTTCTATTTAAGAGTGTCTGGCCCAGTGCTCCAGTTGTCTTGATAGATGTGGAGAGTCAACACCTTTAGTTGCTCCACCTTTTTGGTTTGCTTCCTGTCTTTAAGTTTATTGTGGGTTTTTCTTTTGTTTGCCTCTTCTTGGGCAAATTTATTGGGTCTCATGGTGGGTGTATTTTAGGTCCCAGTTGTTGTTACTAGTCAACTTTCAGTGGACACCCCCATAGTGTCTTTCAGAGCCCCTCCTAAAAAACAAGCTTATATTTTGTGTTGGATATTGCATCCAATTAATATTTTAATCAATGGAATTTCCTTAGAATGTTCATTAGTCTTTCAGTTGTTAGTCTTCTGTTTGTGTACTAAATATTTCTGTTTATTTTCTTCTTTTTTCCCCCTGTGAAGCCATTGTGTTGCATCATGTCTGAAATGTGCTGTATAAATAAAGCTTGATTTAATTACAACAAATGAACCCAATGACTGACCAATCAACAGACTCTTGGTCCATCTTAGTATGAAAAACAGTATCACTTTTCAAGCCTGCTGAATGCGTGGTGGAGTGGTAAACACCACCCCCGGCTCTACCAAGAGCTTGAGGTGGTCTCCCACAGCTCTGCTTATGTCATGTTTTGTGGCCTTGCCGTTCCATTTCTTGACTGCCCCTGCAACACAGAAAGAAACACATTTAGTCATATTATATAAAACATTCAAAGTAATGGATATGGAGCATCTATGGCCTCAGTTACACCTGGCACCTAAATGTGACTTCTGTCATCTGATCACTCCAAGCTGCATTAGGTTCAGATCTACCAGGACGGGCCTTTGTCAGGCCACTGAATATAATTAAGCAATGTAAAGAGATGGGGTGAATGAGTGGGGAAAAGTACATTTGACACAAATGACCTTCATAATATCAAAGAACAAATGTGTGTGCCTGATGGGAAATTAATTTTCATACAGCCAAAAGGGGTGAGAAATGACACCAATATCAAGGGATAATTTGCACTAATGTAAATAAACATGGATGATGGAACATATTCCCTTTTGCTGACGTGATGAACCGCTAAGGGGACATACATATTTACCATCTAAACCATGTGTGACCTCTCACCTCTCTGGCTGTAGAAGTGTTCTTCCTAACCAGTCCCTCAGCAGCTCTCTGACTGAGCTCCACCCTCACTGGGTCTTCAGAGGAGAGGAAGGCTGAGGAGGGATGGAAGGATGAATGGATCAGTCAGTCAATAAAGTGTAGAGCTGCTGTCTATGCTGTCTGACAAAATCACTATTTTAGTAGTTCATTAAAGTAAATAAGGCTTTATGACTGCTGAATACCAACTATCAATCACTTAGATCATGTATTTTCATGTAGAGATACATCCTTGGGACGTCCCTAGCCCATTGAAGTTGACATTTAAAAGGGTTAAGGTTAGGGTTTAGGGTAGGAATATCCCAACGATCCCAGATAGCATTGACCATTGTGCCTTCTTCTGTCTCTTTTACATAGCAGGTGATGAGTTCTGACTTCTGTACTTTTAAATATTAAATGTCCTTATTATGTGAAATTGAATGAAACAATAATGTATGTTGATGCTAATATGATGTACAATATTCCATGATGTTAACAATATAGTAATATATTTAATATGATGTACAATATTCCATGATGTTCCTATATGATAACAATAGCGTAATATATTTAATTTGCCATATACTGTTTTTTAACAGTTTAACTAATACATTTTTATTAACTTAATTATTATGATTCAACGTCAGTTCACCGTCTCACCTCATACTGTATTGGAGCAGCAGCAGCTGACTGCCTGGTTCAACATCAGTTCACCGTCTCACCTCATACTGTATTGGAGCAGCAGCAGCTGACTGCCTGGTTCAACATCAGTTCACCGTCTCACCTCATACTGTATTGGAGCAGCAGCAGCTGACTGCCCGGTTCAACATCAGTTCACCATCTCACCTCATACTGTATTGGAGCAGCAGCAGCTGACTGCCTGGTTCAACATCAGTTCACCGTCTCACCTCATACTGTATTGGAGCAGCAGCAGCTGACTGCCCGGTTCAACGTCAGTTCACCGTCTCACCTCATAGTGTATTGGAGCAGCAGCAGCTGACTTGATCGTTGATGCTAATCAGCATGTTTGAATCTGAGAGTAAATAGAGCCGACTACAACTCTAAACATGAAGGGTTCAACTGGAGTTGTTCTCAGATCCCCTAAGAACCGGAGTGTTCTTGGTCAATGACAAACAGCCCCAAAAGGTTCTTCAAAGAACTTGTTAGAAGGTGGGTTCATCGAGGAACCTCCGTTGTTGTTGGACTTCTTCCGGGAACTTCGCAATTACAACTGAAAACGATGGTGGCACGTTTGGATGCGACAACAGTTAAAAAGGTTAAGTTGGGTTGATGTTTGGTTCTGAATATGTCTCGAAATAATTTATTATAATAATAATAATATAACATAATAATTAATAACGGAGACAATGATGGTTTTCTGTGAATAGCTTCCATAACGTTACTATAGTTAATTACCGTAAATATTAGAAAGCCGGGTTTGACCGTCGGCGCTGTATGAGCTACAGTACAGTACCGTTATCTAGCTAGCTAACGTTATGTCCTAACTATGCACAACTAGGTTTGGATTATTTCCCTCAACTGTATTCTTTCCCATATATTGTATATCGTTTCCATAAAGCCAACATGGCTTTACACTCATTAACGTAAGTTTACAATCTAGAGCAGTTCTCACTTTTGTGATAATGAACTAGCTAACGTTAACTAACTAACTAACTAAGGACGGTGACCTGTCCAGGCGAGATGTTACAACGAACTGAATCGTCAATGGAGGTCTTCCTCTTTATATAGCCTGCTACAGCATGCAATACTATTAACTCACAAGGGGGCATAACGTTACATGGACAATACTATCCCATTTTGGAAACGTTACATGGACAATACTATCCCATTTTGGAAACATTTCATGGACAATACTATCCCATTTTGGAAACGTTACATGGACAATACTATCCCATTTTGGAAACGTTACATGTACGCTCCCTTGTGGAGGGAAATTAATAGCTTAGATGGTAGCTGTAGTTGGGATTCAAATGCATAATGGTATTAATACAGTGTCTAGACTACCTCTTTTGTATAAATGCCCTTCAGAATCCAAACACAGTATTGCCACGCAGCAAAATGTTGCGTATAATCTTTCAAGTCAGCCTGATAAAATATTGAACAATTTGTATACAAAGATATCTTGAAATGTGATATTAGGCCTGTATGGCAGTACTGTTACTGTATGGTAGTACTGTATTGGCTAGTGCTTTCTCCAATATGTTATTCTATTTTGCATGTCGATGCCATTTATCTTTCAATATTTATTTAATATATATAAATGTATATATTGATACTTGTAAGACTATTCTTTGACACATTTTCTCTTCCTTTGAAATTCTTATAGGACAGAACATGGACACAATGCAATTGGGATCAATGAGAAGGTACAGATATGTTATAGGACAGCTGCATTTGAAGTGTACATTTAACCTACATAGCAGTCAATACAAACTGAAATCTATTAGCATACAAATGTGTGCAAATGATCTTTTCAGATGTTCTCAGAAATGTTCTCAGAAATGAATCAAGTCCATGGAATGGATATAGACAAAAATATAATTCAAGGACTATCAGAGGTAGAGAGGCGAGGCAGGGGTGAGGACATCATCCTGCTATTTTGACAGTTCCTGAAGGACAATACAGAAGAGGTATTTGCTCTTATTCCTTCCCTTTCTCTAATGTATTTTGTAATACAATTAGCAAGTGTAGTAAGATCATTGCTTTACTTTACTAGGACTGGAGACCACAGCAGCGATTCTGTTCTACCTCTTCAATGAGGACCCGAGTGGCCTTTATGTCCGTGACAAGGTATGCCAATGCACCAATCATCTGTTTCTTCATAAACAAGAAAGAAGCACTATACAAAGTAAATGGATTATTGATTATGGTCTGACATGTCTGCAGAAATGTTGCAATTTTGTAATGTGTTTTTTTTTTGCAAATTGTTTTGTAAATATTAATTCACATTTGTGGTGTCACTAAATAAACAATTAATTATTTAAATCAATATTGTTATTATTATTCCCCCCCCAAAAAAAATTGAATGGAAGGAGGGTGGACAGGGAGTTCAAAAATGAACCCCAAAAGATTCTTTGAGGAACCATGATAAGGGGTTCTTCAAATAACTTATAGGGGTTTCCCACAAAAAGTTCTTCAAATAACTTTTAGGGGTTCCCCCAGTTTCAATTTGAAGAACCCCTACTTTTTAGAGTGTATATTGATAAAACTCACCTTGTCCGAGAGACATTTACATAGTTACACACAGCCCAATTTGGGTTGACTATTTTGGGGCGAAATAGCGGCCACAACAGACAGACCGGATATGGCCCATAATTCAACGTCCTTGGACGTCACGGGCTGAGTGGGTATGACCAAAGTTATTCTATTTAGCTGCACTTTGTAGTACATTTTTACACTATAATAAGTGTTTCTGATGCCGCATCGCCCGTTTTCAAAGGGAGTCGTTGGTTTTTAGGGGCAGTCGCTTTTTAGCTTTTTGTCTGAAAGTATTTTCTCAACTGCGATACCAACTTCAGTCAACAGATGGCGATGTGCGTCTTTCAGGTGATTCTGTCAGTGTGACGTATAATCTTACACAATCACACTCATATCGCAGTCACACAATGCTATTCCCAAACATAGCTAATCAATTAGTTGTTTTTCAACAATATTTTAACCTACAGGAATATTTTCTCATTTTTGTCTCATGGTTAGTTCCTAGGATAATTTAACTGTAACTAACTTTTTAAATGTAACTCACACATTTACATCTTTCAATACTTCTAAAATGGGGTCCAGGTTTAAAATAATTACAGGTGCACCTTACTAGCTTATACTATATCATACATGGTCTTAGTTAACACAGATTCTAGTTTTCATCCAGTTCACACAGATAGCTGACTCGGCTGTTTACACCTCCAAGGAGCCCCCCTCACAGGAATACACACTCAGAGCCTACGAGGCTTTTCCAAAAACTCCACTTGTTTCGCTCACCTCATTTTTTTTTTTTAAACTACGTTTGAGATGTGGTATCCACTCGGCCTCTCAGATCAAAGGTGGGTCCATCTGCTCCGTTCCCGAAGTGTGGTTTCCCTGAGATCCCAAGTGCACGATTTACCCAGGTCGTCAGAAGCGGTCACCAAGTGAAGATTCACATCCCCATCACCAAATGTGGTTGTTAATTTCTTTAATATCAAATGAGGAGAGAAACTTATCACACAAGTCAGAATTATTCTTAAACTTATTCACTTATTAATAAGGGAGCAGGTCAATACAACGTACACATATAAAGTGAATCAATTGAGTGCTCTACGATAATGATGGTTGGTTGACAATTCACCCCCAGATGATTCATTGAGAGCCACGAGACAAAAGTACAAAGGTCTTTTACAGCCAAGATGCACCCCTTTCAATCTACATGACGAACAACAGATGTATAGAACGGGTCACAAGGTTAAGATTTGTATGAAAGATACTTATAATTCACAGCAGACAGTATCTGCTGTAAAAACAGTACTCTGTGTGTAGAGACCAGGGTCTGGCCCTGGGGTCATCTCTCCCTGGTACCATATAGAACAGAAACATTAACTCATGCTCTGGAATGCGGTCTCTTTAGGTTTTATCACCCAAAAGACATTGTAAATCTCCTGTCAGTGTTATCTCCCAGAGGCCCATCCTCAGTAGAACACACAGACACAATAGTTCTAAGAACCTTCTATTCTGTTGCATAAAACAACCATTTGATGCAATAAAAGAATTATAACATAATCTTGCAATTTTGCTCTCAGTGTCCACTGAAAGTTGACTAGTAACAACAACTGGGACATAAAAGTCACCCACCATGAGACCCACTAAATCTGCCCAAGAAGAGGCAAACAAAAGAACTGGTGTTACACATACTAACTAACGAGGTGACACCAATCAGTGCGCCCTACGTGCTAATGAGCTAGACGTGCTAAAGTCCAACCTCAAAACATAAATGGAAAAACTAAAGCCTGTAACACCTTCCCCCTTAAGACAACAAATAAATCCTATAATTTTTGTTGGACAAGTTTGCTCACCACCAACAGAAAACAACTTCCATTTCATATTATAATCAACTACAATGCTTCACCTTCACCAATATAAACATGGTGTCTACTGGCTGTCAACAATTAAAAACAAGAAAATACACATATCTAAATAATAATATACAATCGTATTATTTTTTTCTCCTTTTTCTTTCTATAGAATCCTAAAACTCACTAGCTTCTAGAACTCTCGTCTTCCTAAAACTCACTAGCTTCTAGAACTCTCGTCCCCTTGGAACGAGCCCAAACAAAACTCATCTCCAATACGGAAAAATGTGCAGTCAAAATAAATTGTGATCCATGGCAACGCAATGGCTAAACGCAAAACTATGACTGCCCACCCTTGAGAAAATCAGCAACAAAGTTGTCCTTAACACGGACATGTCTGATTTCAAGAGGAAACTCCTGCACTATCCGTAGTAACTTTCCACCTCACTGCGGAGCTTCTCTCTCTTTTCAGGGTTCACTAGATAGGTATGTTGTTGGATCGGGCCCCAGTCCCCAATGTCATGCTCTAGTACATTTGGGTTGGCACATCTGAGAATGAACCCTGATATTCTAAAAGAAGGGCAACAATGTCAATATAATTATACCCGAAAATTGTCAGTTGGTTGCATAAATAATTATGATTACTAAATGTTACATGAATTGTAAATATAAATGATCAAAACCAAATGGACACCCCTTTGTTAATATGTATTGTCAATAATTAACTTAATGGTGAGGCATGGTATAATAAAAAATGTTTAAAAAAAATAAGATTGCAGTCTTATTTTCAACGTCTTTTCAATTTCACTTTTCAAGTGCTAGGTGGGATAGCCTCAATGTCAAAACACAGTTTTAACGTGTCCAAATCAATAACCAATATGCAGAAACAGTTTGCGATAAATTGAAAACCTAAACCTAACATGTGCTATTTATACAAACATCTGCCACAATAATCATATTACTTGTATTTTTTAACTTCTACTTCCTCCCAATCCCGGATCAGGGAGCACCCCCATCAGTAAAAAAGCTGACTAGCATAGCCTAGCATAGCGTCACAAGTAAATACTAGCATCTAAATATCATTAAATCACAAGTCCAAGACACCAGATGAAAGATACACATCTTGTGAATCCAGCCATCATTTCAGATTTTTTAAATGTTTTACAGGGAAGACACAATATGTAAATCTATTAGCTAACCACGTTAGCAAAAGACAACTTTTTTTACTCCACCATTTTTTTCCTGCATAGGTAGCTATCACAAATTCGACCAAATAAAGATATAAATAGCCACTAACCAAGAAACAACTTCATCAGATGACAGTCTGATAACATATTTATTGTGTAGCATATGTTTTGTTAGAAAAATGTGCATATTTCAGGTATAAATCATAGTTTACCATTGCAGCCACCATCACAACTCTCACCAAAGCGACTAGAATAACTACAGAGAGCAACGTGAATTACCTAAATACTCATCATAAAACATTTCTAAAAAATACACAGCGTACAGCAAATGAAAGACAAAGATCTTGTGAATCCAGCCAATATTTCAGATTTTTTAAGTGTTTTACAGCGAAAACACAATATAGCATTATATTAGCTTACTACAATAGCCAACCACACAACAGCATTGATTCAAGCCAAAAATAGCGATAACGTATAAACCAGCAAAAGATATTAATTTTTTCACTAACCTTCTCAAACTTCTTCAGATGACAGTCCTATAACATCATATTACACAATACATATAGAGTTTGTTCGAAAATGTGCATATTTAGCGGCACAAATCGTGGTTATACAATATGAATAGTAGCCAAAATGCAAACAAAATGTCGGGAGAAATCTTGGGAGAGGCACCTATTCTAATCGATAACTAATCATAAACTTGACAAAAAAATACAGGTTGGACAGCAAATGAAAGATACATTAGTTCTTAATGCAATCGCTGTGTTAGATTTTTTAAATTAACGTTACTACAACATACAGCGTGCGTTAAAGCGAGACCGCACCTAGATTAATGGCAGAATATGAGTTCTACATTTTTCAACAGAACAACGAATTAACATCATATATAGTTCTTACTTTTTGATGAACTCCCATCAGAATCTTGGGCAAGGTGTCCTTAGTCCAAAATAATCGTTGCTTGGTTGTAGATTGTCCTCTTCAACGTTCGAATTAGCAGTAAACATTAGCCATGTGGCAAAGACGTGTCCGACTCACTAAAACGCAGTACAAATAAATATCAGAAAATCGCAATATACCGATATAAACTGATATAACTCGGTTTAATATAACAACATTATGATGTCTTTAACACCTATATCAAATAAAAACAGAGCCGGATATATCTAAGAGCTATAAAGGGAGCTTTCTATAACGATAGCCAGAGGTCCTTCCTGCGTCAGAGCGAAGTGAACAAAGGCCGGACCCCACGTTCCCAGGCCATTTATAACCTCTCAGATCTGCCTAGAAACACCATTTCAATTCTCACTATTCACTGACATCCACGGGAAGGCGTATGCAGTGCATCTCAACCAATAGAAGACAGGCAAATTAATAAACTGACCTGAGAACAGCTTGCAGAATTCAGCATTCTCACATCCTCATAGGAAAAATGCTCCAACTCGAGTTCTCACAGATATAATTCAAACGGTTTTAGAAACTAGAGAGTGTTTTCTATCCAATAGTAATAATAATATGCATATTGTACGAGCAAGAATTGAGTACGAGGCAGTTTAATTTGGGAACGAAATTATTACAAAGTGCAAACAGCACCCCCTATTGAGAAGAAGTTTTAAACAAGCTCCTTATAAACTGCACAAGCACCAGAAACGCTGTTGTTTTGACAAGTAGCAATAAATCACTGATATCAATTAGGGGGGAAATCAGGTTGTACGTGATGCTGGAATGCATTTAAATGTAGGGGTCGCTAAACAAAGGAACGCAACACTTATTTGTCATAACTAATCGATATCATGCTAAAATATTTTGTGCGACAGGAGGGAGATGAGGTTGCACGTCCTGTTAAAACTAGCAGCTCAAAAACCACACGGAATCTGGGAATAATGTGTACTTACTAAATCTCATAAATAGTAACTCTTTCAATTCAGAGCCTGGATTTTGCTCCCTGAGGCTAATATCCATATCATGTTGAAATCAAACGTTTAGGGTTCTACATTGTGACATCATTAAATAACTCCTACTACAATGTTAAAACATTCTACATTGTGACATCCTTTAATTGATATCATGAAACAACTCCTTCATGTATTTTCTGATGTTTAGTCAGAGATCTTTTATCAGATTATCTCTGGTCACAGCTATAAGATTTCTCTCCTGTGTGTGTTCTCTGGTGTGATATCAGGCTGCGTAGGTGAGCAAAACTCTTCCCACATTGACCACAGCTATATAGATTCTCTCCTGTGTGTGTTCTCTGGTGCACTGTCAGCTCTCCAGATTGACCAAAACTCTTCCCACATTGATCACAGCTATATGGTTTCTCTCCTGTGTGTGTTCTCTGGTGCACTGTCAGATAGCCAGAAGTTGTAAAACTCTTCCCACATTAATCACAGCTAAAAGGTTTCTCTCCTTTGTGTGTTCTCTGATGAATTTTAATGCCTGATGAGGTGAATCTCTTCCCACAGTCAGAGCAGTAGTGAGTTCTCTTCCCTGTGGGTCTCTGCAGGTGTTTCTTGAGGAGTTCTGATCTGGAGAGACTGTTCTCTGCCTCTTCAGCATCATGATATTGTTGAGGCTCCCCAGAGGATCCACGATCGTCCCGTCTCTCACCTGTGTGAATGACAAAGTCAGACAGATGGTTAAAGGCCCACAACAGCAGAAATCCACTGTCTGTTAAATTTCACAATTAAGACAGTCAAGTTAGTAACAAGTCATGTTTTGTCTTGTTTTCACATTAGTGGTAACTAGAAATAAGTTATTAAAGATGCACACTAAGCAGTGTGCCAGACAACTATTGGTCTCCAATGTTGGCCCTTTTCGGTGTTTGATAAAATTGCGTCACGAGGTCAATGCACACACAATTTGGTTGCAGAAACTCCTCCCTGCTAATGAGGATGTAGTATATCTGCCTGGAGCAAAAATGGTAAGCGAATATTGTAGTTTTTCACAATGTATTCTGAATATTACAGCACAAGATCAGGAGTGCTACTCAAGGAAACTCACATTAAGCTCTGTGTCTATTCACTAATTCACCACCATGGGGGAAAACGCAGGGGAGTTCTCATTGGCTGACTGCAAAAATAGCCTCCATTTCCAGGTTGAATATGAGTGAATTTCACATTACTTTTGGATTATAATTGTAAGACTCACTTGAATGTTCTGCTTAATATGTTTGTGTTTTTGTCGCAAATAAACTACTTTACACTTTAAAAAAACACTTCAGCCAGTAAAATGCTCTTTGGCAAGCTTTGAGAAAGTAAAAGTGCAATATGAGCCATAAAAAAGCTCATGTAAAAAAAGGCTTTTAACATATAACTATTTCTCTCTATTTCATGAACATTTTTATTGATTTATTTAATATATTTATACACTGCTCAAAAAAATTGAGGGAACACTAAAATAACACATCCTAGATCTGAATGAATGAAATATTCTTATTAAATACTTTTTTCTTTACATAGTTGAATGTGCTGACAACAAAATCACACAAATTATCAATGGAAATCAAATTTATCAACCCATGGAGGTCTGGATTTGGAGTCACACTCAAAATTAAAGTGGAAAACCACACTACAGGCTGATCCAACTTTGATGTAATGTCCTTAAAACAAGTCAAAATGAGGCTCAGTAGTGTGTGTGGCCTCCACGTGCCTGTATGACCTCCCTACAACGCCTGGGCATGCTCCTGATGAGGTGGCGGATGGTCTCCTGAGGGATCTCCTCCCAGACCTGGACTAAAGCATCCGCCAACTCCTGGACAGTCTGTGGTGCAACGTGGCGTTGGTGGATGGAGCGAGACATGATGTCCCAGATGTGCTCAATTGGATTCAGGTCTGGGGAACGGGCGGGCCAGTCCATAGCATCAATGCATTCCTCTTGCAGGAACTGCTGACACACTCCAGCCACATGAGGTCTAGCATTGTCTTGCATTAGGAGGAACCCAGGGCCAACCGCACCAGCATATGGTCTCACAAGGGGTCTGAGGATCTCATCTCGGTACCTAATAGCAGTCAGGCTACCTCTGGCGAGCACATGGAGGGCTGTGCGGCCCCCAAAGAAATGCCACCCCACACCATGACTGACCCACCGCCAAACCGGTCATGCTGGAAGATGTTGCAGGCAGCAGAACGTTCTCCACGGCGTCTCCAGACTCTGTCACGTCTGTCACATGTGCTCATGTGCTCAGTGTGAACCTGCTTTCATCTGTGAAGAGCAC
Organism: Salvelinus namaycush; assembly: GCF_016432855.1. Classification (NCBI taxonomy): domain Eukaryota; kingdom Metazoa; phylum Chordata; class Actinopteri; order Salmoniformes; family Salmonidae; genus Salvelinus; species Salvelinus namaycush. The sequence goes on from NC_052345.1 coordinate 20,463,863, forward strand.
AGGGCGCCAGTGGCGAATTTGCCAATCTTGGTGTTCTCTGGCAAATGCCAAACGTCCTGCACGGTGTTGGGCTGTAAGCACAACCCCCACCTGTGGACGTCGGGCCCTCATACCACCCTCATGGAGTCTGTTTCTGACCGTTTGAGCAGACACATGCACATTTGTGGCCTGCTGGAGGTCATTTTGCAGGGCTCTGGCAGTGCTCCTCCTTGCACAAAGGCGGAGGTAGCGGTCCTGCTGCTGGGTTGTTGCCCTCCTACGGCCTCCTCCACGTCTCCTGATGTACTGGCCTGTCTCCTGGTAGCGCCTCCATGCTGTGGACACTACGCTGACAGACACAGCAAACCTTCTTGCCACAGCTCGCATTGATGTGCCATCCTGGATGAGCTGCACTACCTGAGCCACTTGTGTGGGTTGTAGACTCCGTCTCATGCTACCACTAGAGTGAAAGCACCGCCAGCATTCAAAAGTGACCAAAACATCAGCCAGGAAGCATAGGAACTGAGAAGTGGTCTGTGGTCACCACCTGCAGAACCACTCCTTTATTGGGGGTGTCTAATTATACTAATTGCCTATAATTTCCACCTTTGCACAACAGCATGTGAAATTTATTGTCAATCAGTGTTGCTTCCTAAGTGGACAGTTTGATTTCACAGAAGTGTGATTGACTTGGAGTTACATTGTGTTGTTTAAGTGTTCCCTTTATTTTTTTGAGCAGTGTATTATTTAATATATTTTTGTACCTTTATTTTACTAGGCAAGTCAGTTAAGAACAAATTAGTATTTTCAATGACAGCCTAGGAACAGTGGGTTAACTGCCTGTTCAGGGGTAGAAAGACAGATTTGTACCTTGTCAGCTCAGGGATTTGAACTTGCAACCTTTCGGTTACTAGTCCAACGCTCTAACCACTAGACCCTGCCGCCCCGAATGTTCTTATAGGCACTTTGGTATTGCCAGGCTAATCTTGGGAGTTGATAGGCTTGAAGTCATAAACACAGCTTTGCTTCAAGAATTGCGAAGAGCTGCTGGCAAACGCAGGAAAGTGCTGTTTGAATGAATGCTTACGAGCCTGCTGCTGCCTACCACCTCTGTCAGACTGCTCTATCAAATATCCAATCATAGACTTAATTATAATATAATAAACACAGAACTACGAGCCTTAGGTCATATTCAATCTAATACCGCTCTTCACCGACCCAGGAAGGGGCGGGGATAAACAGGTGTTGTACCTCGTTTCCCTCCTTCAGGGAACAGTAATTATAGTCATAAAGTTACACTCCCTTTCAGTCGGTCAACTTCGGTACAACATACTATGGGGAAATACAATCATTCCCCATGCCGACCCAAACTGATACTAAATGAAACGGCCTCTGGCAGACCACCCAGACCTGACCCTACAAGATGTGTCAGTTTTGTCAATTTATTTATTGTCTTTTGTTTGAAACACTCCTGTCAATGTTGAGTAAGGACGCACACCTGATTACGCATATAGAAGTAGGACTAGTCTACCTGATTACGCATATAGAAGTAGAACTAGTCTACCTGATTACGCATATAGAAGTAGGACTAGTCTACCTGATTACTCATATAGAAGTAGGACTAGTCTACCTGTCCTGAGCACAAATGTAGGCCTATAAATGTGCCCATTTGGGGATGTCTGATAGTATTTCTGATTGTCTTAACGCTGAACCACTAATGAGTTGTGGAGCTTCTCAAATACATTTTTTCTTCACCTCAAACAGCAAGTAAACAAAGTCTAATCAAAATCAATTGCGAATGACAATAGTTCCTCAAAGTATTTAATAAAAGATTTCCAGCTCTCGCCCTTTCAATAACCACTCGGCATAAAAGGGAAAAATGTAATGCTCTGATCCAGTGGAAATGTCATAAAATACCTGATTACTTCTTATTCTTTGCACAAATAGCCAACAGCTGTGTCTGTCCTGAACTCACTGGCGCGGGAAACTCTGAGAGCCCAGAATATTTCAATGTTGCAAGCTTGCTATCTCGAGTTTTGGGCCGACCCAGTTGTTTGTTGATACAATGTTTCAAGTTCGTTGTAGACAGGCCATGTGCAGCAAATGTGATTTATAGGATATTTTCTACCTGCAGGCTGCAATGTTTTTATTTGTGGGCTTTATGTAGGCTATTTTTACATAGTTGGCAATGGCAATAAAAGTTACTTTTAGATTTGTATAATTTTCATTTAGATTAAATGTAGATTAACCACAGACAATGATTTTGAGATACTACTATAAATGAAATGAAACTGTTCCACGAAAATGTGCATGTGAAAATCATAACTGGCACGCGGATTGGTAGAAATGGTAAGATAACTTGGCACTCCAAATGGAAAAGGTTGCCGACCGCTGGTGTAGCCCATTACAGGAAACTTCAGGAGCATAACGGCAGAATTTCTCTCTTCTGGTTAGGTTATCTTGATCTCTGGCTCCCTCGAGTCATTTGTGTGTTTTAGTTATTTGATCAAACAGCGTGCTTAAAGCATCAGACCAGTTCAGTACATATCGTTTATTTTATTAAAACACATGGGGTGTGTCTATATATGGAAAAATATATGTTATAACATTTCAAACCAATCGTTTGGTAGAAAGAAGAGACAACTCTTGGTTGACCAAGATGTACTTTAGGTGGGGACACAAGAACATGATATTGGGGCAACGCAGGAATGGCTTCGGTAGAAGTCTCTGAATGTTCTTGAGTGACCCAGCCAGAGCCCGGACTTGAGCCTGATCTAACATCTCTGGAGAGACCTGAAAATAGCTGTGCAGTAATGTTCCCCATCCAACCTGACAGAGCTAGAGAGGATCTGGAGAGAAGGATGGGAGAAACTCCCCAAATGCAGGTGTGCCAAATAAATTAGCTAAATGAAAGGGGGGGGGTAAATAATTTAATCAATTTTAGAATAAGGCTTTAACGTAACAAAATGTGTAAAAAGTCAAGGGGTCTGAATACTTTCAGAATGCACTGTATACAGCAACAGCTCTCCCATAAGCATTCCTGTCTTTTCTGTAGATGTTATATCCCTGTATTGCTACTGCTGTATCAAAGGAATTATCTAAGTGAGTTTCAGAGATGAACAGTACAGTATATTCAAAATTCAATAGGCAGGCAAGTAAACAAAAACGTTTTCAAATAAAAACTATTCCAGAAAATGTCAAAGCGTATATAATGCCCGTCCAAGAGACGGTCGACCAATCGCGTTCACATTGTCATGCTGAAACACAGTTCCTAAGCATATTCTCACAAAATCCCTTTTTAAAGTCAGGGTATGAGTCGAGAAACATGCCTATTTTCCTTGAAAGTACATAACGTCACGATTGCAAAGCTATACGATATTACAGAGAACAAGTTAATTATCTCACATCTCTGAAAATATTTGTAATGTTGTACTTCTTGTTCACAGAGGGTAATTAATGCCAATGTTCTTTTCTTTAACCTGTCTAGACCCGGGGTTCCGCTAGCGGAACCCCCCCACATTCCACTGAAAAGGCAGCGCGCGAAATTCAAAAAATATTTATTTGAAATATTTAACTTTCACACATTAACAAGTCCAATACAGCAAATGAAAGATAAACATCTTGTGAATCCAGCCAACATGTCCGATTTTTTAAATGTTTTACAGCGAAAACACCACGTATATTTATGTTAGCTCACCACAAAATACAAAAGAGCACAGACATTTCTTTCACAGCACAGGTAGCTTGCACAAAACCCCCAAATAGAGATAGATGAAATTCTTCATCAGATGAGTCATATAACATCATGTTACATAATACATTTATGTTTTGTTCGATAATGTGCATATATATATATTAAAAAAATCTCAGTTTACATTGGCGCGTTACACGCAGTAATGTTTTGATTCCAAAACATCTGGTGATTTTGCAGAAATACTCATAATAAACATTGATAAAAGATGCAAGTGTTATTCACATAATTAAAGATAAACTTATCCTCTATGCAACCGCTGTGTCAGATTTCAAAATAAACTTTACGGAAAAAGATTAATCTGAGAACGGCGTTTTAGAGCACAATCCAGCCAAAGAAATAATTGCCATTTTGGTGTCAACAAAAGCTCCAAAAACACTATAAATATGCACTTACCTTCGAATAACTTCATCAGAAGGCACTCCCAGGATTCCCAGATCGACAATAAATGACTGAAAAGTTCCATAAAGCCCATCATTTAGCCACTTGTTGTTAGCATGTTCATCCCAGGAATCCACGCACGAACAATCCATCCAGACAAAAACTCAAAAAGTTCCGTTACAGGTCGTAGAAACAGGTCAAATGATGTTTGCAATCCATATTTAGTATGTGTTTTACATTAATCATCAATAAGGATCCAACCGGAGAATTTCATTGTCTGAAGAAAGAGCATTGGCACGAGAGCTCTCTCTCTCCCTCGCGCGCAAATCCTGACTGAGAATTTCTGACGACCACTCACTAGAACAGCTCCCATGAGCCCCTCCTTTATAGTAGAATAATAAGACTAAAATCGAAAGACGACGACCTCTAGTGGAATCCCTAGGCAGTGTTTGTTCAGCCATATCTAGACAGGGTACCATTTGACACTGTTTTGAAAATCGACTTCTCATTTCCTGTTTTGACCTCTTCTCAGGTTTTTGTCTGCCAAATGATGTTCTGTTATACTTACAGAAATAATTCAAACAGTTTTAGAAACTTCAGAGTGTTTCCTATACAATAGTAATAATAATATGCATGTATTACCTTCTGGGGCAGAGTAGGAGGAAATTTCGTTTGGGCACGCAATTTGTTCAAAGTGGAAACACTGCCCCCCATCCCTATGAATTAAGCTGTTAATACGAATCGAAAGGAGTTTCCAATATCCTCATTTTTTAAAGTATTTCTGGTGATAGCAAGTGATAGTGATACACAAGCTAGGTCTATTTGAAACATTGCCATCCCATGGCAGCATTTACCAGCCACCAGGTTCAGAAGATTTAAAACCACATAAAAAATATTATATGTTAAGATATAAATTATTCAAACGGAACAGAATTCATGCTGGTTATTATTTTAGGCTATTTTAGTTTTGGAGTCAAAGATAGTTTTGGAATAGTTTTCATTTTTCAAACAGGTTTATTATTTTATTTCAGTTTACTAAATAGTTTTCCCCTAATTACTTGTTCTATAATAAGCATGGAGGTTTCCCCTATCAACCAGTCATAGGTACTGGTGACAAAGCGCCTCGTAACCTAGCTGGGAATGGGACAGACGGAACCCTTCTGTGGTAACAGACAGGGGCGATTTGTAATCAAATCTAATTCCCAGGAGTGGGGTTCATATGAACCACAGAGACTGTGTGTGGGATAATAACATGGCCCTGTCCAACCCTGCTTGTTCCCTCGACTCCGCTACCAACCACCAATCTCCAACAGGGCCCTTAACCTGTATCACTAGACGGGCCACCCCCAGGTGGTGAAGGTAGGAAAAAACATCTCCACGTCGCTGATACCCACAAGGAAGGGTGCTCAGCCCCCTCCTGTACTTCCTGTTCACCCATGACTGCGTGGCCACGCAAGCCTCAATCATCAAGTTTGCAGACGACACAACAGGCCTGATTACCAGCAATGATGAGACAGCCTACAGGCGGAAGTGAGGGCCCTGGGAGTGTGGTGCCAGGAAAATAACCTCTCACCAAACATCAACAAAACAAAGGAGATGATCGTGGACTTCAGGAAACAGCAGAGGGAGCACCCCCCTATCCACATCGATGGGACCGCAGTGGAGAAGGTGGAAAGTTTAAAGTTCCTCGTCGTACACATCACTGAGAAACTGAAATGGTCCACCAAACACAGACAGTGTGGTGTAGAAGGCGCAACAGCAACTCTTCAACCTCAGGAGGGTGAAGAAATTTGGCTAGGCACCTAAAACCCTCACAAACCTTTACAGGTGTACAATTGAGAGCATCCTGTCAGGCTGTATCTCCGCCTGGTGCTTCTTTCTCCGTCCAGCAGATCCCCTCTTCTTTAACAGGAGGGGAGTAGTTTCGAGAGCTCATGTTCGGGGATGTTAGCTAGCTAGCTATCAATAGCTACCAGGCTAGTGCTAATTTAACCAGCCAGCTACTATAGCTGACTAATACAAAATAACGCAATATTAAATTAAATAGGTTAACAAGTAGATACAACAGAAGTGTGTCTAAAACACAGTAGCTAATATACACCGAAACCGTATAAGTAGCTTGAATCTTTCGACTATGTTGGCTAGCAAGCTGCTATGAGGTCTCTAGAGACAGCAGGAGCATTTACTCCTGAGGTGCTGACCTGTTGCACCCTCGACAACTACTGTGATTATTATTATTTGACCATGCTGGTCATTTATGAACATCTTGGTCATGTTCTGTTATAATCTCCACCCGGCACAGCCAGAAGAGGACTGGCCACCCCTCATAGCCTGGTTTCTTCCTAGGTTTTGGACTTTCTAGGGAGTTTTTCCTAGCCACCGTGCTTCTAAACCTGCATTGCTTGCTGTTTGGGGTTTTAGTCTGGGTTTCTGTACAGAACTTTGAGATATCAGCTTATGTAAGAAGGGCTTTATAAATACATTTGATTTGATTCTACATTTATAAATACATTTGATTTGATATATTCTTATTCCATTACTTAGATTTGTGTGTATTAGGTATTTGTTGTGAAATTGTTAGATATTACTGCACTGTTGGAGCTAGGAACACAAGCATTTAGTTATGTATTACTGCACTGTTGGAGCTAGGAACACAAGCATTTAGTTAGATATTACTACACTGTTGGAGTTAGAAACACAAGCATTTAGTTAGATATTACTGCACTGTTGGAGCTAGGAACACAAGCATTTAGTTAGATATTACTGCACTATTGGAGCTAGAAACACAAGCATTTAGCTACACCCGCAATAACATACATATGTGACAAATAACATTTAAATTATTATGAAGGTCACTTGTGTAAAATGTACTTTTCCCCGCTCATCTTTTGACATTGCTTATGCATATTCAGTGGCCGGACTGCGTCCAGACTATGTCAAAGGCCCATCCTGGTAGATCTGAACCTAATGCAGCTTGGAGTGATCAGATGACAGAAGTCACATTTAGATGCCAGGTGTAACTGAGGCCATAGATGTTCCATATCCATTACTTTGAGTGTTATATATAATAGGACTAAATGTGTTTCTTTCTGTGTTACAGGGGCAGTCAAGAAATGGAACGGCAAGGCCACAGAACATGACATAAGCAGAGCTGTGGGAGACCACCTCAAGCCCCTGGTAGAGCCGGGGGTGGTGTTTACCACTCCACCACGCCTTTAGCAGGCTTGAAAAGTGGGAATGAGACTGATTTTCATACCAAGATGGACCAAGAGTCTGTTGATTGGTCATTCATTGGGTTAATTTGTTTTGCAATATGTTCAAATCAAATCAAGCTTAATTTATACAGCACATTTCAGACATGGATGCAACACAATGGCTACACAGGAAAAAACAATGAAAATAAAGAGAAATATTTAGTACAAACTTAAGAGAAAAAAACAGAAGAAAAACTGAAAGACTAATGAGCATTGTAAAGAAATGCCATTGATTAAAATATTAACAATATGATGCTATATCCAACCCAAAATATAACTTGTTTTTTAGGAGGAGCTCTGAAAGACACTATGGAGGTGTCCACTGAAAATTGACTGGTAACAACAACTGGGAACTAAAAGACACCCACCATGAGACCCACTAAATCTGCCCAAGAAGAGGCAAACAAAAGAAAAACTCACAACAAACTTACAGACAGGAAGCAAACCAAAAAGGTGGAGCAACTAAAGGTGTTGACTCTCCACATCTATCAAGACAACTGGAGCACTGGGCCAGACACTCTTAAATAGAACATGGACCAGCTCAGGTGAAACACCTTCCCACTAACGAGATGGACAAGCCAGCACAGGTGTAACACATACTGACTAACGAGGTGACACCAATCAGTGCGTTCTAAGTGCTAACGAGCTATACTTGCTAACGAGCTATACGTGCTAACGAGCAACCTCAAAACATAAATGGAAAAACCAAAGCCTGTAACACTTTCCCCCTTAAGACATCAAATATATCCTATGTTTTTGTTGGACAAGTTTGCTGACCACCGACAGAAAACAACTTCCATTTCACATAATCAACTACAATGCTTCTACAATATAAACATATTGTCTACTGGCTGTCAACAATTAAAAACAAGAATAAACACGTATTTCTAAATAATAATATACAATCGTATTATTTTTTAAATCCTTTTTCTTTCAATAGAATCCTAAAACTAACTAGCTTCTAGAACTCTCGTCCCCTTGCAACGAGCCCCAAAAAACCTCGTCTCCAATACGGAAAAACGTGCAGTCAAAATAAATTGTGAACCATGGCAACGCACTGGCTAAACGCAAAACGTGTTGACTGCCCACCCTTGAGACAATCAGCAACCAACTCCTGCAATATCCCTAGTAACTTTCCACCTTACTTCCAATTGTTTCCACTTGGATACAACCTACTGTAACCTACTGGCATGACCTAGAGAGATACAACCTACTGTAGCCTACTGGCATGACCTAGAGAGTTACAAACTACTGTAACCTACTGGCATGACCTAGAGAGATACAACATACTGTAGCCTACTGGCATGGCCTAGAGAGATACAACCTACTGTAACCTACTGGCATGACCTAGAGAGATACAACCTACTGTAGCCTACTGGCATGACCTAGAGAGATACAATCTACTGTAGCCTACTGGCATGACCTAGAGTTACAACCTACTGTAGCCTACTGGCATGACCTAGAGAGTTACAACCTACTGTAGCCTACTGGCATGACCTAGAGAGATACAATCTACTGTAGCCTACTGGCATGACCTAGAGTTACAACCTACTGTAACCTACTGGCATGACCTAGAGAGATACAACCTACTGTAGCCTACTGGCATGACCTAGAGAGATACAATCTACTGTAGCCTACTGGCATGACCTAGAGTTACAACCTACTGTAGCCTACTGGCATGACCTAGAGAGTTACAACCTACTGTAGCCTACTGGCATGACCTAGAGAGTTACAACCTACTGTAACCTACTGGCATGTCCTACAGGGAGAGAGATACAACCACTGGTATGCATTTCTAAACTTTTTTTCTCACTTTTATGGGTTATTGTGATGTCATTATGAGGTACTGTCTGAATGTTGATAATTAAAAAAATATATAATCCATTTTAGAATGTAACGTAACAAAAAATTCAATTTCAGCATAAGGCTGTTAACGTAACAAAATGTGTAAAAAGGGAAGGGGTCTGAATGCATGTATGTTGTATGTTCTAGGGGTGTCCCAGATAACAAAAAACAATAGTATTTTCTTTCTACCAATTGATTGGTTGAAATGTTATGACGTGTATTTTTCCATATAGACACACCCCATGTGTTTAATCAAATCAACTGTTTGTGTTTAATCAAATCAACTGTATGTGTTGAATCAAATCAACTGTATGTGTTGAATCAAATCAACTGTTTGTGTTGAATCAAATCAACTGTGTGTTGAATCAAATCAACTGTATGTGTTGAATCAAATCAACTGTTTGTGTTGAATCAAATCAACTGTATGTGTTGAATCAAATCAACTGTATGTGTTGAATCAAATCAACTGTATGTGTTGAATCAAATCAACTGTATGTGTTGAATCAAATCAACTGTTTGTGCGGAACTTGAACTGAACTGATGCTTCAAGAGTTTGATTAAATAATTAACACAAATGACTTGATGAAGCCAGAGATCAATATAACCAGAAGGAAATAACCAACCGACCTGCTGCTGGCTTTCCTAAATTCTGACGTTATGCTCCTGAAGTTTCTGTGGCAAACTTTTTCCATTTCCATATAGATTGCCAATTTATCTGACCATTTCTACCGATCTGCGTGCCAGTTATGAACGAGTTACAACACCTGTTTGGCCCCGCCACTTCCTGGGTTGGTGAAGAGCGGTATTAAATTTAAGGAATAAATCGAAGTCTCATGCTCATCACCTGTGGAAGGCGGGGCTTCCAGCGAGGCGTGGATTTAATAGTATGTTGTACCAAATTTCCCTCCTTCAGGGAACAGTAGTTATAGTCATCACATGTGGATTTAATAGTATGTTGTACCTAGTTTCCCTCCATCAGGGAACAGTAGTTATAGTCATAACATGTGGATTTAATAGTATGTTGTACCTAGTTTCCCTCCTTCAGGGAACAGTAGTTATAGTCATAATGTTACGCTTGTCATATGATGAACTTCAACTTAAATACGGGATCTTGCTGTTGGACAATTTTTTTGTATTCAGATCTCTGAAAATGCTCTCTAACTACGTCACATTTAGTGTCTCCTTATGTTAAGCTGGGAAAACAGTTTTCATGGGCACGGAAATCCGAAATCATTTCAGAGTTTGCAAAATCCAATGGTTCTAACCGAGAGTCACCTTAACTTTATTGACAACACCCAAATGGATACTGTCATTAACGCGGTTCTTCAATAATTACACATAATTCTTAATACTGTAGCTGTTTGGTTACAGTTACATGTTCAACTATCATCAGTTGATCCAGGAAATCATTTTCTGAATGACAGTCAAATGACAAACATCACGACATGCAACAACAACCAAAGTGCCCCTTCATTCATTACTCTGGTAAAGACAGTTATGCCGTGCTCCACGTTGGATCCAACATGCCTAACAAATTTATGTTTATAATGTTTATAATGTTATCGTCTGCTTGATTTATAGTAGGGTCTCGTTAGTCTGTTTGGAGACAGAGATACTTTGCTCATAATGTGTAGAGAACTGTTCCTTGATGGATAGGCTATTGTACAACACACAGAGCTATTTTCCTTTATTCAGGACATTTAGAATGACATCACATTACAGAGTAGCCTAGTGGGATTATTCACAAAATTATCTGGTTATGAAATGTCATGACAAATTCATTTTAGTTTCCATGTTTCACCTGAAATATGAAATGATTTATAGTCCTAGGTCTATGTTGTTGTTAGGTGAAGTTATGGGTCCTACAGTAGGTCTATGTTGTTAGGTGAAGTTATGGGTCCTACAGTAGGTCTATGTTATTGTTAGGTGAAGTTATGGGTCCTACAATAGGTCTATGTTGTTGTTAGGTGAAGTTATGGGTCCTACATTAGGTCTATGTTGTTGTTAGGTGAAGTTATGGGTTCTACAATAGGTCTATGTTGTTGTTAGGTGAAGTTATGGGTCCTACAGTATGTCTGTAGTTATTGTTGTTTGGTGCAGTTATGGGCCAATTTGTTAAACACTTAGTGTACAAACCCTCATTGTCAGGCTGATGGCGAAGCTAAAGAGCAGTTTACTGGTTGAAGTGTTTAAGTATAAAGCAGTTGATTTGCGACAATAACACAAAGTTAAGTTGGAGATTCAAACTAGCCTTACAATTATAATCCAAAGTAATGTGAAATACACTCATAAGTAACCTGGAAATGGAGGCTATTTTTGCTGTCAGCCTATGAGAACTCCCCTGAGTTTTCCCCCACAGTGGTGAATTAGTGAATAGACACCAGAGGTTAATGTGAGTTTCCCTGAGTAGCACTCCTGATATTGTGCTGTAATATTCAGGATACTTTGTGAAAAACTACAATCTTCGCTCACCTTTTTTGCTCCAGGCAGATATACTACATCCATAACTAGTGGTTTCCTCATTAGCAGATATACTACATCCATAACTAGTGGTTTCCTCATTAGCAGATATACTACATCCATAACTAGTGGTTTCCTCATTACCAGATATACTACATCCATAACTAGTGGTTTCCTCATTAGCTGATATACTACATCCATAACTAGTGGTTTCCTCATTACCAGATATACTACATCCATAACTAATGGTTTCCTCATTACCAGATATACTACATCCATAACTAGTGGTTTCCTCATTACCAGATATACTACATCCATAACTAGCGGTTTCCTCATTACCAGATATACTACATCCATAACTAGTGGTTTCCTCGTTAGCAGATATACTACATCCATAACTAGTGGTTTCCTCATTAGCAGAAATACTACATCCACAACTAGTGGTTTCCTCATTACCAGATATACTACATCCATAACTAGTGGTTTCCTCATTAGCAGATATACTACATCCATAACTAGTGGTTTCCTCATTAGCAGATATACTACATCCATAACTAGTGGTTTCCTCATTAGCAGATATACTACATCCATAACTAGTGGTTTCCTCATTACCAGATATACTACATCCATAACTAGCGGTTTCCTCATTACCAGATATACTACATCCATAACTAGTGGTTTCCTCGTTAGCAGATATACTACATCCATAACTAGTGGTTTCCTCATTAGCATGGAGGAGTTCCTGCAACCAAATTGCGTGTGCATTGCAGCAATTTTAGCAAACACAGAAAGGGGCCTATATTGGAGGCCAAAAGTCGTCTGGCACACTGCTTCGGTCTTGACTGTCTTAAGACAGTCTTGTCAAATCATTTAACTTCTTATGGCTGCAATCCCGTTAATGGGATGATATGACAACAGCCAGTGAAAGTGCAGGGCGCCAAATTCAAACAACAGAAATCTCATAATTAAAATTCCTCAAACATACATGTATCTTATACCATTTTAAAGGTAATCTTGTTGTTAATCCCACCAAAGTGTCCGATTTCAAATAGGCTTTACAGTGAAAGCACCAAAAAACGTTTATGTTAGGTCACCGCAAAATCACAGACAAACACAGTCATTTTTCCAGCCAAAGACAGGAGTCACAAAAAGCATAAATAGAGAGAAAATTAATCACTAACCTTTGATGATCTTCATCAGATGACACTCATAGGACTTCAATCATATGTGTTTTGTTCGATTAAGTTCATATTTATATCCAAAAACCTCAGTTTACATTGGCGCCATGTTCAGAAATGCCTCCAAAACATCCGGAGAAATTGCAGAGCCACGTCAAATAACAGAAATACTCATCATAAACTTTGATGAAAGATACATGTTTTACATAGAATTAAAGATTAACTTGTTCTTAATGCAACCGCTGTGTCAGATTTCAAAAAGCTTTACGGCAAAAGCACAATATTCAATAATCTGAGAACAGCGTTCAGCCACAAAAGGAAGCCATACAGTTATCCGCCAAATTGTGCAGTCAACAAAACTCATAAAAAGCATTATAAATCTTCACGTACCTTTGCTGATCTTTGTCGGAATGCACTCCCAGGACTCCCACTTCCACAATAAATGTTTGTTTTGTTCGGTAATGTCCATCATTTATGTCCAAATAGCTATTTTTGTTAGCGTGTTTGGTAAACAAATCAAAAGTCAGGAAGCGCGTTCACTAAAAGCAGACAAAATGTCAAAAAGTTCCGTAACAGTCAGTAGAAACATGTCAAACGATGTATTGAATCAATCTTTAGAATGTTTTTAACATAAATCTTCAGTAACGTTCCAACCGGAGAATTACATTGACTTCAGATGTGCGATGGAACAGAGCTCCCTCTCATGTGAACGCGCATGGTCAGAGCATGGTCAGGTCATGATAGACCTTACTCAATCCCCTCTCATTCGGCCCCCCTTCACAGTAGAGGCATCAGACAAGGTTCTACAGACTGTTGACATCTAGTGGAAGCTGTAGGAAGTGCAAACTCACCCATATCCCACTGTGTATTCAATAGGGTTTTGGTTGAAAATCGACCAACCTCAGAATTCCCACTTCCTGTTTGGATTTTTTCTCAGGTTTTTGCCTGCCATATGAGTTCTGTTATACTCACAGACATCATTCAAACAGTTTTAGAAACTTCAGAGTGTTTTCTATCCAATACGAATAATAATGTGCATATATTAGCAACTGGGACTGAGGAGCTCTCTGGTCATCCCTTTTTTACCTCAAATAAACAGTGGATTGGATTTCTGCTGTTGTGGGCATTTAACCATCTGTCTGACTTTGTTGTTCACACAGGAGAGAGACGTGACTACCCTGGATCCTCTGGGGATCCTCAACAACATCATGATGCTGATGAGGCAGAGAAGAGTCTCTCCAGATCAGAACTCCTCAAGAAACACCAGCAGAGACCCACAAGGAAGAAATCTCACTGCTGCTCTGACTGTGGGAAAAGATTCAACTCTTCAGTAAAACTTAAATTACATCAAAGAATTCACACTGGAGAGAAACCTTTTGGCTGTACTCAATGTGGGAAGAGTTTAGTTCGTTCTAGCTGTCTGAAGAGACACCAGAGAACACACACAGGAGAGAAATCATATAGCTGTGCTCAATGTGGGAAGAGTTTTATTTCATCTAGCCTGCTGAAGGTACACCATAGAACACACACAGGAGAGAAACGTTTTAGCTGTACTCAATGTGGGAAGAATTTTGTTCGTTCTAGCGGTCTGAAGGTACACCATAGAACACACACAGGGGAGAAACCTTATCGCTGTAATCAATGTGGAAGGAGTTATACCCTGTCAGCTAGCCTGATATCACATCAGAGAACACACACAGGAGAGAAGCCTTTTATTTGTATTCAATGTGGGAAGAGTTTTGTTCGTTCTAGCTGTCTGAAGAGACACCAGAAAACACACACAGGAGAGAAATCGTTTAGCTGTAATCAATGTGGAAAGCGTTTTACCTGGTCAAGAAGCCTGATATCACATCAGAGAACACACACAGGAGAGAAACCATATAGCTGTACCCAATGTGGGAAGAGGTTTGTTAATTCTTGGTGTCTGAAGGTACACCATAGAACACACACAGGAGAGAAACCTTATAGCTGTAATCAATGTGGAAAGAGTTTTATCATATCTAGCCAGCTGAAGGTACACCGTAGAACACACACAGGAGAGAAATCTCATAGCTGTGATCAATGTGACAAGAGATACTCTGATAAAAGATATCTGATTAAACATCAGAAAATGCATGTAGTTGTTTCATGATATCAATGAATTAATGTCACAATGTAGAATGTTTTAACATTGTAGTAGGAGTATTTTAATGATGTCACAATATTGAATGCTTTAACATTGTAGTAGGAGTATTTTAATGATGTCACAATGTAGAACCCTAAACGTTTGTCCCCTGTTCTATTGATTTCAGCATTATATGGATATTAGCCTCAAGGGGAAAATCCAGGCTCTGAATTGGAAGAGTACTATTTATGTGATTTAACAAAAAGTGACTAACACAAAAAGAGCTGTGTTACACTTACCATGTTGGTGACCCACTTGAATCAAAATGCACCACTTCAAAATGTAGAGATCTGTTTTCTACAAATTGTCCTCTAACCAGTGATGTACACATTATTCCCAGATTCCGTGTGGTTTTTGAGCTGTTAGTTTTAACAGGACATGCAACCTCATCTCCCTCCTCTCGGCACATTTGATTTCAACATGATATCGATGAGTGATGACAAATAAGTGTTGCATTCCTTTGTTTAGCGACCCCTAAATTTAATTGCATCACTCCAAAATGTAGCTGACTGTCTTCTGCAGGTTGTCCTCTAACCAGTGAGGTGAAAGATATCTCCCATTTCCATTTGTTTTTTTAGTTGTGTTAGTTTCAAAAGTACGTACAACCTGATTTCCCCCGAATCGATATCAGTGATTTATTGCTACTTGTCAAAACAACAGCATTTTTGGTGCTTGTGCAGTTTAAAAGGTGCTTGTTTTAAAAATTACAAGTAATATGATTATTGTGGCAGATGTTTGTGTATATAGCACTATTTATGTTTAGGTTTTCAATTTATCCCAAACTGTTTCTGCATATTGGTTATTGATTTGGACACGTTAAAAATGTGTTTTGACATTGGGGATATCCCACCTAGCACCATGTAATTGAAAAGCCGTTGAAAATAAGACTATGCAACCAAATATTTCATATTTACATTTCATGTAACATTTAGTCATCATAATTATTATGTAACCAAATCACAATTTTTGGTACAATTATATTGACATTGTTTCCCTGATTTTAGAATATCAGGGTTCATTCTCAGATGTGCCAACCCAAATGTACTAGAGCATGACATTGGGGACTGGGTCCCGATCCAACAACATACTTATCTAGTGAACCCTGAAAAGAGAGAGAAGCTCTGCAGTGAGGTGGAAAGTTACTACGGATATTGCAGGAGTTTCCTCTTGAAATCAGACATGTCTGTGGTAAGGACAACTTGGTTTCTGATTGTCTCAAGGGTGGGCAGTCGAAAATATTTGTGTTTTAAGTTTATCCAGTGCGTTGCCATGGATCACATTTTATTTTGACTGCACGGTTTTCCGTATTGGAGATGAGTTTTGTTTGGGCTCGTTCCAAGGGGAGGAGAGTTCTAGAAGCGAGTGAGTTTTAGGAAGACGAGAGTTCTAGAAGCTAGTGAGTTTTTTTCAAAATCAGTATAGAAAGAAAAAGGTGAGTAATAATACTATTGTATAGATATATATATATTTAAAAATGTTTTGTATTGTTTTTCATTGTTGACAGCCAGTAGACACCATGTTTATATTGGTGAAGCATTGTAGTTGATTATAATGTGAAATGGAAGTTGTTTTCTGTTGGTGGTGAGCAAACTTGTCCAACAAAAAATATAGGATATATTTGTTGTCTTAAAGGGGAAGGTTTTACAGGCGTTGGTTTTTCCATTTATGGTTTGAGGTTGGACGTTAGCACGTATAGCTCGTTAGCATGTTGGGCGCACTGATTGGTGTCACCTCGTTAGTCAGTATGTGTTACACCTGTGCTGGCTTGTCCATCTCGTTATGGTTGAATATTGCATCCAATTGTTAATATTTTAATCAATGGATTTTCCTTAGAATGCTCATTAGTCTTTCAGTTGTTATTCTTCTGTTTTTTATCCTCTTATGTTTGTTGTGTAGTACATATTTCTGTTTATTTTCATTGTTTTTTATTAGTTTTTTCCTGTGAAGCCATTGTGTTGCATCCATGTCTGAAATGTGCTGTATAAATAAAGCTTGATTTGATTTGAACATATTGCAAAATAAATTAACCCAATGACTGACAATCAACAGACTTAATAATGTTTTATTTTATTTAACTAGGCAAGTCAGTTAAGAACAAATTCGTATTTACAATGATTGCCTACCAGGGAACAGTGGGTTAACTGCCTTGTTCAGGGGCAGAACAACATAGTTTTACCTTGTCAGCTCTAACCACGAGGCTACCTGCCGCCCTCTTGCATAACCAATGAGCACATATTTTAGTCCATCTTAGTATGAAAAATAGTATCAATTCAGTATATCTTCCACTATGTCAAAACAGTGTCACTTTTCAACCAACCCAGTGCATTTGTTGAAACTGAAAAATGTTGAAATCAACAATACATCAAAGGATTCAACTACTGTAAACTGAAACAAACAATTGGATCAAACAGATCAATCCCACTGGACACTGGGTTTCATTCAGACCCTGTCAGTGTACCAGGTGGACACTGGGTTTCATTCAGGCCCTGCAGGGCTTAGATTAAGCCAGGACTAGTTAAACTAGGACATTTAAGTAGCTTACGTGAGCGTGGTTTAAATTAGGCTTAGTTAGTCGGTGACTGGAGTCCTGGAGTCAGGTAAGGAAGCCTAAATGAGAACACCTGGGTTAATCCTGATTAGTTTCGGTATGAACACCAGGGTTAATCCCGATTAGGTTCAGTATGAACACCTGGGTTAATCCTGATTAGGTTCAGTATGAACACCTGGGTTAATCCTGATTAGGTTCAGTATGAACACCTGGGTTAATCCTGACTAGGTTCAGTATGAACACCTGGGTTAAGCCTGATTAGGTTCAGTATGAACACCTGGGTTAATCCTGACTAGGTTCAGTATGAACACCTGGGTTAAGCCTGATTAGGTTCAGTATGAACACCTGGGTTAATCCTGATTAGGTTCAGTATGAACACCTGGGTTGATCCTGATTAGGTTCAGTATGAACACCTGGGTTGATCCTGATTAGGTTCAGTATGAACACCTGGGTTAATCCTGATTAGGTTCAGTATGAACACCTGGGTTAAGCCTGATTAGGTTCAGTATGAACATCTGGGTTAATCCTGATTAGGTTCATTATGAACACATGCTGTTGGTCTAATGGTGCTCATTAAAACCCGGAATAGAAAACACCAATACTGGTGTGAATCTTGAGATGAAACAACGGCAGGCAAAAATAATTTGTTCAAAAAAAACTTTTGTGTGTATGAAAAAACGCTCCAAAACAAATGTTGTCAAACCATCCAGTTATTGAAGGTAAAAACCACACTGCTGCTACTGAGCAGTAGAACAAGAGGGTTGGGCTGCAATTTGCTGTGAATTCAATGGAAATGTGACCACAAGAAGAGTACAACAACTTCAGGTGAGATATCTGCATTATTATCAGGATTACAAGAAGAAACAAAATTTAAGGTGAGATATCTGCATTATTATCAGGATTACAAGAAGAAACAACAACTAGAGGTGAGATATCTACATTATTATCAGGATTACAAGAAGAAACAACAACTAGAGGTGAGATATCTGCATTATTATCAGGATTACAAGAATAAACAACCACTAGATGTGAGATATCTGCATTATTATCAGGATTACAAGAAGAAACAACAACTAAAGGTGAGATATCTGCATTATTATCAGGATTACAAGAAGAAACAACAACTAGAGGTGAGATATCTGCATTATTATCAGGATTACAAGAATAAACAACCACTAGATGTGAGATATCTGCATTATTATCAGGATTACAAGAAGAAACAACAACTAGAGGTGAGATATCTGCATTATTATCAGGATTACAAGAAGAAACAACAACTATAGGTGAGATATCTGCATTATTATCAGGATTACAAGAAGAAACAACAACTAGAGGTGAGATATCTGCATTATTATCAGGATTACAAGAATAAACAACCACTAGATGTGAGATCTGCATTATTATCAGGATTACAAGAAGAAACAACAACTAGAGGTGAGATATCTGCATTATTATCAGGATTACAAGAAGAAACAACAACTAGAGGTGAGATATCTGCATTATTATCAGGATTACAGGAAGAAACAACAACTAGAGGTGAGATATCTGCATTACTATCAGGATTACAAGAAGGAACAACAACTAGAGGTGAGATATCTGCATTATTATCAGGATTACAAGAAGAAACAACAACTAGAGGTGAGATATCTGCATTATTATCAGGATTACAAGAAGAAACAACAACTAGAGGTGAGATATCTGCATTATTATCAGGATTACAAGAAGAAACAACAACTAGAGGTGAGATATCTGCATGATTATCATATACCAAAGACAGTAAATTGGTTACCTCCTTTGGTTAATATATTCCACTGTCTGAGTCTTTATTCTTCTTCATTCTAAGGATCACATGAGTTTATTTGTGCTTCTTCCGTGTTCTTTTTCCAGAGGAAAGGAATGCTACCCTGTAGTACCTATTAGTAGACCATATTACTATGTAGTAACTATTAGTAGACCATGTTACTATGTAGTAACTATTAGTAGACCATGTTACTACGTAGTAACTACTAGTTGACCCAGATTACTATGTAGTAACTATTAGTAGACCATATTACTATGTAGTAACTATTAGTAGACCATGTTACTATGTAGTAACTATTAGTAGACCATATTACTATGTAGTAACTATTAGTAGACCATGTTACTATGTAGTAACTATTAGTAGACCATATTACTATGTAGTAACTATTAGTAGACCATGTTACTATGTAGTAACTATTAGTAGACCATATTACTATGTAGTAACTATTAGTAGACCATATTACTATGTAGTAACTATTAGTAGACCATATTACTATGTAGTAACTATTAGTAGACCATATTACTATGTAGTAACTATTAGTAGACCATGTTACTATTAGTAGACCATGTTACTATGTAGTAACTATTAGTAGACCATGCTACTATGTAGTAACTATTAGTAGACCATATTACTATGTAGTAACTACTAGTTGACCATATTACTATGTAGTAACTATTAGTAGACCATGTTACTATGTAGTAACTATTATTAGACCATATTACTATGTAGTAACTATTATTAGACCATGTTACTATGTAGTAACTATTAGTAGACCATGTTACTATGTAGTAACTATTAGTAGACCATATTACTATGTAGTAACTATTAGTAGACCATATTACTATGTAGTAACTATTAGTAGACCATGTTACTATGTAGTAACTATTATTAGACCATATTACTATGTAGTAACTATTAGTAGACCATGCTACTATGTAGTAACTATTAGTAGACCATGCTACTATGTAGTAACTATTAGTAGACCATATTACTATGTAGTAACTACTAGTTGACCATATTACTATGTAGTAACTATTAGTAGACCATGTTACTATGTAGTAACTATTATTAGACCATATTACTATGTAGTAACTATTATTAGACCATGTTACTATGTAGTAACTATTAGTAGACCATGTTACTATGTGGTAACTATTAGTAGACCATATTACTATGTAATAACTACTAGTTGACCATATTACTATGTAGTAACTATTAGTAGACCATGTTACTATGTAGTAACTATTATTAGACCATATTACTATGTAGTAACTATTAGTAGACCATGTTACTATGTAGTAACTATTAGTAGACCAGATTACTATGTAGTAACTATTAGTAGACCAGATTACTATGTAGTAACTATTAGTAGACCATGTTACTATGTAGTAACTATTAGTAGACCATATTACTATGTAGTAACTATTAGTAGACCATGTTACTATTAGTAGACCATGTTACTATGTAGTAACTATTAGTAGACCATATTACTATGTAGTAACTATTAGTAGACCATGTTACTATGTAGTAACTATTAGTAGACCATGTTTCTCACCCTAATATACTCTATTCATAGAATTGCACTTTATAGTTGGCTTAACCAGCAGCATCAGGAAACTAGATGTAAAGATTCAGTTCACAAATGGCCCTGCAGACTTTGTGAACAATTAAACACAAATCACCAGTTTCACGATGAAAGATTCCAGATGCCAAAAACCTCAAAGTGATCAGAACTTGGAGAGAATTGGGTGAACGCCGTCCTCTTTGAGACAGAGAGGAAAGTCGAGGCTCAAGCAGAGATATTATCTCCAATGCATTTTCTTTGTACATAGGAAAGCGGTCTCAAAGTAATGTAATGGATGACTCCTATCCACCAGTACTGGTCTGGCCTCTGTATTGCATGTTGGTCTTCATTTAGACATTCCACATAGTCCAGGCTCCCTCACAAACAGCACGAAGCAGAAATTAAACCTGCCTCTTTGAAAGATTCATTTAAGCTTTTATTTAGTCCTAAAGTAGCTCTAATCCTCCCTCTTGCAATCGGCTTTGTTGAGTCCAGAACAGGCTAAATCTACCACTATTTTAAGATAAGTCTGTGCAAGTCGCTTTGAGTTAAGACAGCTCATTTTAGTCTGGGACTAAACTTAAGCCTTGTCTGTGAAACCGGCCCTGAGTGTTGTATATAATATGACTAAATGTGTTTCTGTGTTGCAGGGGCCGTCAAGAAATGGAACAGCAAGGCCACAGAACATGACATAAGCAGAGCTGTGGGAGACCACCTCAAGCCCCTGGTAGAGCCGGGGGTGGTGTTTACCACTCCACCAGCAGAGCTGTGGGAGACCACCTGAAGCACCTGGTAGAGCCGGGGGTGGTGTTTACCACTCCACCACACCTTCAGCAGGCTTGAAAAGTGGGATTGATCTGTTTGATCCATTTGTGTTTCAGTTTTCAGTAGTTGAATCCTTTGAGGTATTGCTGATTTCAAATATTTAAATTTTCAACAAATGAACTAGGTTGGATGAAAAGTGATATTAAACTTACATACCATGCACTATTTTTACATAGTGGAAGATATACTGAATTTACACTGTTTTTCATACTAAGATGGACCAAGATATGTTTTGCTTTTGCACATATTTGTTCATTGGTTTAGCAAGAGTCTGTTGATTGGTTGGTCATTGGGTTCATTTGTTTTACAATATGTTCAAATCAAGCTTTATTTATACAGCACATTTCAGACATGATGCAACACAATGGCTTCACAGGAAAAAAACTATGAAAATAAACAAATATTTACCACAACAAACATAAGAGGATAAAAAAACAGAAGATTAACAACTGAAAGACTAATGAACAATCTAAGGAAATGCCATTGATTAAAATATGAACAATTGGAGGCAATATCCAACCCAAAATATCAGCTTGTTTTTACTACATTGTTTGTTGTTACGTTCCCCAGCAAGAAAACATAAATGGAAAAACCAAAGCCTGTAACACCTTCCCCCTTAATAAGGCCTCCCGCTAGCGGGTCACCTGTCAACAACATCCGGTGAAATTGGAGGGCGCGCAATTCAAATAAATAATCATAATATTAAACATTTATGAACATACAAGTATCTTAAATTATTGTTAATCTAACTGCATTGTCCGATTTACAATAGGCTTTACATCGAAACCATGCGATTGTTTGAGGACGGTGCCCCACAACATATTTTTCAACCAGCACAGGCTTCATAAAAATCACAAATAGCGATTAAATAAATCACTTATATTTGAAAATCTTCCTGTTTGCAATCCCAAGGGTCCCAGCTACAACATGATATAAGTCAGTTCAGTTGGCGCCATCGATTTCAGTAATCCACTAATTCAACGTGCAGACAAAGGAGTCCAAAAAGCTACCGCTAAACTTTGTATAAACAAGTCAAACTACATCTCTATTTAATTCTCAGGTATCCTAAAATATAAATAAACTATAACATTTAATACGGAAAGAAGTATGTTCAATAGAAAAGTAAAATTAGCAAGCGCGCGTCCTCTTCATCGCGCGCCAACAGACTGATATTGTACCGGGACTCTTTGTACAAAAACTTCAAATTCTTGCTCGTTTTTGAAGAAACAAGCCTGAAACAATGAACAAAGACTGGTGACATCTAGTGGAAGCTATAGGAATTGCAATCTGGGAGCTGGAATTACATAGAACCCATAGCTTTTCATTATAAGAGCCTAGGAGTTCCAAAACAATTCCGGTTGGTTTTCTTTGGATTTTCGCCTGCCATATCAATTGTGTTATAGTCTCATACATTATTTTGTGCCCAAAGTAAACTGCCTGTAGCTCAGGCCCTGAAGCCAGGATATGCATATAATTGGTACCATTGGAAAGAAAACACGTTGAGGTTTGTAGAAACGCTAAAATAATGTAGAAGAATATAACATAATAGACATGGTAGGAGAAAATCCAAAGAAAAACGAAAACCAGAATTGTTTTTTTCCAGAAACCATCCTGCAAGAGAAAGGTCATATTGAAAATTAGCTCCCTGCATGCAATTCCTATGGCTTCCACCGGGTGTCAGCAGTCTATGTTCAAGGTTTCAGGCTTGTAACTTCAAAAACGAATAAGAAATATCAGTTTTAGTAGAGGGACACAGTCTTGGACAAAGACATTACGCACCTGCTAAAATAAATCGGCTTCCTATTGAACATACTTCTTTCCAAAATAAATATTATAGTTTGATTACATTTTAGGGTGTCTGAGGAGTAAATAGAATCGCATTTTGACTTGTTGAAACAAAGTTTAGGGGTAGATTTTCAGATTCCTTTCTCTGCATGTTGAACGAGGGGATTACTCAAATCGATGGCGCCAACTAAACAGACTTTTTGGGATATAAAGAAGGATTTTAACTAACAAAACGACACTACATGTTATAGCTGGGACTCTTTGGATGACAAATCAGAGGAAGATTTTCAAAAAGTAAGTGAATATTTAATCGTTAATTGTGAATGCATGAAGCCTGTGCCAGTGGAAAAATATTTTGATGTGGAGCGCTATCCTCAAACAATCGCATGGCATGTTTTCGCTGTAATAGCTACTGTAAATCAGACAGTGCAGTTAGATTAACAAGAATTTAACCTTTCAGCCGATATAAGACACTTGTATGTTCATAAATGATTAAAATCCATAATATTTATGATGATTTATTCCAACAGGAAGTTGTCCCTCTAGCGGATTATAGACTCAATTCATTATACTGCGTCCATGTGTAAAACTAGCTGGACTCCTATCCCGAAAACTGATTATAGACTCAATTCATTATACTGCGTCCATGTGTATAACTAGCTGGACTCCTGTCCCTAAAACTGATTATAGACTCAATTCATTATACTGCGTCCATGTGTATAACTAGCTGGACTCCTGTCCCTAAAACTGATTATAGACTCAATTCATTATACTGCGTCCATGTGTATAACTAGCTGGACTCCTGTCCCTAAAACTGATTATAGACTCAATTCATTATACTGCGACCATGTGTATAGGCTGCAAGTACATTGAAATGAAATTGTCTTCTTTTCAACTTTCACTTTCAACTAAAACCGAACTTATATTGTACCTCGGGCATAGTCTTATTTTCAACGACATTTTGCTAGGTGGGATATCCCCAATGTCACAGTTTTAACGTGTCCAAATCAATAGTCCAAATGCAGAAACAGTTTGTGATAAATTGAAAACATAAAATGTACTATATACACAAACATCTGCCACAATAATCATATATATATATATTTTTAAAGGCTAATATCACGCTGAAATCAATTGAATGGGGCAAACGTTTAGGGTTCTACATTGTGAAATTCCTTAAAATACTCATACTACAATGTTAAAACATTCTACATTGTGACATAAATTCACTGATATCACTACACAACTCCTTCATGTATTTTCTGATGTTTGATCAGAGATCTTTTATCAGAGTATCTCTTGTAACATTGATCACAGCTATAAGATTTCTCTCCTGTGTGTGTTCTCTGATGGAGAGTCAGAGAGCCAGATGTAGTAAAACTCTTCCCACATTGACCACAGCTATAAGGTCTCTCTCCTGTGTGTATTCTCTGGTGTGATGTCAGCTGGCCAGACCGACCAAAACTCTTCCCACATTGACCACAGCTGTAAGGTTTTTCTCCGGTGTGTATTCTCTGGTGCATTGTCAGGTGGCCAGATTGACCAAAACTCTTCCCACATTGACCACAGCTATAAGGTTTCTCTCCTGTGTGTATTCTCTGGTGTAGAGTCAGATGGCAAGATCGACCAAAACTCTTCCCACATTGACCACAGATGTAAGGTTTCTCTCCTGTGTGTATTCTCTGGTGTAGAGTCAGAGAGCCAGATGTAGTACATCGCTTCCCACATTGATCACAGCTGTAAGGATTCTCTCCTGTGTGTGTTCTCTGGTGTAATGTCAGCTGGCCAGATTGACCAAAACTCTTCCCACATTGACCACAGCTATAAGGTTTCTCTCCTGTGTGTGTTCTCTGGTGTAGAGTCAGAGAGCCAGATGTAGTACATCGCTTCCCACATTGATCACAGCTATAAGGTTTCTCTCCTGTGTGTATTCTCTGGTGTAGAGTCAGATGGCAAGATTGACCAAAACTCTTCCCACATTGACCACAGCTGTAAGGTTTCTCTCCTGTGTGTATTCTCTGGTGTAGAGTCAGAGTGCTAGACTGACCAAAACTCTTCCCACATTGACCACAGCTATAAGATTTCTCTCCTGTGTGTATTCTCTGGTGTGATATCAGGCTGGTTGACTGAGTATAACTCTTCCCACATTGAACACAGCTATAAGGTTTCTCTCCTGTGTGTGTTCTCTGGTGTAATGTCAGCTGGCCAGATGTAGTACATCTCTTCCCACATTGATCACAGCTATAAGGTCTCTCTCCTGTGTGTGTTCTCTGGTGTACAGTTAGAGAGCCAGATCGACTAAAACTCTTCCCACATTGACCACATCTATAAGGTTTCTCTCCTGTGTGTATTCTCTGGTGTAGAGTCAGAGTGCTAGACTGACCAAAACTCTTCCCACATTGACCACAGCTATAAGATTTCTCTCCTGTGTGTATTCTCTGGTGTGATATCAGGCTGGTTGACTGAGTATAACTCTTCCCACATTGACCACAGCTATACGATTTCTCTCCTATGTGTGTTCTCTGATGAATTTTAATGTCTGATGAGGAGGTGAATCTCTTCCCACAGTCAGAGCAGCAGTGAGTTCTCTTCCCTGTGGGTCTCTGCTGGTGTTTCTTGAGGTGTTCTGATCTGGAGAGACTCTTCTCTGCCTCTTCAGCATCATGAGGTTGTTGAGGCTCCCCAGAGGATCCACCAAAATCCCGTCTCTCTCCTGTGTGAACAACAAAGTCGGACAGATGATTAAAGGCCCACAACAGCGGAAATCCACTGTAAAAGGTGATGCCAACAGCATAGCCATGATGTTGTACAACAATTGATGTCTGTAATGAATGTTAAAATTATTTGACAATTGTCTTAAAATGAGCAACAAGTCGTATTTTGTCTAAAAGTTCACATTAGTAGTAACATCTAAGATTGTAGACTAGAAATAAGTTATTCATATTGTTGAAACTCTAAGCAGTGTGCCAGAAGACTTTGTCTAATCAAGCAGACAATAACACATTATAAACATCAATTTGTTAGGGATGTTGGATCCAACGTGGAGCACGGCATAACTGTCTTTACCAGAGTAATGAATGAAGAAGCACTTTGGTTGTTGTTGCATGTCGTGATGTTTGTCATTTGACTGGAATTCAGAAAATTATTTCCTGGATCAGCTGATGATAGATGAACATGTGACTAACTAAACAGCTACAGTATTAAGTATTATGTGTAATTATTGAAGAACCGCGTTAATGACAGAATCCATTTGGGTGTTGTCAATAAAGTTATGATTTTAAATTTTAAATTTCACCTTTATTTAACTTCTTATGGCTGGGGGCAGTATTGAGTAGCTTGGATGAATAAGGTGCCCAGAGTAAACTGCCTGCTCATCAGTCCCAGTTGCTAATATATGCATATTATTAGTATATTTGGATAGAAAACACTCTGAAGTTTCTAAAACTGTTTGAATGATGTCTGTGAGTATAACAGAACTCATATGGCAGGCAAAAACCTGAGAAGAAATCCAACCAGGAAGTGGGAAATCTGAGGTTGGTCGATTTTCAACTCAGCCCCTATTGAAGATACAGTGGGATATTGGTCATGTTGCACTTTCTAAGGCTTCCACTAGATGTGGAAGGGGGGCTGAATGAGAGGGGAATGAGTCAGAGGTCTGCCAGCAGCCACGAGCTGGTCACGTGCATTCACATGAGAGGTAGCTCCCGTTCCATTTGCTTTTCTGAAAACAAAGGAATTCTCCGGTTGGAACATTATTGAAGTTTTGTGTTAAAAACATCCTAAAGATTGATTCTATACATCGTTTGACATGTTTATACGGACTGTAACGGAACTTTTTGACATTTCGTCTGCAACTAGTGAACGCGCTTCTTGAGTTTTAATTTGTTTACCAAAGGCGCTAACAAAAGTAGCTATTTGGACATAAATTATGGACATTATCGAACAAATCAAACATTTATTGTGGAACTGGGATTCCTGGGAGTGCATTCTGATGAAGATCATCAAAGATAAGTGAATATTTAGAATGTTATTTCTGACTTTTTTGACTTCTGTTGACTGCACAATATGGCGGATATCTTTTTGGCTGGTTGGGTCTCTGAGTGCCGTACTCAAATTATTGCATGGTTTGCTTTTTCCGTAAAGCTTTTTTGAAATCTGACACAGCAGTTGCATTAAGTAGAAGTTTATCTATATAACACTTGTATTTTCATCAACATTTTGAATGAGTTATTTCTGTAAATTGTTGTGGCTCTCTGCAAAATCACCGGATGTTTTTGGAACTACTGAACAAAGCGCCAATGTATACTGAGATTTTTTTATATAAATATGAACTTTATCGAACAAAACATACATGTATTGTGTAACATCAAGTCCTATGAGTTATCTGATGAAGATCATCAAAGGTTAGTGATTCATTCTATCTCTATTTCTGATTTTTGTGACTCGACTCTTTGGCTGGAAAAATGGCTGTGTTTTTCTGTGAATAGGTGCTGGCTGACCTAACATAATCGTTTGTGGTGCTTTCGCTGTAAAGCCTATTTGAAATCGGACAATGTGGTGGGATTAACAACAAGATACTTGTATGTTTGAGGAATTTTTATTATGAGATTTCTGTTGTTTTGAATTTGGCGCCCTGCACTTTCACTGGCTGTTGTCATATCGATCCCGTTAACGGGATCTCAGCCCTAAGAAGTTTTTAACCAGGTAGGCCAGTTGAGAACAAGTTCTCATTTACAACTGCGACCTGGCCAAGATAAAGCAAAGCAGTGAGACAAAAACAACACAGAGTTACACGTGGGATAAACAAACGTACAGTCAATAACACAATAGAAAAATCTATATACAGTGTGTGCAAATGGAGTACGGAGGTAAGGCAATAAATAGGCCATAGTAGCGAAGTAATTACAATTTAGCAAATTAACACTGGAGTGATAGATGTGCAAGTAGAAATACTGGTGTGCAAAAGAGCAAAAAAGTAAATAGAAATATGGGGATGAGGTAGGCAGTTGGATGGGCTATTTAAAGATGGGCTGTGTACAGCTGCAGCGATTGGTAAGCTGCTCAGACAGCTAAATGCTTAAAGTTAGTGAGGGAGATATAAGTCTCCAACTTCAGCGATTTTTGCAATTCGTTCCAGTCATTGGCAGCAGAGAACTGGAAGGAAAGGCGGCCAAATGAGGTGTTGGCTTTGGGGATGACCAGTGAGATATACCTGCTGGAGCGCATGCTACGGGTGGGTGTTGCTATGGTGACCAGTGAGCTGAGTTAAGGCGGAGCTTTACCTCGCAAAGACTTATAGATGACCTGGAGCCAATGGGTTTGTCGACGAATATGTAGCGAGGGCCAGCCAACAAGAGCATACAGGTCGCAGTTGTGGGTGGTATATGGGGGTTTAGTGACAAAACGGATTACGCATATAGAAGTAGGATGAGTCTACCTGAATACGCATAAAGAATTAGGATTAGTCTACCTGGCCTGCGCGCAAATGTAGGCCTATGAATGTAACCATTTGGGGATGTCTGATAGTATTTCTGATTGTCTTAACGCACCACCACTAATGAGTTGGAGCTTCTGAAATAAAAATTTTCTTCACCTCAAACAGCAAGTAAACAAAGTGTAATCAAAATCAATTGCGAATGACAATAGTTCCTCAAAGTATTTAATAAAAGATTTCCAGCTCTCGCCCTTTCGTAAACCACTCAGCATAAAAGGGAAAAATTTAACGTGGAAATGTCATAAAATACCTGATTACTTCTTATTCTTTGCACAAATAGCCGACAGCTGTGTCTGTCCCAAACTCACTGGTGCCGGGAAACTCTGAGGGCCCAGAATATTTTATACAAAGCTTGTTATCTCCAGTTTTGGGCCGATTTCGTTGTAGTTTGTTGTAGACAGGCCATGTGCAGCAAATGTGATTTATAGGATATTTTCTACCTGCAGGCTACAATATTTTTGTTGGCTTTATTTGTTGGCTTTATGTAGGCTATTTTTACATAGTTGGTAATGGCAATAAAAGTTCTGATCTGGGGAAGGGTACCAAAAAAAAATCTGCAGCATTGAAGGTCCCTAAGAACACAGTGACCTCCATCATTCTTAAATGGAATACTCTTCCTAGAGCTGGTCACCCGGCCAAAGGCACATGACAGCCAGCTTGGAGGTTGCCAAAAGGTATTCAGGCCAAAGAGTTCAATCTTGGTTTCATCAGACCAGATAATCTTGTTTCTCACGGTCTGAGAGTCTTTAGGTGCCTTTTTGGCAAACTCCTAGCGGGCTGTCATGTGCCTTTTACTGAGGAGTGGCTTCCGTCTGGCCACTTTACCACAAAGGCCTGATTGGTGGAGTGCTGCAGAGATGGTTGTCCTTCCGGAAGGTTCTCCCATCTCCACAGAGGAACTCTAGAGCTCTGTCAGAGTAACCATCGGGTTCTTGGTCACCTCCCTGACAAAGGCCCTTCTCCCCCGATTGCGTAGTTTGGCCGGGTGGCCAGCTCTAGGAAGAGTCTTCCAAACTTCTTCCATTAAAAAATTATGGTGGCCACTGTGTTCTTGGGGACCAATGCTGCAGACATTTTTTGGTACCATTCCTCAGATCTGTGCCTCGACACAATCCTGTCTCGGAGCTCTAAGGACAACTTATTCGACCTCATTGCTTGGTGTTTGCTCTGACATGCATTGTCAACTGTGGCACCTTATATAGACAGGTGTAATCATACACAATATGATTTCATGTGGCACAAACAAAAACTCTCAGTCAAAAATAGAAGTCAGAATACAGCCTTTCTATTCTCTCATTTGATTTCAGGATCTCTGAATGTTCTTCCGCACAGAGAGCAGTGGTAGGACTTTTACCGTGTTTATCCTCTTATGCTCCTTCAGGTTACTTGAACAGGTAAAACCCTTTCCAGACTGGGAGCATTGGAAAGGCTTTTCTCCTCTGTATCCTCTCATGAGCTTTAAGGTACACCATTCGTGAAAATCTATTTTTACACTGGGAGCAGAAAATGCTTTTCTCCTGTGTGTATTCTCTCATGCCTTTTCAGGTTAGTTAACATGGTAAAACTCTTTTCACACTGGGAACATTGGTAAGGCTTTTCTCCTGTGTGTATCCTCTCATGAGCTTTCAAGTGCCCTATCTGAGTAAAACTCTTTCCACATTGGGAACAGTGATAAGGCTTTTCTCCTGTGTGTAGTCAAACATGCTTTTTTAGGTTTCATATCTTAGTAAAACTCTTTCCACACTGGGAACATTGGAAAGGCATTTCTCCTGTGTGTTTCCTCTTATGAGCTTTTAGGTCCCCATCCTGATTAAAACTCATTCCACATTGGGAACAGTGATAAGGCTTTTCTCCTGTGTGTATTCTCTTGTGCCTGTTCAGGTTAGCTAACACAGCAAAACTCTTTCCACACTGGGAGCATTGGAAAGGCTTTTCTCCAGTGTGTGTCCTCTCATGCAGTTTTAGGTTCCCTAACGAGCAAAAACTATTTTCACAGTGGGAGCAGTGGTGTTGTCTCACTGGTTTGGGCATCTCTGGGTCTGGTTCCCCTGAATGACTCTTCCCGCTGTCAGAGTGAGAGTCTGGTTTCTCTCCTTGCAAAGACACACAGAGTATGTCGTTAAACAGAGACCTAAATGAAACCTCCACATGATAAAACTGTCTTCCTATGAAGTTTAATCTAGACTAGATCCCTCAATAAAAGAGCAGAACTGGTCATCACAGAGTGGCTGTAGTGCTTTGCAGGCTGGGTAAATCCATTTGAATTCAATACATTTTTGAACGCTTTCCTTACATGTTTGACTATGGAAGAAGTGGTAAGAAAGTGACTTCATGTAACTGAATGTAAAAAATATTCATGAGATATACAGTATCAGTCAACCGTTTGGACACACCTACTCATTCAAGGGTTATAATTATTTGTTTTACCATTTTCTACATTGTAGAATAATCGTGAAGACATCAAAACTATGAAATAACACATAAGGAATCATGTAGTAACCAAAAAAATGGTAAACAATTCTAAATATATTTTAGATTTTTCAAAGTAGCCACCCTTTGCCTTGATGACAGCTTTGCACACTCTTGGCATTCTCTCAACCAGCTTCACCTGGAATGCTTTTCCAACAGTCTTGAAGCAGTTCCCACATTTGCTGAGCACTTTTTGGCTGCTTTCCTTCACTGTGGTCCAACTCATCCCAAACCATCTCAATTGGGTTGAGGTCAGGTGATTGTGAAGGCCAGCACTCCATCACTCTCCTTTTTGGTCAAATAGCCCTTACACAGCCTGGTGTGTTGGGTCATTGTCCTGTTGAAAAACAAATGATAGTCCCACTAAGCGCAAACCAGAAGGGATGGCGTATCGCTTTAGAATGCTGTGGTAGCCAGACAGGTATGTGCCTTTACAAATCATGTCCAATCAATTGAATTTACCACAGGTGGACTCCAATCAAGTTGTAGAAACATCTAAACAATGATCATTGGAAACAGGATGCACCTGAGGTCAATTTCAAGTCTCATAGCAAAGGGTCTGAATACTTATGTAAATAAGGTATTTCTGTTTTTTATTTTTAATAAATGTGACATTTTTTCTCCAAACCTATTTTCTCTTTGTCATTACGGGGTATTGTGTGTAGACCGATGGGGATTTGTATTTATTTAATCCATTGTAGAATAAGGCTGTAATGTAACAAAATGTGGAAAGACTTAAGTGACAAAAAAGGGGGTTAAAGACAAGTAAAAAATAGATATATAATTTTTTACATCTCTTAGATATAAGACAGACACTTCAGAACAAACGTCCTTTAGATGTTCTGGGGGAAACAATGTTAC
Organism: Salvelinus namaycush; assembly: GCF_016432855.1. Taxonomy (NCBI): domain Eukaryota; kingdom Metazoa; phylum Chordata; class Actinopteri; order Salmoniformes; family Salmonidae; genus Salvelinus; species Salvelinus namaycush. Next base: position 20,496,222 of record NC_052345.1, read on the forward strand.
TATGGTTACTGTTGTTCCATGTTATCCAATGTGTTACTATGGTTACTGTTGTTCCATGTTGTGAATGTTATCCAATGTGTTACTATGGTTACTGTTGTTCCATGTTGTGAATGTTATCCAATGTGTTACTATGGTTGCTGTTGTTCCATGTTGTGAATGTTATCCAATGTGTTACTATGGTTACTATTGTTCCATGTTGTGAATGTTATCCAATCTGTTACTATGGGTTATAGCAGTATGGACTGTTGTTCCATGTTGTGAATGTTATCCAATGTGTTACTATGGTTACTGTTGTTCCATGTTGTGAATGTTATCCAATCTGTTACTATGGTTACTGTTGTTCCATGTTGTGAATGTTATCCAATGTGTTACTATGGTTACTGTTGTTCCATGTTGTGAATGTTATCCAATGTGTTACTATGGTTGCTGTTGTTCCATGTTGTGAATGTTATCCAATGTGTTACTATGGTTACTATTGTTCCATGTTGTGAATGTTATCCAATCTGTTACTATGGGTTATAGCAGTATGGACTGTTGTTCCATGTTGTGAATGTTATCCAATGTGTTACTATGGTTACTGTTGTTCCATGTTGTGAATGTTATCCAATCTGTTACTATGGTTACTGTTGTTCCATGTTGTGAATGTTATCCAATGTGTTACTATGGTTACTGTTGTTCCATGTTGTGAATGTTATCCAATATTTTACTATGGTTACTGTTGTTCCATGTTGTGAATGTTATCCAATGTGTTACTATGGTTACTGTTGTTCCATGTTGTGAATGTTATCCAATGTGTTACTATGGTTACTGTTGTTCCATGTTGTGAATGTTATCCAATGTGTTACTATGGTTGCTGTTGTTCCATGTTGTGAATGTTATCCAATGTGTTACTATGGTTACTATTGTTCCATGTTGTGAATGTTATCCAATCTGTTACTATGGGTTATAGCAGTATGGACTGTTGTTCCATGTTGTGAATGTTATCCAATGTGTTACTATGGTTACTGTTGTTCCATGTTGTGAATGTTATCCAATCTGTTACTATGGTTACTGTTGTTCCATGTTGTGAATGTTATCCAATATTTTACTATGGTTACTGTTGTTCCATGTTGTGAATGTTATCCGATGTGTTACTATGGTTACTGTTGTTCCATGTTGTGAATGTTATCCGATGTGTTACTATGGTTACTGTTGTTCCATGTTGTGTATGTTATCCAATGTTTTACTATGGTTACTGTTGTTCCATGTTGTGAATGTTATCCAATGTGTTACTATGGTTACTGTTGTTCCATGTTGTGAATGTTATCCAATGTGTTAGTATGGGTTATAGCAGTATGGATAAATATTTTTTGTTGATACTTCCATGGGTCTTACAGTTCAAAATCAAATAGCAAAATGATCCTTGGTATAACCTTCTTAAAACAGTACAATAAATGGGAAGTCCTTCATGTTATTTAAATCTTAAAACAATTACATATAGCTTAGAATAACCCTCAGACAAGGCTTAGACTGTAAAACTATCATTTAAATCTGATGTAATGGGTTAAAACTATCTGAGACTTACATTACTAAGACTAGTTATCATGAGGAATAGTTTTAATACATTTGCAAAAAATCTAAACCTGTTTTTGCTTTGGCATTATGGGGTATTGTGATGTCATTATGGGGTATTGTGTGTAGATTGATGAGGGAAAAAAGTATAATATAATCAATTTTAGAATAATGGGATGCACCGATATTACATTTTTGGCCAATATTTTCCATGCCCAAAAAACAAAACCGATAACCGATATAAAAATGTTTTGCTGCCTTTGAAGCATTCTAGTACAGTTAAATAGTTAACACACACACACACACGGACGCAGCGGTCTAAGCCACTGCATCTCAGTGCAAGAGGCGTCACTACAGTCCCTGGTTCGAATCCAGGCAGTATCACATCCAGCTGTGATTGGGAGTCCCAGAGTAGTTGTCTGTTATTGGTGTAGAGAGAACGACAAACGAGAGGGATCCCACATGTGGATCGGAAGATAGATATTATCATTATTATGGAAAACATTCATTTAAAATCCAGGAATTTCAAAACTTTAGCTTTCTAGGTCATACCAGTAGGCTACAGCAGGTTGTATCTCTCTAGGTCATGCCAGTAGGCTACAGTAGATTGTATCTCTCTAGGTCATGCCAGTAGGTTACAGTAGATTGTATCTCTCTAGGTCATGCCAGTAGGTTACAGTAGATTGTATCTCTCTAGGTCATGCCAGTAGGTTACAGTAGATTGTATCTCTCTAGGTCATGCCAGTAGGTTACAGTAGATTGTATCTCTCTAGGTCATGCTAGTAGGCTACAGTAGGTTGTAACTCTCTAGGTCATACCAGTAGGTTACAGTAGGTTGTATCTCTCTAGGTCATGCCAGTAGGTTACAGTAGATTGTATCTCTCTAGGTCATGCTAGTAGGTTACAGTAGGTTGTAACTCTCTAGGTCATGCCAGTAGGTTACAGTAGATTGTATCTCTCTAGGTCATGCCAGTAGGCTACAGTAGGTTGTAACTCTCTAGGTCATGCCAGTAGGTTACAGTAGGTTGTAACTTTCTAGGTCATGCCAGTAGGCTACAGTAGGTTGTATCTCTCTAGGTCATGCCAGTAGGTTACAGTAGGTTGTATCTCTCTAGGTCATGCCTGTAGGTTACAGTAGGTTGTATCTCTCTAGGTCATGTCAGTAGGTTACAGTAGGTTGTATCTCTCCAGGTCATGCCAGTAGGCTACAGTAGGTTGTAACACTCTAGGTCATGCCAGTAAGTTACAGTAGGTTGTAACTTTCTAGGTCATGCCAGTAGAATACAGTAGGTTGTAACTCTCTAGGTCATGCCAGTAAGTTACAGTAGGTTGTAACTCTCTAGGTCATGCCAGTAGGTTACAGTAGGTTGTAACTCTCTAGGTCATGCCAGTAGGTTACAGTAGGTTGTATCTCTCCAGGTCATGCCAGTAGGCTACAGTAGGTTGTAACACTCTAGGTCATGTCAGTAAGTTACAGTAGGTTGTAACTCTCTAGGTCATGCCAGTAGAATACAGTAGGTTGTAACACTCTAGGTCATGTCAGTAAGTTACAGTAGGTTGTAACTCTCTAGGTCATGCCAGTAGGCTACAGTAGGTTGTATCTCTCTAGGTCATGCCAGTAGGTTACAGTAGGTTGTATCTCTCTAGGTCATGCCTGTAGGTTACAGTAGGTTGTATCTCTCTAGGTCATGTCAGTAGGTTACAGTAGGTTGTATCTCTCCAGGTCATGCCAGTAGGCTACAGTAGGTTGTAACACTCTAGGTCATGTCAGTAAGTTACAGTAGGTTGTAACTCTCTAGGTCATGCCAGTAGAATACAGTAGGTTGTAACACTCTAGGTCATGTCAGTAAGTTACAGTAGGTTGTAACTCTCTAGGTCATGCCAGTAGGCTACAGTAGGTTGTAACTCTCTAGGTCATGCCAGTAGGCTACAGTAGGTTGTAACTCTCTAGGTCATGCTAGTAGGTTACAGTAGGTTGTAACTCTTTAGGTCATGCTAGTAGGTTACAGTAGGTTGTAACTCTTTAGGTCATGCCAGTAGGTTACAGTAGGTTGTATCTCTCTAGGTCATGCCAGTAGGTTACAGTAGGTTGTAACTCTCTAGGTCATGCTAGTAGGTTACAGTAGGTTGTAACTCTCTAGGTCATGCCAGTAGGTTACAGTAGGTTGTATCTCTCCAGGTCATGCCAGTAGGCTACAGTAGATTGTAACACTCTAGGTCATGTCAGTAAGTTACAGTAGGTTGTAACTCTCTAGGTCATGCCAGTAGAATACAGTAGGTTGTAACTCTCTAGGTCATGCCAGTAGAATACAGTAGGTTGTAACTCTTTAGGTCAAGCCAGTAGGTTACAGTAGGTTGTATCTCTCTAGGTCATGCCAGAAGGTTACAGTAGGTTGTATCCAAGTGGAAACAATTATCAACCCAATGTGGAAAGTGTCGAATTTGGTCAACAACAAAATGAATGGCTTATTTGCTACGTGAGGTTTACTTGAACCAACAGAAGTTTCGTAATGCTGAAGTTGTTATGTGGACACGTGACATACCGACAACTTTGATAAAAACACTATAGGAGTTGTCTCCAGATCGCTATGCATATTCATGCTAGTAGCTTAGCATCTCTCCATTGAATACAGGCGGTTGACGTCAACAACCCTCATATAATATAAACAATAGATTACAATAATAAGATGAATCCACCAATCCAAAGACAGGATAGGCGGAGCTAGACAACCCACAGTGCCGCTTTGTGGACAACGACTCCCCTTGTTAGGGCGGAGAGACATCTTGTCAGTATATCCATAATCTTTGTTGTAGCCAACCCAACTCTCACATGGCACTATTGGGGGGCACGGTGGGTAGTAAATCATCACTACATGAAAATCACTACATGCCGTGCCCCCCAGTCTACGGTCAGCAGATAGACCCTTCTCAAATATATATGTTAAGTCACTTTTTGGAAACGGAACGGAGAAAACAAGGGGTAGCTTGTTCTCTACGTCGTCTGATTCTAGACATATCAGTCATCATCCTGGGCCCTCCGTTGAAGAGGTATTGACGAGCCAACTCTGAATATCCAAAGTTAAAAACAAATTCAAGGCGGTACTTACTGGTGTTAATCAGATCTCCTTTCTCCTCCTCTTCATCTTCATCTTTCAATGAGACAGTAATCTCCCCTTCCTTCTTCACTCCAAAAACGGCATCCTCCTCTTCTTTCACTGTAACATCCTCCTCCTCTTTCACTCTGAACGAGTCTTCCTCTTCTTTCACTGAAACGTCTTTCTCTTCTTCTTTCACGGTAACAGCCTCACCCTCTACTTCTTGTTTTACTGTGACATCCTCTTCTTCCTTCTCCTCTTTCACGACAATGTTCAGCCCCAGAGCTTCTTTCTCCGTCCAGCAGACCACCTCTTCTTTAACAAGAGGGGAGAAGTTTAGGGAGCTCATGTTCAGGGATGTTAGCTAGCTAGCTATCATTAGCGACTAGGCTAGTTCTAACTTAACCAGCCAGCTACTATAGCTGACTAATAAAAAATAACGTAATATTAAATGATATAGGTTAACAAGTAGATACGACAGAAGTGTGTCTAAAACACAGCAGCTAATATACACCGAAAGAGTATAAATAGCTTGAATCTTTCGGCTATGTCGTCTAGCAAGCTACGGAGGTGGTTGACGAGCTGTTTCTGAAGAACCGTCCACTAGATTATACGTCACGCTGGCAGCATCGCCTGAAAGACGCACATCGCCGTCTGCTGACTGGAGGGGAAACGCAGTTGAGGATCATATTTTATTTTCAGACAAAGATTATTGTTAATGGATTTAATTAAATAATACCATTATATAGAGACATACAAAGACAGGAATGTGTTGATTGATTCGTGCGAATAAAAAATGGTTACTACAGCACATTTTAGGCAGTTACATTAAGTCAAACTAAATCTAAATAAGTAGCTAGCTACTGTAGGTCTATACTGCTCCTACATGGTGTAACAATACATCATGTAGATGTATATAATGAACAGACTAGGTCTATACTGCTCCTACATGGTGTAACAATACATCATGTAGATGTATATAATGAACAGACTAGGTCTATACTGCTCCTACATGGTGTAACAATACATCATGTAGATGTATTTAATTAACAGACTAGGTCTATACTGCTCCTACATGGTGTAACAATACATCATGTAGATGTATATAATGAACAGACTAGGTCTATACTGCTCCCAAATGGTGTAACAATACATCATGTAGATGTATATAATAAACAGACTAGGTCTATACTGCTCCAACATGGTGCAACAATACATCATGTAGATGTATATAATGAACAGACTAGGTCTATACTGCTCCTACATGGTGTAACAATACATCATGTAGATGTATATAATGAACAGACTAGGTCTATACTGCTCCTACATGGTGTAACAATATATCATGTAGATTTACACTACCATTCAAAAGTTTGGCGTCACTTAGAAATGTCCTTGTTTTTTAAAGAAAATCAAATTTTTTCATTTATTTACCTGTTTTTGCTTTGTCATTATGGGGTATTGTGATGTCATTATGGGGCAATGTGATGTCTTATGAGGTATTGTGATGTCATTATTGGGTATTGTGTAGATTGATGTGGGGAAAAAATGATTGAATCAATTTTAGAATAAGGCTGTAACATAACAAAATGTGGAAAAAGTGAAGGGGTCTGAATGCTTTCCGAATGCATTGTATATATAAGGGCAGTACTTAGTGACATCACTTCATGAAACAGGAGGTACAAATATATAACATAGATTCACAATATCAACATTCAATGTATCAAAATATATGACCAATTTGGAAGTGGAAACGCCAGCCCAGCCACAATCCTAGAGGTTCACTGATGATCAACCTCCTCCTTCACATCTGACTCCTGATGATCAACCTCCTTCACATCTGACTCCTGATGATCAACCTCCTCCTTCACATCTGACTCCAGTGATCAATCCAGAGCGTCTTCTTTTTTGGGGAATCCCAATGGACGACGTCATCGAATAGGACGTCATCACCACCACCGCCCAATGGGAAGAACATTAGCAATATGTCCTGTCTGGTAACTTGTCTCGTTCAAAGGATTATCATTGGAAGGTGCACAGGGAGAAACTCCATTAATTAAAACTCAGTTGATCTTAAACTGCAGAAAAACTTTTGGAAGTCTTTAACTGCATCAAAGTCTGTGGCCTGTGATGTTGGGACAAATGATAGTCCCTTATTATACAAGAGACAAAATCCACAAATTCTACAGCACAACGGCAGAGTCACGTCTTCAGTGTAAAACTAACAATGACTCAATAATCCTTCTGGGAATGTTATGACGTCATGAAGTTATGGGCGGAGTTAGAAAGTTGGCTGTCAGAAGTACAATTATACAATGTAAAATTACTTTTAATCTGTATGTCTGTATATTTCAAAACATGGCATTTGAGGGTGCAGTGAGATACCCCAGAGTTGGACGATACTTTTCTCATCAATCATCTTAAATATCATACTTAATTAAACCTGGAAATCAACCAATGCTCTGTTGTTAATATAAAAGAAAGGTCAAATGCTTTATTATCTAAAAGTTTAAAGTGATGGAGAGAAATTAAATGGTGCTGATGTGGGCGCTTGAGATGGGGCTGTGTTCTCGTGGGTCTGGGCAGGTGTGATGTAGTTAATGGAGATGGGGGTGTGTTCTAGTGGGTCTGGGCAGGTGTGACGTAGTTAATGGAGATGGAGGTGTGTTCTAGTGGGTCTGGGCAGGTGTGATGTAGTTAATGGAGATGGAGGTGTGTTCTAGTGGGTCTGGGCAGGTGTGATGTAGTTAATGGAGATGGAGGTATGTTCTAGTGGGTCTGGGCAGGTGTGATGTAGTTAATGGAGATGGAGGTGTCTTCCAGTGGGTCTGGGCAGGTGTGATGTAGTTAATGGAGATGGAGGTGTGTTCCAGTGGGTTTGGGCAGGTGTGATGTAGTTAATGGAGATGGAGGTGTGTTCTAGTGGGTCTGGGCAGGTGTGATGTAGTTAATGGAGATGGAGGTGTGTTCTAGTGGGTCTGGGCAGGTGTGATGTAGTTAACTACATCACACCTGCCTAGACCCACTATAACACACCTCCATCTCCATTAATATTTCTATGATGTTGTTTGTATGTGTATGTTTTGTATTGTTTATAAAATATCAAATAAAATATTCAAACATTTCCAATGCAAATTAACACATCACAGTTCTATTTTTTGGAGTTATTACAATAAACCAATCAGAATTTAGAAGAATGCCAAAGTCAGGTGTGAAGTAATATGGAGGACCAGCCTATTCCCTATGATGTATACTACAACAGAAATAACTTAAAATGTATAACTTTAAATTAAACCAATAATTTGCACTCATGACTTGAGTGATTAAAGTAAACCACAGTTTTGTAAATACATAACTCCATCTAACCAAATATCAAAGAATGTTAGCTATATGCAGTTATCTTAGCCAGCCAGCTAACGTTAGCTATATGCAGTTATCTTAGCCAGCCAGCTAACGTTAGCTATATGCAGTTATCTTAGCCAGCCAGCTAACGTTAGCTATATGCAGTTATCTTAGCCAGCCAGCTAACGTTAGCTATATGCAGTTATCTTAGCCAGCCAGCTAACGTTAGCTATATGCAGTTATCTTAGCCAGCCAGCTAACGTTAGCTATATGCAGTTATCTTAACCAGCCAGCTAACATGAGCTATATGCAGTTATCTTAGCCAGCCAGCTAACATGAGCTATATGCAGTTATCTTAGCCAGCCAGCTAACATGAGCTATATGCAGTTATCTTAGCCAGAACAGCTAACATGAGCTATATGCAGTTATCTTAGCCAGCCAGCTAACATGAGCTATATGCAGTTATCTTAGCTATTTAGCCAACTAGCTATTAGCCTAACCAGCACGGTTATGGTCAGCGAGACCAACTACTGGAGAAAAAGTTACAAAACTCCCGTGGTCTAATTCACAGAAAACATGCTGAAAAGTAGTGATGGAAACACAGCTTCCTGAAGCATTGGCTCTTTCCAGCCAATTGTATCAAAAATAGGTTCATTACTCAAAGCTTAGAATCGACACAGAATTTAAAACAGCCACATTTTTATAGATGAAGTCACACGCCGTAGCAGCGTAGCCATTATGTCATATATTAAACCACTGGCCGTGTTCGAGAGCATCAAATCCATGCTGCGTTGTGGGTAAACGGTGATTGGCTGACTGATTTATAAATAATAATGAGTAGTTATTTATGATGCAAGGTGATTTGTAAATTAGTCAGTCAGCAGTCAGCAGCCACCTGCAATATCGGCTGCAATGTCGAACGAGCCCAATACCAAACCAATCAGGTGTTCGACGAAATTATTCTTCAGACGTCATTGATCACGTGCTGCTGATAAAGTGACACTGCTTTGAATTATACCGCTTAGCGATTTCAGTACATGCCTCATAGCTCCAGTCTCAAACTTAACCCCGATCCTGCTGAAGAAGAGGAGGTCTGCTGGATGGAGAAAGAAGCTCTCGTGAAAGAGGAAGAGGAGCCTATTACAATACAAAAACAAGTAGAGGGTGAGGCTGTTACAGTGAAAGAAGAAGAGAAATAAGTTTCAGTTAAAGAAGAGGAGACTGACGATGAACGGGCCCTGATTAACACTAGTAAGTACTGTCTTAACAGAAGCACAAACTCTGTGGTTGTTGAACTGATGCTTGGTGTTAAAGTGGAAATCTACAATTGCTACATCCATATTTTGACTTTTAAATTATTTATTTATAGCCATTGATTCTTGAAGAATATAATACATGCCTCATGAGCTTAGTTCAACTGTTTGCCCCATCAGAACCCCAAATAAGCTTTTTTTTTAACTCCAATGTACTCCAATGTTTAGAAGCAACAATGTAAATCAACATGGTTAAAACTATAATGTTGATATCATGGATGGTCAGTCCTTTCATGCATGGGTCTGTCTATGAATTTGAGAGTAGTTACATTCCTCCAGCCCCATCCATCATCTTATTACCAAAACAGTGGTGGAATTACTGCTTGGTTATTGGTTGAACTGCATATTGGTTGATTGATTGTTGTGTCGCTTTTTTAAAGGGACAACCTAGTTTTTAAACAAACAAAATGGCTGCCCAGAGTCCTGAGCTGTGTTAGAATACTCATACTAACCGCACTATATATGATGTTAATAGAGTATATAGTCTGCTTATGGGTCAGAGTATGATGTAGTTAGTATGCCAAAAGTTCCCAGATGTCGTACTAAATTCGCCAAAATATGACGTAAACGCGCAGTACTTTAGGGCCCATAATGCAATTCTTCAGGAAATGGGCGTGGCTTCAACGTTTTCAAATTAGAAGAAAATGGGGGGGAAAATATGCAACCGAAGTCCAACGAGAGAGCGGATACAAATGAACTGCTTGAAATAATTATGACAAATGTTGATGCAATGCAATAAAGTAATGACTTTTCAAATAAGTTACCTTACACGTTATGTTAGCTACACTATCTTTACAAAACGCATAGCATATCTTTACAGCAGTATGTGAGCTAGCTACCTAACGTTAGTTGGCTACTTATACATCAAACTTGCCAGTATAGTAACTATATTCTAACTAACTACCCAATGTTTATTGAGTTGATTAGAGCGCAGAATAACCAATTAATTTAATAACGCTCAACACCCGTTGAATATGGCCGGTGTCAGTAAACATCTGCAAAAAAAGCTCAAATTAAATTGTTGCCAGCAGCACAGTTAGTCACCAACAAATCAAAATCAAATCAAGTTTATTTTATATAGCCCTTCGTACGTCAGCTAATATCTCGAAGTGCTGTACAGAAACCCAGCCTAAAACCCCAAACTGCAAGCAATGCAGGTGTAGAAGCACGGTGGCAAGGAAAAACTCCCTAGAAAGGCCAAAACCTAGGAAGAAACCAAGAGAGGAACCAGGCTATGAGGGGTGGCCAGTCCTCTTCTGGCTGTGCCGGGTGGAGATTATAACAGAACATGGCCAAGATGTTCAAAATGTTCATAAATGACAAGCATGGTCAAATAATATTCAGGAATACATGTCAGTTGGCTTTTCATAGCCGATCATTAAGAGTTGAAAACAGCAGGTCTGGGACAGGTAGGGGTTCCATAACCACAGACAGAATAGTTGAAACTGGAACAGCAGCAAGGCCAGGTGGACTGGGGACAGCAAGGAGTCATCATGCCCGGTAGTCCTGACGTATGGTCCTAGGGCTCAGGTCCTCCGAGAGAGAGAGAAAGAAAGAGAGAAGGAGAGAATTAGAGAGAGCATACTTAAATTCACACAGGACACTGGATAAGACAGGAGAAGTACTCCAGATATAACCAACTGACCCTAGCCCCCCGACACAAACTACTGCAGCATAAATACTGGAGGCTGAGACAGGAGGGGTCAGGAGACACTGTGGCCCCATCCGATGATACCCCCGGACAGGGCCAAACAGGAAGGATATAACCCCACCCACTTTGCCAAAGCACAGCCCCCGCACCACTAGAGGGATAGCTTCAACCACCAACTTACAATCCTGAGACAAGGCCGAGTATAGCCCACAAAGATCTCCACCACAGCACAAACCAAGGGGGGGCGCCAACCCAGACAGGAAGATCACGTCAATAACTCAACCCACTCAAGTGACGCACCCCTTCTAGGGACGGCATGAAAGAGCACCAGTAAGCCAGTGACTCAGCCCCTGTAATAGAGTTAGAGGCAGAGAATCCCAGTGGAGAGAGGGGAACCGGCCAGGCAGAGACAGCAAGGGCGGTTCGTTGCTCCAGAGCCTTTCCGTTCACCTTCACACTCCTGGGCCAGACTACACTCAATCATATGACCTACTGAAGAGATCTTCAGTAAAGACTTAAAGGTTGAGACCGAGTCTGCGTCTCTCACATGGGACCAACGCTCTGGATAACATGAAAACAGCCTAACCAGCTCTGCTAGGGCAAGTAAAATGGTAAGAGTGAGGTTTTCTCTGATTTGTCTAGCAAGCTATCCAACGTTAGCCAGTTAGCTTGGGTGCTTTACTGTCATTGTGAGGTCAGAACGCTTGGATCAACCCTACTCCTCAGCCATATAGTATTTGTTTACAAACAGTGGCGTTATATGAGCTTATGTTTTGGTTTCTGGTGGGGTAATACGGTTGAAACATTTGAGGCATTTATAAGTTATATTCTTCAAGAATCAATGGTTATATAGCAAATGGTTCTTTCTATAACTGCCAGTGTAGATTTCCTGTTGGGGTCAAATTGTTACAGGTGTTGATAAGTCATTGTATAATATTTTGGCAATTCTTTTCATGCCATTACATTAAAGTCGAAATATTGTATTTTCTTAGCAAGGTGTTGCTCAAATAATGTTAGCTGCTAAATGCTAGTTAGCGGGCTAGCTAGCTTGCTAAATGTATTAAGAGTCAGAGCAAACGTAGCTAGCTAATACTGCCTGGTACCAGTGCTGGTGTAGGCCTAGATAAGCATGTTTGTGCAGCGGTATCTTATCAGAGAGGAGTAAGCGAAGTATGAATATGTTGGGTAGCTAGCCGGCTACTTGAAGTAAGAAAACAACATGTAATGTAACATCTAATTAGGGTCAACTGGAAACACTGACCAACACTTTGGTTCCTACCATGTCTTCTTCTCTGAGGTTTATTGTCAGACTACACTCATCAGGTGTATTGCTGCCACCTACTGTACAGGGTTGTAAAAAATATCCAAAACGCCCAAAAAATTTGGATTAACAAATCATACTAATTATGTAAAATTAACACGAACCAAATTCACTCCACTACCCTGAATTTCAAACAAAAATGGTACTATTCAGATCCCTACACAGGTTCAGGAACCTGGGAGGGGTGGAACGTCTTCATTCAGTACTCCCTGTAACATTTCGTCTGTGAAGTCCTGGAGATCCAGAAATCTATTTGCCGCCTTCACAATGATGTCTAGCTTCTTAGATGTTTTATTAGTTCATTATTAATTCAATTTATCACTGCTGCAGTGAGGGCAATGCAAACAATTTTGTTGTAGAAACTCCTCCAAGCTAATGCGGAAACTGCTAGTTTTGGACGAAGGTTAATAATAATTTATTAATGCAATTTATCACTTGCTCTATAAACACAACAAAGTCCAACTTGTTCACTATTAGTGTGTTGGGATCCTTCTCCTGCATGGCTTCACTGCAGACTGTGGGAAATGAGCTACCTTCTCCTCTCTACTCCTTCAGCTATTTTCACTGCCTCCACATAGGACACCTGCTGGATGGGCCTGATCATCCTAGCTACTGTGACATCCTTCATCCGTACAGGGCACTCCGGGAACTCGGGAACGTGATTCCCATCACAATTACAACATGCTTCATCTGACTACGACATATTTATTCCTTCGACAAACACTTGCCACATGTCCAAACTTTTTTACAATTGTAACACTGCAGCGGCTTCTGTATATCTCACTTACCCAGGTTTTACATAAGATGGGAGAACCGCTTCACCAAACCACAGTAAAACCTTCCGTCTATCATTCATTTTAATCAACGTGCGTCTACCTGAAATGTTTAGCCTAAACCACATAAAGCTTTCTCCTTTTGCGCTGTTGACACACAATCAGTATCATACCGCTCCTGGTCACTCGAACTGATTCCACTTTACCCAATTCATCCTTCACCATCTTTGAGACCGTTAACAGGTCACCCACAAAAACATCCTTGCTGATGATTCCCACTCCAACCCTAAACTGCTGTTAATTACCAACTTTAGCCCTTTTCACTCCACTGTTCGTCACCATCGTCCACTCAGTCTCAACAACTGTACTCACGCCAAGAGAATCCTATAGTACTTCCTCCATTGCTCCTCCAGTCATCGCCTGGACTCCCTCGCTCTGTGCTGTGAAAGATGTGAGAGTTTGTGTTCTCAAAGTAGCATCTATATTGTTCTCATTCCATCTATATTGTTCTCATTCCATCTATATTGTTCTCATTCCATCTATATTGTTTTCATTCCAGCACAATCTGTTGCTTCACGAACTTGTTATCCCTTTCGTCTGCACTACTTGCTGTCATTTCCCTTCCTGATTTCCCTCTCTTGGATGTCTCCACCATGCTCCTACTCTGTCAGTAATTCCTCCCTGGTTTATTAATTGGTAGTCAAACAACAATATATTCAAGGTTCTGCACATTCTATTCCAAATCTAGAATTAGAATCGTCATTATGTTTCCATGATTTCAACAGTTCACCAGTTAACTAAGCCTATAATGTGGACACCAAGGATGTGGATACCAAGGAACTTGAAGCTTTCAACTGCTCCACTACAACCCCTTCGATGAGAATGGGGGCGTGCTCAGTGTTTAGTCCCAGGGTCCTTAGCTTAGTGATGAGCTTTGAGGGTACTATGGTGTTGAACGCTGAGCTGTAGTCGATGAAAAGCATTCTCACATGGGTGTTCCTTTTGTCCAGGTGGGAAAGTGCAGTGTGGAGTGCAATAGAGATTGCATCATCTGTGGATCTGATGGGGCGGTATGCAAATTGGAGTGGGTCCAGGGTTTCTGGGATAATGGTGTTGATGTGAGCCACGACCAGCCTTTCAAAGCACTTCATGGCTACAGACGTGAGTGCTACGGGTCGGTAGCCATTTAGGCAGATTACCTTAGTGTTCTTGGGCACAGGGACTATGGTGGTCTGCTTGAAACATCTTGGTATTACAGACTCAGACAGGGGATGAAAATGTCAGTGAAGACCCTTGCCAGTTGGTCAGCACATGCTTGGAGTACACGTCCTGGTAATCCGTTTGGCCATGTGGCCTTGTGAATGTTAACCTGTTTAAAGGTCTTACTCACATCGGCTGCGGAGAGCGTGATCAGAAAGTCGTCCGGAACAGCTGATGCTGTCATGCATGTTTCAGTGTTACTTTCCTCGAAGTGAGCATAGAAGTGATTTAGCTCGTCTGGTAGGCTCGTGTCACTGGGCAGCTATCGGCTGTGCTTCCCTTTGTAGTCTGTAATAGTTTGCAAGCCCTGCCACATCCGACGAGGGTTGGAGCCGATGTTCAAGGGGTATATCAATCTCCCCAGGGTAGCAGTAATACGTTGAGAGATTTGTCCACAAAGGGTTACCCCTCCCATAGGTGGCTCATTATTGGGATTCATTGCTGATTCCTACCTGTAGCTCACTATGAAGTGTCTAGTGATACAGGTTAAGGGCCCTGTTGGAGATTGGTGGTTGGTAGTGGAGTCGAGGGAACAAGCAGGGTTGGACACGGCCATGTTATTATCCCACACAGTCTCCGTGGTTCATATGAACCCCGTTCCTGGGAATTAGATTTGATTACAAATCGTCCCAGTCTGTTACCACAGAAGGGGTCCGTTTGTCCCATTTCCAAATAGGTTACGAGGCGCTTTGTCATTTCCAGAGTCAGTTTATTTTAGTACTGTCCATATGTAGCTTGTTTTTGGTCACAGAATGGCTGAATAAGTGCAACATTTTACCTGGAGCTAACTATGCAGAGCATAGCGCATGTGGAATGATAGCTTCCCTCCAGGCCTGAGGGCACACGCTCTCTAGTAGGCTTAAATTAAAGATACGGAAAATAGGAGTGCCAATATAGTCCGCTATTATCCTCAGTAATTTTCCATCGAGATTGTCAGACCCCGGTGGCTTGTCGTTGTTGATAGACAACAATAATTTCTTCACCTCTTCCACACTGACTTTACGGAATTCTAAATTACAATGCTTGTCTTTCATAATTTGGTCAGATATACTTGGATGTGTAGTGTCAGCGTTTGCTGCTGGTATGTCATGCCTAAGTTTGCTAATCTTGCCAATGGAAAAAATCATAAAAGTAGTGGGCTTTGTGATGAATGAGCCATCTGATTCAGTTCATTTTTTCCCAAAATTGTATGTAAGGTTCTCCAAAGCTTTTTACTATCATTCTTTGTGTCATTTATCTTTGTTTCATTGTGTCGTTTTTCTTTTTTTTATTCAGTTTAGTCACATGATTTCTCAATTTGCAGGATGTTTGCCAATCGGTTGTATAGCCAGACTTATTTGCCATTCCTTTTGCCTCATCCTTCTCAACCATACCATTTTTCAATTCCTCATCAATCCACTGGGATTTAACAGCTTTTACAGTCATTTTCTTAATGGGTGCATGCTTATTAGTAACTGGAATAAGCAATTTCATAAATGCGTGCAGCGTCTGGTTGCTCTTCATTACATACCACAGAGCAGCAAATATTCTTTACATCATCAACATAGGAATCACCTGTTTTTATTAAATAATTGAGACACACAAATGACTTGAGGGAACCAGAGATCAAGATAGCCTAACCATAAGAAAAATACTCTTCCTCCTCCCGCTGCTGCTGGCCTTCGTAAATTCTGACGTTATGCCCCTGAAGTTTTCAGTAATAGGCTACAACAGCAGTCATCAACCTTTTCCATTTGCAGTGCCAATTTATCTGACCATTTCTACTGATCTGGTGCCAGTTATGATTTTCATATTCACATTTTACTGGAACAGTTTCATTTAATTTATAATAGTCATTGTATCTCAAAATCATTATCTATGATTAATCTACGTTCTATCTAAATGAAAATTATACAAATCTAAATAACTTTTATTGCAATTGCCAACTATGTAAAAATAGCCTACATAAAGCCAACAAATGAAAACAGCTAGAAAATATCCAGATAAAAATAAATCACATTGGCTGCTCATGGCCTGTCTACATAGTTTATACAATGTTTCAAATTCTATCACCTAGGTCGGTCCGAAACTTGATATAAAATATTCTGGGCCCTCAGTTTCCCGCGCCAGTGAGTTTGGGACAGACACAGCTGTAGGCTATTTGTGTAAGGGATAAGAAGTAATCAGGTATTTTTAGACATATCCACTGGATCAGAGCATTTTTCTCTTTCATGTCAAGTGTTTACCAAGAGTGAGAGCTGGAAATATTTTACAAATACTTTGAGGAACTATTGTCATTCGCCAATTTGATTTTAGTAAGACTTTGTTTACTTGCTGTTTGAGGTAAAGAGAAAATTACTTTGAGTAGCTCCACAAATCATAAGTGGTGGTGTGTAAATACTATCAGACATCCCCAAATAGGTGCATCGCTTTCTGCATCGCTCTCTGCCCTTTGTGTTTGCTAAAACGCAATTTGGTTGCAGAAACTCCTCAAAGCTAATGCGGAAACCGCTAGTTATACCATAGACCTACTATAGGACCCATAACTTCACCTAACAACAACATAGACCTACTGTAGGACCCATAACTTCACCTAACAACAACATAGACCTACTGTAGGACCCATAACTTCACCTAACAACAACATAGACCTACAGAAAGGTGCCTATATTGGAGACAAACGTTGTCTGGCACACTGCTTAGGATTTCAACAACTTTAAAAATGTATTTCTAGCATACAATTGTCGATGTTACTACTAATGGGAAAACAAGACAAAATATGACTATTGTTGTTCACTTGACTGTCTTAAGATAAATGTCAAATAATGAACATTCATTACAGACGTCATTGTTTGTACAACATCATGGCTACACTGTTGGCATCACCTTTTTACAGTAGATTTTTGCTGTTGTGAGCCTTAAACCACCTGTCTGACTTGTTGTTCACACAGGAGAGAGACGTGACTATCGTGGATCCTCTGGGGGGCCTCAACAACCTCATGATGCTGACGAGGCAGAGAAGAGTCTCTCCACATCAAAACACCTCAAGAAACACCAGCAGAGACCCACAGGGAAGACATCTCACTTCTGCTCTAACTGTGGGAAAGGTTGCAAATATTCATCAGACCTTAAAATACACCAGAGAACACACACAGGAGAGAAATCTTATAGCTGTGATCAATGTGGGAAGAGTTTTGTTTCATCTAGCAATCTGACTATACACCAGAGAACACACACAGGAGAGAAACCTTATAGCTGTGATCAATGTGGGAAGAGTTTTGTTTCATCTAGCAATCTGACTATACACCAGAGAACACACACAGGAGAGAAACCTCATAGCTGTAATCAATGTGACAAGAGGTACTCTACTAAAAGATCTCTGATCAAACATCAGAAAATACATGAAGGAGTTGTTTCATGATATCAATGAAATAATGTCACAATGTAGAATGTTTTAACATTGTAGTAGGAGTATTTTAATGATGTTCTACCTTATCGTTTGCCCTGTTCAATTGATTGCAGCATGATATGGATATTAGCCTCAGGGGAAAATCCAGGCTCTGACTTGAAAGAGTATTATTTAACAAAAAGTGACTAACAAAAAAAGAGATGTGTTACACTTACTGCGTTGGTGACCCACTTTAATCAAAATGCAACACTTCAAAATGTAGCTAGCTGTTTTCTACAAGTTGAAAAAGCAGCTTGTTTAAAAAAATACATGTAATATGATGTATATACACACATGAAAGCAGTATAATAAATTGGTCTATAATCAATTTTATTAACAATCTGACATCACTCCAGTATTTCTTGACAACATTCAAATGCTAATTGTCTTCATTCCACTACTGAAGAAGCATGACTCAAATCACCTACTCAAATTTCAAACATTCAGCCTGACAAAATATGTTTTATTATTCCATGCCTCACCCTTAAGTGAAGTATTGCCAATACATATTAACAAAGGGGTGAACATTTGGTTTTGATTTTCATATTTACAATTTATGTAGCATTTAGTAATCATAATTATTTATGCAACCAGCTGACCATTTTCGGGTACAATTATATTGACAATGTTGCCCTGCTTTTAGAATATTAGGATTCATTCTCAGATGTGCTAACCCAAATGCATGACATTGGGGACTGGGCCCGATCCAACAACATGCCTATCGAGTGAACCCTGAAAAGGGAGAGAGAAGTGAGGTGGAAAGTTACTACGGATATTGCAGGAGTTGGTTGCTGATTGTCTCAAGGCTGGGCAGTCAACAAGTTTTGCGTTTAGCCAGTGATTTGCCATGGATCACAATTTATTTTGACTGCACGTTTTTCCGTATTGGAGACTAGTTTTTTTTGGGCTCGTTCCAAGGGGACGAGAGTTCTAGAAGCTAGTGAGTTTTAGGAAGAGGAGAGTTCTAGAAGCTAATGAGTTTTAGGATTCTATTGAAAGAAAAAGGATTTTAAAAATAATACGATTGTATATTATTATTTAGAAATACGTGTTTTTTCTTGTTTTTATTTGTTGACAGCCAGTAGACACTATGTTTATATTGTAGAAGCATTGTAGTTGATTATGTGAAATGGAAGTTGTTTTCTGTTGGTGGTGAGCAAACTTTTCCAATAAAAATATAGGATATATTTGTCTTAAGGTGTTCCAGGCTTTGGTTTTTCCATTTTATGTTTTGAGGTTGGACTTCAGCACGTGTAGCTCGTTAGCACGTGTAGCTCGTTAGCACGTGTAGCTCGTTAGCACGTGTAGCTCGTTAGCACGTGTAGCTCGTTAGCACGTGTAGCTCGTTAGCACGTGTAGCTCGTTAGCACGTGTAGCTCGTTAGCACGTGTAGCTCGTTAGCACGTGTAGCTCGTTAGCACGTGTAGCTCGTTAGCACGTGTAGCTCGTTAGCACGTGTAGCTCGTTAGCACGTGTAGCTCGTTAGCACGTGTAGCTCGTTAGCACGTGTAGCTCGTTAGCACGTGTAGCTCGTTAGCACGTAGGACGCACTGATTGGTGTCACCTCGTTAGTCAGTATGTGTTACACCTGTGCTGGCTTGTCCATCTCGTTAGTGGGAAGGTGTTTCACCTGAGCTGGTCCAGGTTCTATTTAAGAGTGTCTGGCCCAGTGCCACAGTTGTCTTGATAGATGTGGAGAGTCAACACCTTTAGTTGTGTCACGATCGTCTTCTGGTGAAAGAGTGGACCAAGTCGCAGCGTGATATGAATACATCTTCCCTTTTATTTATAACGAAGATGAACACGAAACACTTTTACAAACTATACAAAACAACAAACGACCGTGAAGCTACAAAACGAAAGTGCACACACAAGCTACTAACGTTTAGACATAGACAATTACCCACAATCGCCTATGGCTGCCTTAAATATGGCTCCCAATCAGAGACAACAATAAACAGCTGTCTCTGATTGAGAACCAAACCAGGCAACCATAGACTTTCCTAAACCTCTATACTGAACACAACCCCATACACAACCCCCTAAACAATGCACACACACATCCCCCATGTCACACCCTGACCTAACTAAACTAATAAAGAAAATCAATATAACAGAGGCCAGGGTGTGACAAGTTGCTCCACTTTTTTTGGTTTGCTTTCTGTCTTTAAGTTTGGTGTGGGTATTTCTTTTGTTTGCCTCTTCTTGGGCAGATTTAATGGGTCTCATGGTGGGTGTCTTTTATGTCCCAGTTGTTGTTACTAGTCAACTTCCAGTGGACACCCCCATAGTGTCTTTCAGAGCCCCTCCTAAAAAACAAACTAATATTTTAGGTTGGATATTGCATCCAATTAATATTTTAATCAATGGAATTTCCTTAATGTTCATTAGTCTTTCAGTTGTTAGTCTTCTGTTTGTTGTGTACTAAATATTTTTGCTTATTTTCATTTTTTTTCTTCTTGTGAAGCCATTGTGTTGCATCCATGTCTGAAATGTGCTGTATAAATAAAGCTTAATTTGATTTCAACAAATGAACCCAATGACCGACCAATCAACAGACTCTGGGTCCCTCTTAGTATAAAAAACAGTATCACTTTTCCAGCTTGCTGAAGGCGTGGTGGAGTGGTAAACACCACCCCCGGCTCTACCAGGGGCTTGAGCTGTCTCCCACAGCTCTGATTATGTCATGTTCTGTGGTCTTGCCGTTCCATTTATTGACTGCCCCTGCAACACAGAAAGAAACACATTTAGTCATATTATATAAAACACTCAAAGTAATGGATATGGAGCATCTATGGCCTCAGTTACACCTGGCACCTAAATGTGACTTCTGTCATCCGATCACTCTAAGCTGCATTAGGTTCAGATCTACCAGGATGGGCCTTTGACATAGTCTGGATGCAGTCAGGCCACTGAATATAAATATTCAATGTAATTAATGGGGTGAATGAGTGGGGAAAAGTACATTTCACACAAATTACCTTCATAATATCAAAGAACAAATGTGTGTGTCTGAGGGGAAATTAACTTTCATACAGCCAAAAGGGGTGAGAAATTACACCAATATCAGTGGACAATTTGCACTAATGTAAATAAACATAGATAATGGAACATATTCCCTTTTGCTGATGTGGTGAACCACTAAGGGGACATAAATATTTACCATCTAAACCATGTGTGACCTCTCACCTCTCTGGCTGCAGAAGTGTTCTTCCTAACCAGTCCCTCAACAGCTCTCTGACTGAGCTCCACCCTCACTGGGTCTTCAGAGGAGAGGAAGGCTGAGGAGGGATGGAAGGATGACTGGATCAGTCAGTCAATAAAGTGTAGAGCTGCTGTCTATGCTGTCTGACAAAATCACTATTTTAGTAGTTCATTAAAGTGAATAAAGCTTTATGACTGCTGAATACCAACTATCAATCCCTTAGATCATGTATTTTCAGGTAGAGATACATCCTTGGGATGTCCCTAGCCCGTTGAAGTTGACATTTAAAAGGGTTAAGGTAGGGTTTAGGGTAGGGATGTCCCAAGGACCCCGGATAGCATTGACCATTGTGCCTTCTTTTGTCTCTTTTACATAGCAGGACTTCTGTACTTTTAAATATGAAATATCCTTATTATGTGATATTGAATGAAACAATAATGTATGTTGATGCTAATATGATGTACAATATTCCATGATGTTTCTATATGATAACAATATAGTAATATATTTAATATGATGTACAATATTCCATGATGTTTCTATATGATAACAATAGAGTAATATATTTAATAGGCCATATAGTATTTTTTAACAGTTTCACTAATACATTTTTATTAACTTAATCATTATAATTCAACGTCAGTTCACCGTCTCACCTCATACTGTATTGGAGCAGCAGCAGCTGACTGCCCGGTTCAACGTCAGTTCACCGTCTCACCTCATACTATATTGGAGCAGCAGCAGCTGACTGCCCGGTTCAACATCAGTTCACCGTCTCACCTCATACTGTATTGGAGCAGCAGCAGCTGACTGCCCGGTTCAACATCAGTTGTTTGAATCTGAGAGTAAATAGAGCCGACTACACCCTAAAAATGAAGGGTTCAACTGGAGTTCTTCTCAGATCCCCTAAGAATTGTAGGGTTCTTGGTCAATGAAAAACAGCCCCAAAAGAACTTGTTAGAAGGTGGGTTCATCGAGGATCTCCGTTGTTGCTGGACTTCTTCCGGGAACTTTGCAATTACAACTGAAAACGATGGTGACAAGTTTGGATGCGACAACAGTTAAAAAGGTTAAGTTTGGGTTGATGTTTGGCTCTGAATATGTCTCGAAATAATTTATATATAATAATATAACATACGAATAATGAATAACGAAGACAATGATGGTTTTCTGTGAATATCTTCCATAAGGTTTCTATAGTATGTCCTAACTAGGCAGAACTAGGTTTGGATTATTTCCCTGAACTATATTCTTTCCCATATATTGTATATCGTTTCCATAAAGCCAACATGGCTTTACACTCATTAACGTAAGTTTCCAATCTAGAGCAGTTCTCACTTTTGTGAGAATTAACTAGCTAACGTTAACCAACTAACTAACTAACTAAGGACGGTGACCTGTCCAGACGAGATGTTACAACGAACTGAATCGTCAATGGAGGTCTTCCTCTTTATATAGCCTGCTACAGCATGCAATACTATTATCTCACAAGGGGGCATAACGTTACATGGACAAAACTATCCCATTTTGGAAACGTTACATGTACAATACTATCCCATTTTGGAAACGTTACATGGACAATACTATCCCATTTTGGACACGTTACATGTACAATACTATCCCATTTTGGACACGTTACATGGACAATACTATCCCATTTTGGACACGTTACATGGACAATACTATCCCATTTTGGACACGTTACATGGACAATACTATCCCATTTTGGACACGTTACATGGACAATACTATCCCATTTTGGAAACGTTACATGGACAATACTATCCCATTTTGGACACGTTACATGGACAATACTATCCCATTTTGGAAACGTTACATGGACAATACTATCCCATTTTGGACACGTTACATGGACAATACTATCCCATTTTGGACACGTTACATGGACAATACTATCCCATTTTGGAAACATTACATGTACAATACTATCCCATTTTGGAAACATTACATGTACAATACTGTCCCATTTTGGAAACGTTACATGTCCGCCCCCTTGTGGAGGGAAATTAATAGCTTAGACGGTAGCTGTAGATGGGATTCAAATGCATAATGGTATTAATACAGAGTCTAGATTACCTCTTTTGTATAAATGCTCTTCAGAATCCAAACACAGTATTGCCACGCAGCAAAATGTTGCGTATAATCTTTCAAGTCAGCCTGATAAAATATTTAACAATTTGTATACAAAGATATCTTGAAATGTGATATTAGGCCTGTATGGCAGTACTGTTACTGTATGGCAGTACTGTATGGGCTAGTGCCTTCTCCAATATATTCTTCTATTTTGCATTAAATTGTATGTCGATGCCATTTATCTTTCAATATTTATTTAATATATATAAATATATACAGTGGGGTAAAAAAGTATTTAGTCAGCCACCAATTGTGCAAGTTCTCCCACTTAAAAAGATGAGAGAGGCCTGTAATTTTCATCATAGGTACACTTCAACTATGACAGACAAAATGAGAAAAAAAATCCAGAAAATCACATTGTAGGATTTTTAATGAATTTATTTGCAAATTATGGTGGAAAATAAGGCATGGAATAATAAAACATGTTTCTTTTGTCAGGCTGAATGTTTGAAATATGAGGTGATTTGAGACATGCTTCTTCAGTAGTGGAATAAAGACAATTAGCACTTGAATGTTGTAAAGAAATACTGGAGTGATGTCAGATTGTTAATAAAAATGATTATAGACAAATGTATTATTCTGCGTCCATGTGTATAGGCTGCAAGTACATTGAAATTAAATCGCTGATATTGATTAGGGGGGAAATCAGGTTGTACGTGCTGTTGAAACTAACACAACTAAAAAAAACACATGGAAATGGGAGATATATTTTACCTCACTGATTAGAGGACAACCTGGAGAAGACAGGCAGCTACATTTTGAGTTTATGGGTCCCCAACACTAAGAGAAACGCAACACTTATTTGTCATCACTAATATTGCGCGAGAGAAGGGGTACATCCTGTTAAAATTAACAGCTCAAAAACCACACAGAATCTGGGAATAATGTGTACATCACTGGTTAGAGGACAATTTCTAGAAAACAGCTCGCTACATTTATGTGCTGCATTTTGATTCAAGTGTGTCACCAAAGTATAACCCAACTCTTTTTGTTAGTCACTTTTTGTTAAATCACATAAATAGTACTCATTCAATTCAGAGCCTGGATTTTCCCCCTGAGGCTAATATCCATATCATGTTGAAATCAATAGAACAGGGGGCAAACGTTTAGGCTTCTACATTATGACATCATTAAAATACTTATACTACAATGTTAAAACATTCTATATTGTGACATCATTAAAATACTCCTACTACAATGTTAAAACATTCTACATTGTGACATCATTAAAATACTCCTACTACAATGTTAAAACATTCTACATTGTGACATTATTTCATTGATATCATGAAACAACTCCTTCATGTATGTATTTTCTGATGTTTGATCAGAGATCTTTTATCAGAGTATTTCTTCCCACATTGATCACAGCTATGAGGTTTCTCTCCTGTGTGTGTTCTCAGATGTACTATCAGAATGTTTGGCTGAGTAAAAGTCTTCCCACATTGATTACAGCTATAAGATTTCTCTGTGTGTGTTCTCTGATGTGTCGTCAGATAGTTAGATGCAACAAACCTCTTCCCACATTGATCACAGCCATAAGGTTTCTCTCCGGTGTGTGCTCTCTGGTGCACTATCAGGCTGCCTGACTGAGTAAAACGCTTCCCACATTGATCACAGCCATAAGGTTTCTCTCCAGTGTGTATTCTCTGGTGTGATTTCAGGCTGCCTGACTGAGTAAAACTCTTCCCACATTGATCACAGCCATAAGGTTTATCTCCTGTGTGTGTTCTCTGGTGCACTAGCAGGTTGCCTGACTGAGTAAAACTCTTCTCACATTGATCACAGCTATAAGATTTCTCTCCCGTGTGAATTCTCAGGTGTCCTTGTAGTGAATTTAATCTTGAGTAATGTTTCCCACAGTAAGAGCAGCAGAAAGGTTTCTCTCCTGTGTGAATTCTTTGGTGTACTTTTAGTGAATCTGATCTTGAGAAACTTTTCCCACAGTCAAAACAGTGGTTAGATTTCTCTCCTGTGTGTGTTCTCTGGTGCACTATCAGACAGCCTGACTGAGTAAAACTCTTCCCACATTGATCACAGCTATAAGGTTTCTCTCCTGTGTGAATTCTCTGGTGTACTTTTAATGAATCTGAACATGAGTAACTCTTCCCACAGTAAAAACAGTGGTTAGATTTCTCTCCTGTGTGTACTCGCTGGTGTATTTTAAGTCCTGATGAAGATTTGCAACATTTCCCACAGTCAGAGCAGCAACTAGATTTCTTCCCTGTGGATCTCTCCGGGTGTTTCTTGAGGTGTTCTGATGTGGAGAGACTTTTCTCTGCCTCGTCAGCATCATGAGGTTGTTGAGGCTCCCCAGAGGACCCACGATAGTCCTGTCTCTCTCCTGTGTGAACAACAAAGTCAGACAGACGGTTAAAGGCCCACAACTGCAGAAATCCACTGTAAAAGGTGATGCCAACAGCTTAGCCATGACGTTGTACAACAATTGACGTCTGTAATGAATGTTAAAATTATTTAACAAATGTCTTAAAATAAGGAAGAATAGTCATATTTTCATCTTGTTTTCACATTAGTAGTAACATCGATGATTGTAGGCTAGAAATAAGTTATTCATGTTGTTGAAACTCTAAGCAGTGTGCCAGACGACTTTTGGTTTCCAATATTGGCCCCTTTCTGTGTTTGCTAAAATTGAGCCACGAGGGTGATGCACACGCAATTTGGTTGCAGAAACTCCTCCATGCTAATGAGGAAACCGCTAGTTTGGATGTAGCATATCTGCCTAGAGCAAAAATGGTGAGCAAAGATTTGTTTTCCACAATGTTTTCTGAATATTCCAGCGCACTATCAGTGCACGATCAGGAGTGCTACTCAAGGAAACTCACATGAACTTCTTCAGTCTATTTAAACTCACATTCTTAAGCCTAGGTGTCCCGCTAGCGTGAAACTTCCAGTGAAACTGGAGGGCGTGTAATTCAAATTTATAATCATAAAACTTATGGTTATTTAAACATTTAGGTACATATACAGTTGAAGTCGGAAGTTTACATACACCTTAGCCCAATACATTTAAACTCAGTTTTTTCACAATTCCTGACATTTTATCCTAGTAAAAATTCCCTGTCTTAGGTCAGTTATCGTCACCACTTTATTTTAAGAAAATGAAATGTCATAATAATAGTAGAGAGATCGGTTTATTTCAGCTTTTATTTTTTTCATCACATTCCTGGTGGGTCAGAAGTTTACATACACTCAATTAGTATTTGGTAGCATTGCCTTTAAACTGTTTAACTTCGGTCAAACATTTCAGGTAGCCATCCACAAGCTTCCCACAATAAGTTAGGTGAATTTTGGCCCATTCCTCCTGACAAGAGTGGTGTAACTGAGTCAGGTTTGTAGGCCTCCTTGCCCGCACACGCTTTTTCAGTTCTGCCCACACATTTTCTATAGGATAGACATCAGGGCTTTGTGATGGCCACTCCAATACCTTGACTTTGTTGTCCTTAAGCCTCATCTTATGGAAGTATGCTTGCGGTCATTGTACATTTGGAAGACCCATTTGCGACCAAGCTTCAACTTCCTGACTGATGTCTTGAGATGTTGCTTCAATATATCCACATTATTTTCTTCCTCATGATGCCATCTATTTTTTGAAGTGCACCAGTCCCTCCTGCAGCAAAGCAACCCCACAACATGATGCAGCCACCCCCGTGCTTCACGGTTGGGATGGTGTTCTTCGGTTTGCAAGCTTCCCCCTTTTTCCTCCAAACATAACGATGGTCATTATGGCCAAGCAGTTCTATTTTTGTTTCATCAGACCAGAGGACATTTCTCCACAAATAATGATCTTTGTCCCCATGTTCAGTTGCAAACCGTAGCCTGGCTTTTTTTATGGCGCTTTTGGAGCAGTGGCTTCTTCCCTGCTGAGAGGCCTTTCAGGTTACGTCGATATAGGACTCGTTTTACTGTGGATATAAATACTTTGGTACCCGTTTCCTCCAGCATCTTCACAATGTCCTTTGCTGTTGTTCTGGGATTGATTTGCACTTTTCAAAACCAAAGTACGTTCATCTCTAGGAGCGGTATGACGGCTGCGTGGTCCCATGGTGTTTATACTTGCGAAGTATTGTTTGTACAGATGAACATGGTACCCCCAGGCATTTGGATATTGCTCCCAAGGATGAACCAGACTTGTGGAGGTCTACAATTGTTTTTCTGAAGTCTTGGCTGATTTCTTTAGATTTTCCCATGATGTCAAGCAAAGAGGCACTGAGTCTGAAGGTAGGCCTTGAAATACATCCACAGGTACACCTCCAATTGACTCAAATGATGTCAATTAGCCTATCAGAAGATTCTAAAGCCATGATAATCTGGAATTTTCCAAGCTGTTTAAAGGCACAGTCAACTTAGTGTATGTAAACTTCTGACCCACTGGAATTGTGTAACAGTGAATTATAAGTGAAATAATCTGTCTGTAAACAATTGTTGAGTAATCCACTCGTTCAACATGCAGACAAAGGAATCGAAAAATCTACCCCAAAACTTTATTTCAACAAGTCAAAATACGTTTCTATTTACTCCTCAGATACCCTCAAATGTAATCAAACTATAATATTTCTTAAAAGTAGTATGTTCAATAGGAAACCGATTTTAGCAGGTGCGTCCTGTCTTCATGGCGCGTGCAAACACTTCAACCAGTAAAATATACTTTGGCTAGCTTTGCCATCAGCCTGACAATGAGGGTGTGTAAGTGTTTGCCAAATTGGCCCATAACTTCACCTAACAATAATATAGACCTACTGTAGGACCCATAAGGTCACCAAACAACAAATATACCTATGTCGTGATGTTTGTCATTTGACTGGCATTCAGAAAACGATTTCCTGGATCAGCTGATGATAGTTGAACATGTGACTAACTAAACAGCTACAGTATTAAGAATTATGTGTAATTATTGAAGAACCGCGTTAATGACAGTATCCATTTGGGTGTTGTCAATCAACCTCGGATGACTCTCGGTTAAAACCATTGTTAAATCCAAACTCTGGTTTAGATCTTATCTGTCGGAAAGATATCAGTTTGTCTCTGTGAATGGTTTGTCCTCTGACAAATCAACTGTACATTTCGGTGTTCCTCAAGGTTCCATTTTAGGACCACTATTGTTTTCACTATATATTTTACCTCTTGGGGATGTCATTCGAAAACATAATGTTAACTTTCACTGCTATGCGGATGACACACAGCTGTACATTTCAATGAAACATGGTGAAGCCCCAAAATTGCCCTCGCTAGAAGACTGTGTTTCAGACATAAGGAAGTGGATGGCTGAAAACTTTCTACTTTTAAACTCGGACAAAACAGAGATGCTTGTTCTAGGTCCCAAGAAACAAAGAGATATTCTGTTAAATCTGACAATTAATCTTGATGGTTGTAAAGTCGTCTCAAATAAAGCTGTGAAGGACCTCGGCGTTACTCTCGACCCTGATCTCTCTTTTGACGAACATATCAAGACTGTTTCAAGGACAGCTTTTTTCCATCTAAGTAACATTGCAAAAATCAGAAATTTTCTGTCCAAAAATGATGCAGAAAAATTTATCCATGCTTTTGTTACTTCTAGGTTAGACTACTGCAATGCTCTACTTTCCGGCTACCCGGATAAAGCACTAAATAAACTTCAGTTAGTGCTAAATACGGCTGCTAGAGTCCTGACTAGAACCAAGAAATTTGATCATATTACTCCAATGCTAGCTTCCCTACACTGGCTTCCTGTTAAGGCAAGGGCTGATTTCAAAGTTTTACTGTTAACCTATAAAGTGTTACATGGGCTTGCTCATACCTATCTTTCCGAGTTGGTCCTGCTGTACATACCTACACGTACGCTACGGTCACAAGACGCAGGCCTCCTAATTGTCCCTAGAATTTCTAAGCAAACAGCTGGAGGCAGGGCTTTCTCCTATAGATCTCAATTTGTATGGAATAGTCTGCCTACCCATGTGAGAGACGCAGACTCGGTCTCAACCTTTAAGTCTTTACTGAAGACTTATCTCTTCAGTAGGTCATATGATTGAGTGTAGTCTGGCCCAGGAGTGTGAAGGTGAACGGAAAGGCTCTGGAGCAACGCACCGCCCTTGCTGTCTCTGCCTGACCGGTTCCCCTCTCTCCACTGGGATTCTCTGCCTCTAACCCTATTACAGGGGCTGAGTCACTGGCTTACTGGTGCTCTTTCATGCCGTCCCTAGGAGGGGTGCGTTACTTGAGTGGGTTGAGTTACTGACGTGATCTTCCTGTCTGGGTTGGCGCCCCCCTTGGTTTGTGCTGTGGTGGAGATCTTTGTGGGCTATACTCGGCCTTGTCTCAGGATGGTAAGTTGGTGGTTGAAGATATCCCTCTAGTGGTGTGGGGGCTGTGCTTTGGCAAAGTGGGTGGGGTTATATCCTTCCTGTTTGGCCCTGTCCGGGGGTATCATCGGATGGGGCCACAGTGTCTCCTGACCCCTCCTGTCTCAGCCTCCAGTATTTATGCTGCAGTAGTTTATGTGTCGGGGGGCTAGGGTCAGTTGGTTATATCTGGAGTACTTCTCCTGTCTTATCCGGTGTCCTGTGTGAATTTAAGTATGCTCTCTCTAATTCTCTCCTCTCTTTCTTTCTCTCTGAGGACCTGAGCCCTAGGACCATGCGCCAGGACTACCGGGCATGATGACTCCTTGCTGTCCCCAGTCCACCTGGCCTTGCTGCTGTTCCAGTTTCAACTGTTCTGCCTGCGGCTATGGAACCCTGACCTGTCCACCGGACGTGCTACCTGTCCCAGACCTGCTGTTTTCAACTCTCTAGAGACCGCAGGAGCGGTAGAGATACTCTTAATGATCGGCTATGAAAAGCCAAATGACATTTACTCCTGATTATTATTTGACCATGCTGGTCATTTATGAACATTTGAATATCTTGGCCATGTTCTGTTATAATCTCCACCCGGCACAGCCAGAAGAGGACTGGCCACCCCTCATAGCCTGGTTCCTCTCTAGGTTTCTTCCTAGGTTTTGGCCTTTCTAGGGAGTTTTTCCTAGCCGCCGTGCTTCTACACCTGCAATGCTTGCTGTTTGGGGTTTTAGGCTGGGTTTCTGTACAGCACTTCGAGATATTAGCTGATGTACGAAGGGCTATATAAAATAAACTTGATTTGATCTCTGAAATGATTTAGGATTTCTGTGCCCATGAAAACTGTTTTCCCAGCGTAACATAAGGAGACACTTAATGTTAGGTAGTTCAAGTCCATTTCAGAGATCTGAATAGAAAAAACTGTCTGACAACAAGATCCCGTATTTAAGATGACTTCTTATCCTTTGCAAAAATAGCCTAAAGCTGTGTCTGTCCCGAACTCACTGGAAGGGGAAACTGAGGGCCCAGAATATTTTATACAATGTCGCAAGCTTGCTATCGCGGGTTTCAGCTGACCCAGTTGATAGAATGTTTCAAGTTTGTGCAGCCAATGTGATTTATAGGATATTTATTTTTAATCAGAATATTTTCTACCTGCAGGCTGCAATGTTTTTATTTGTAGGCTTTATGTAGGCTATTTTTACATAGTTGGCAATGGCAATAAAAGTTACTTTTAGATTTGTATAATTTTCTTCTTCTGGTTAGGTTATATTGATGACTGGCTCCCTCTAGTAATTTGTGTATCTGTAATTATTTAATCAAACATCGTGCTTAAAGCATCAGACAAGTTATGTACATATAGTTGATTTTATAAAAACACATGGGGTGATTGGTAGAAAGAACAGATGACTATTGGTTGACCAAGATTTGCTAATGTAATTTAATCTAGGTATGTTTAATGTAATGGAATATAGGTATGTTTCACCTTTAATGTAATTTAATCTAGGTATGTTTCACCTTTAATGTAATGGAATCTAGGTATGTTTAATGTAATGGAATCTAGGTATGTTTTGCCTTTAATGTAATGGAATCTAGGTATGTTTTGCCTTTAATGTAATCTAGGTATGTTTCGCCTTTAATGTAATGGAATCTAGGTATGTTTTGCCTTTAATGTAATGGAATCTAGGTATGTTTTGCCTTTAATGTAATCTAGGTATGTTTCGCCTTTAATGTAATGGAATCTAGGTATGTTTTGCCTTTAATGTAATGGAATCTAGGTATGTTTTGCCTTTAATGTAATCTAGGTATGTTTCACCTTTAATGTAATGGAATCTAGGTATGTTTTGCCTTTAATGTAATACAATCTAGGTATGTTTTGCCTTTAATGTAATGGAATCTAGGTATGTTTTGCCTTTAATGTAATGGAATCTAGGTATATTTAATGTAATGGAATCTAGGTATGTTTAATGGCATGGAATCTAGGTATGTTTAATGTGATGGAGTAAAAACAATTGTCTGAGATCTAAGACATCTATTGTCTGAGATCTAAGACATCTCGGTGCTCAAAGCGTCACATGGAACAACAGTAACCATAGTAACACATTGGATAACATTCACAACATGGAACAACAGTAACCATATTAACACATTGGATAACATTCAAGGCTACAGACTTACTTACAAGCCCTTAACCAAAAAGAAGTCAAGAAAAATAAGTGTTAAGTAAAAAAATACAAAATAAAAGTAACAAATAATTAAACAGCAGCATTAAAATAACAATAGCAAGGCTATATACAGGGAGTACCGGTACAGAGTCAATGTACGGGGACACCGGTTAGTCGAGGTAATACGTACATGTAGGTAGAGTTATAAATGCCTATAAATGTTAAACTGTCGTACGCCATCAGAACCCAAAATAAAAGCTTTTTTTACTCCGTATAAACACCGAATAAAAGGAGCAAGCAGGTATGACTTTCTCTTTCATTTTGAGCCCACGGGAAGAAGGCACCAGAACCTACCGTGCTAACGCGTTTCTACTAGATAACACAACCACAAAGTGCATGAAAGCATGAGGTGTGGCTAACGTTTGCACGCTTTCGCTAGCTACCAAGCTAGCATAGAAACTCGGTTGCACAGAGTAGATCCTCCATATGATGTTGAGGAATAGTGCATTGTGGGTAGTGTAGAAGACCCCTCTTTTACGCTGCTGCTACTCTCTGTTTATTATCTATGAGTCACTTTAAGTGATTTATTCAAGAAACAACTGCTGATTGCCCCTTTAAGACTACATACTGGGCTAATCTAATAGGAGATATTGAGGACTACAGTATCAGGCATTGTCATTTGGATGCATTTGATCAATTGTTAACGTTTTGTTGATGGTCCACTCTTGATGTTCTACACGTTACAGTGTAGCTTCAGCCATTCCTACAGAACAACATTAAAGTGTAGAACCCCTTTACTGCATATTGGTTCAACGACTGCAGAGACGGTACTTACTGGTGTTAAACAGATCTCCAACCTCCTCTTCTTCCTTCTCCTCTTTCAATGTGACAGTCATCTCCCCCTCCTCCTCTTTCACTCCAAAAACGGCATCCTCCCCTTTCTCTTCCTCTTCTTTTACTGTAACATCTTCCTCCTCTTTCACTCTGAACGAGTCTTCCTCTTCTTTCACTGTAACGTCTTTCTCTTCTTCTTTCACAGTAACAGCCTCACCCTCTACTTGTATTTGTATTGTAACATCCTTCTCTTCCTCCTCCTCTTTGACGAAAGCTTCTTTCTCCGCCCAGCAGACCTCCCCTTCTTTAGCAGGAGGAGAGTAACTTAGTGAACTCATGGTCGGAGATGTTAGCTAGCTAGCATTAGCGACTAGCCTAGTTCTAAGCTAACTTAGCAAACCAGCTAGCTGATAAACAACGTAAATATATAATTAAATGGGCCAACAAGTACATACGACAGAAGTGTGTTTAATACACAGCGACTAATATACACCAAAACATTGTAAAGAGCGTGAATGTTGTAGCTATGTTTGCTAGAAAGCTACCGAGGTGTCTGACTAACTGTTGTTGTTGAAGGAGCGTCCCGTCCACTAGATTATACGTCAGACTGGCAGCATCGCCTGAACCTAAAATACGCACATCGCCATCTGCTGACTGGAGTGGGCAACGCAGTTGAGGAACCAAACGTTTATTTTTCATTTATTTAATAAAAGGTTAATATTATATTAAGTCGTTCAAAGAGAAGCATGTGTTGATTGATTCGTGTTTAATGAATGAGAATTTAAAGCAAACTTTACACCCACTACACATTTGCATTGAACCATACTTCTGACATGGATCATTTTGACCCCAGAGGCATATCTTTTATCATAGCCAAAATGTGGTTTATTCAATCCTTCCAATTTTTCATGACTTTGTCAATCAACTTGTTCTTAATAAATATAAATCATGGTTTTGTGTTTCTGTATCAATATGGACTTTTAACAAATTCAAATCCTTTGGAGTCATGTTGACCCCAACCAAAAGCACATTTGATAAATAGGACGTTTATTTCAAATCAAAATCACATTTTATTGGTCACTTACACGTGTTTAGCAGATGTTATTGCGGGTGTAGTGAAATGCTTGTATTTCTAGCTCCGACAGTGCAGTAATATCTAACAAGTGATATCTAACAATTTCACAACATAACAATACACACAAATCTAAGTATTTGAATCTAAGTTTCTCTGTAGACATGATCCATCCCACCAGAGGGTGGAGGGGCTCCTGTATCAGTGGTTTTGACCAGATAGACATCTGCAGATACACAATATAGTGCCTCCCATGCACTCTCCTAAGATTGGACTTTTCTATACCACGTATCGGGTATACAAAACTGCCAATGGTAGAAAACTCTGCCAGAGGTAGAAAACTCTGCCAGTGGTATACAGTGCATTCGTTAAGTATTCAGACACCTTCCTTTTTTTGCAGCCTTATTCTAAAATTGAAAAATCCCCCCCCACCCCCCCACCAAACCCCCCCCCCCCCCCATCATTCTACACACAATACCCCATAATGACAAACCAAAAACAGTTTTTTTTTACATTCTTGCAAATGTATTTACTTAAGTATTCAGACCCTTTACTATGGAGACTCGAAATTGAGCTCAGATGCATCCTGATTCCATTGATCATCCTTGAAATGTTTCTACAACTTGATTGGAGTCCACTTGTGGTAAATTCAATTGATTAGACATGATTTGGAAAGGCACACACCTGTCTATATAAGGTCCCACATATTACAGTGCATGTCAGAGCAAAAACCAAGCAATGAGGTCGAAGGAATTGTCCGTAGAGCTCTGAGACAGGATTGTGTCGAGGCACAGATCTGGGGAAGGGTACCTAAAAATGTCTTCAGCATTGAAGGTCCCCAAGAACACAGTGGCCTCCATCATCCTTAAATGGCATACTCTTCTTAGAGCTGGTCACCCGGCCAAACTGAGCGATTGGGGAAGAAGGGCCTTGGTCAAGGAGGTGACCAAAAACCTGATGGTCACTCTGACAGAGGTCCAAAGTTCCTCTGTGGAGATGGGAGAACCTTCCAAAAGGACAACCATCTCTGCAGCTCTCCACCAATCAGACCTTTATGGTAGAATGGCCAGATGGAAACCACTCCTGAGTAAAAAGGCACATGTCAAACTCCAAGCAGGTTGTTAAAAGGCAACTAAAGATTCTAAGACCATGAGAAACAAGATTATCTGGCTTGATGAAACCAAGATTGAACTCTTTGGCCTGAATGCCAAGAGTCACGTCTGGAGGAAACCTGGCACCATCCCTACGGTGAAGCATGGTGGTGGCAGCATCATGCTGTGGGGATGTTTTTCAGCAGCAGGGACTGGGAGACTAGTCAGGATCGAGGGAAATATTAACGGAGCAAAGTGCAGAGAGATCCTTGATGAAAGACCTGCTCCAGAGCGCTCAGGACCTCAGACTGGGGCAAAGGTTCACCGTCCAACAGGACAACGACCTTAAGCACACAGCCAAGACAACACAGGAGTGGCTTCGGGACAAGTCTCTGAATGTCCTTGACTGGCACAGCCAGAGCCCGGAAATGAGTCCGATCTAACATCTCTGGAGAGACCTGAAAATAGCTGTGCAGTGATGTTCCCCATCCAACCTGACAGAGCTTGAGAGAATCTGCAGAGAAGCTAAATGAAAGGGGGGAAAAAATAATTTAAATCGATTTTAGAATAAGGCTTTAACGTAACAAAATGTGGAAAAAGTCAAGGGGTCTGAATACTTTCCAAATGCACTGTATACAGCAACAGCTCCTCCATAAGCATTCCTGTCTTCACTGTAGATGTTATATCCCTGTATTGCTACTGCTGGATCAAAGGAATTATCTCAGTGAGTTTCAGAGATGAACAGTACAGTGCATTCCAAATTCAATAGGCAGGCAAGTAAACAAAAAAGTTTTCAAATAAAAACTATTCCAGAAAATGTCAAAGCGTATATAACGCCCGTCCAAGAGACGGTCGACCAATCGCGTTCACATTGTCATGCTGTGACACGCAGTTCCTAAGCTAATTCTCACTAAATCCCTTTTTAAAGTCAGGGTATGAGTCGAGAAACATGCCTATTTCCTTGAAAGTATGTAATGTCACGATTGTAAAGCTATACAATATTACAGAGAACAAGTTCATTATCTCACATCTCTGAAAATATTTGTAATGTTGTGCTTCTTGTTCACGGAGGGTAATTCATGCCAATGTTCTTTTCTTTAACTTCTTATGGCTGAAGCAGCAGTATTGAGTAGCTTGGATGAAAGGTGCACAGAGGTGCCCAGAGTAAACGGCCTGCTCCTATGTCATAGTTGCTAATATATGCATATTATTATTAGTATTGGATAGAAAACACTCTGAAGTTTCTAAAACTGTTTGAATTATGTCTGTGAGTATAACAGAACTCATATGGCAGGCAAAAACCTGAGAAGTTCCACTTCCTGTTTGGATTTTTTCTGGGGGTGGCAGATTTTCAACCAAGCTCTCATTGAAATTACAGCGAGATATGGATGAGTTTTCACTTCCTACTGATGACTCTAATGTGAAGGGGGGCCGAAGGAGACAGGAATGAGTAATCACTGCCATGAGGTGACCACGCATTGAACTGGCGCGTTCACTTGAGAGGGAGCTCCGTTCCATCGGTCAACTGAAGTCAATGTAATTCTCCGGTTGGAACGTTATTCAAGATGTATGTTAACAACATTCTAAAGATTGATTCAGTACATCGTTTGACATGTTTCTACTGACTGTTACAGAACTTTTGGACATTTCGTCACGTTATAGTGGATGCGCTTTGTGACTTTGTTTAGCGCGTTTGGTAAACAATTCCAAAGTAGCTAATTGGACATAAATAATGGACATTATCGAACAAATCAAGCATTTATTGTGGACCTGGGATTCCTAGGACTGCATTCTGATGAAGTTCATCAAAGGTAAGGAAACATTTATCATGTATTTTCTGGTTTCTGTTGAGTCCAACATGGCGGCTAATTTGGCTATTGTTCTGAGCTCCGTCTCAGATTATTGCATGGTTTATTTTTCCGTAAAGTTTTTTTTTTTTAAATCTGACACAGCGGTTGCATTAAGGAGAGGTATATCTATAATTCCATGTGTATAACTTGTATTATCATCTACATTTATGATGAGTATTTCTGTTGAAACGATGTGGCTATGCAAAATCACTTGATGTTTTTGGAACTAGTGAATGTAACGCGCCAATGTAAACTTTATCAAACAAAACATGCATGTATTATGTAACATGAAGTCCTATGAGTGTCATATGATGAAGATAATCAAAGGTTAGTGATTCATTTTATCTCTATTTCTGCTTTTTGTGAAAGCTATCTCGCTGGAAAAATGGCTGTGCTTATTGTGGTTTTGTGGTGACCTAACATAATCGTTTGTAGTGCTTTCGCTGAAAAGCATATTTGAAATCGGACACTTTGTTGGGATTAACAACAAGATTACCTTTAAAATGATATAAGACACATGAATGTCTGAGGAATTTTAATTATGAGATTTCTGTTGTTTGAATTTGGCGCCCTGCACTTTCACTGGCTGTTGTCATATCGATCCCGGTAGCGGGATGCAGCCGTAAGAAGTTAAGCTATTAATACGAATCGAAAGGAGTTTCCAATATCCTAATTTCTTAAAGTATTTCTGGTGATAGCAGGTGATAGTGATACACAAGCTAGGTCTATTTGAAACATTGCCATCCCATGGCAGCATTTACCAGCCACCAGGTTCAGAAGCTTTAAAACCACAAAAATATTTAAAACCCAATTCTATTTTTGCCCAAAGTCAAGATATAAATTATTCAAACTGAACCTAATATTATTATTTAATATAATATTATTTTAGGCTATTTTAGTTTGAGTCAAAGATAGTTTTGGAATAGTTAAAATTTTTCAAACAGGTTTGTTATTTTATTTCAGTTTACTAAATACTTTTCCCCTAAATACTTTTTCTATAATAAGCATGGAGGTTTCCCCTATCAACCAGTCATAGGTACTGGTGACAAAGCGCCTCGAAACCTAGCTGGGAATGGGACAAACGGAACCCTTCTGTGGTAACAGACAGGGGCGATTTGTAATCAAATCTAATTCCCAGGAATGGGGTTCATATGAACCACAGAGACTGTGTGTGGGATAATAACATGGCCGTGTCCAACCCTGCTTGCTCCCTCGACTCCGCTACCAACCACCAATATCCAACAGGGCCCTTAACCTGTATCACTAGACACCTCATAGTGAGCTACAGGTAAGAATCAGCAATGAATCCCAATAATGAGACACCTCTGGGGAGGGGTGTCAGCAAAATTTAAAAAAAAATATATATATAGTGTTTTATGACAAACCATTTTTTACAAATTCGTCAAGACACCAACTTAGACTTTACCGTGAAATGCTTTACTTACAAGCCCTTAACCAACAGTGCAGTTCAAGAAGAAGAAAACGTTTACCAAGTAGACTAAAATAAAAAGTAATAATAAAAAGTAACACAATGAGAATAACAATAACGAGGCTATATACAGGGGGCACCGGTACTGAGTCAGTGTGGAGGCTATATACAGGGGGCACCGGTACTGAGTCAGTGTGGAGGCTATATACAGGGGGCACCGGTACCGAGTCAGTGCGCGGGGTTACAGGCTAGGTGAGGTAATCTGTACATGTAGGCAGGGGAGTGTAGTGACTATGCATAGGTAACAAACAACCAGTGAGTAGCAGCAGTGCACAAAAGGGAGGGGGGTGGGGGGGACAATGTAAATTGTCCGGTGGTGATTTTACGAATTGTTCAGCAGTCTTATGGCTTGGGGGTAGAAGCTGTTGAGGAGGCTTTTGGTTCTAGACTTGGCGTTGCGGTACCACTTGCCGTGTGGTAGCAGAGAAAACAGTCTATAAGTTGGGTGACTGGAGTCTCTGACAATTTTGTGGGCTTTCCTCTGACACCGCCTATTATATAGGTCCTGGATGGCAGGAAGCTTGGCCACAGTGATGTACTGGGCCGTTCGCACTACCCTCTGTAGCGCCTCAGGGTCAGGTGGCGAGCAGTTGCCATACCAGGTGGTGATGCAACCGGTCAGGATGCTCTCGATGGTGCAGCTGTATTACCTTTTGAGGATCTGAGGACCCATGCCAAATCTTTTCAGTCTCCTGAGGGGGAAAAGGTTTTGTTGTGCCCTCTTCATGACTGTCTTGGTATATACCAATGTGGGTGATTGAAAGGTGAACTGAGGTCCACACTCCAGTCCAGTTGATGGTGGTAATGCACCATAAAGTTGGTTTCCAACCGCCATATAAAGTCCAAAGGAGAAAAAGAAGCCTAAAGGAAGGTGAAATTACGAGAAACTAATTTGGTTTACCGTTTGGGGTATTGCGACTGGTTACTTATTTTGATGTGATATGAAAGTATTGTGTGAAATTATTCTGAATTGTGTTGATAATGGGATATGGAGAAGGGCGAGCCGGTCAAGGATCGATTCAGACAAGGTGGTAAATTGTATGACAAGCGACAGTTTAATTTAAGAGTAAAGATATCTGGTACAAGCGTATACGGACTCGTTCATTCAGCTCATAAGGAACCAGCAGAAAGAGCCCAGATAACAGAGTGCATAGACATTTTATACAGCACAGAAAGTAGGTTGAGTCTGGAAGTTCTGGTCCTCTGGTTGGTTCTGGACAGGTTGTTGTCTTCTCAGATTGGTCCTGATGAGCTGGGCGTCATCCTTCTGAGTCTTGCAGCAAAAGTTCTTTGTTACCAAATGTTCAGCTAAGCAGGAGATTTTGTGTGTGCGTAGATATTCCTGTTTTAATCAGTGTTTATGAAAGGTTTACGTCAGCCCTCTGTCCTTGGGTATGTGTGTGTCTCAGTATCTCGTGAAATGCAGACCCAAGCACCCTTTTCTTATCAGTGTTTATGAAAGGTCTGTGCCAGCCATCTGTCTCTGGGTGTGTGTGGGTCTCAGTATCTGCTTATGAGTTTGTGAGAAACCCTGTTTTGAAAGAAGTTAGTTATAACAACGTAATAGCAATATGCTTGTGTTATTTTAAATGGTATTTATTACAAATCCCCCTCTTCACGTCTCATAAGAGACGTGACAAAAGCTAGGACAAAAGCTATAAATGGCAAAATTAGAGTAAACTTTATCAGAAGATAAAGTTTTGATTCCCCCTCTTCACGTCTCACAAGAGACGTGACATAAACTTTAAGCGAATCCAGGCACAAGAAGGGAAACTTTTTCCAGAAGAAAAAGTTTCATATTCCCTCTCTTCACGTCTCCTAAGAGACGTGACATAAACTAGAAAAAGGTAAAAGCAGCAGGCATGTTGTTGTCCTCAAAAGATGGAGGGCCTTCATCCCCTAAAAGAGGAAACATCTGGGAAGGGCTTGTTGGGTCAATGGCTTTAGATATGACCCTAGTGGTGAGTGAACGAATGCATGGTATGCAACAGCAACCACACAAAACCAAAATGGCTGCAAACACTGAGATAGAAACCAAAATTGAGGACACCAGGGTTTTATATTTCCCAAAAGCATCCATCCAGGAATCCCACATGGAGGTGTCTACACCAGAATGGGATTTCATCTTACCATTAAGAGTCCTCAAGCCTTCCAAGGCAATGGTCAGGCTACCATCAGTGGCGGTGTTGTTAGGTATAAAGGTGCAACACTGTTCACCAAACATAGAGCATACACCTCCCTTCTCAGAGAGTAGCATGTCTACTGCAATGCGGTTTTGGAAGGCCATCAAGCTGGTAGCCGCCAATTGGCCATGTACCCGCCTCAAAGCCTTGCTGGGTCCAATTGCCTAGTTTTTGGACATTAAAATGGATGTAGTTGATCCTGTCAACATTTTTATTAATGGTGCACCACCAGCACACTGATGATTCAAAACCGGCTGCAACCTGGTCTACGAGTTTATACTTATCTGGCACCCCCCTAGGGACTCCTATGGCGTCAATATAGGTGGGGTCTCCAGGATCCACTCCTGTTGATCTTTTGGACTGGGATAAATCCCTGTCCCTCTCTACACGGGCCATCAGGTCCTTTACTTCCATAGGATACACTGAAACAGGAAGAAGCAGAGAGACAAGAGCACAAAGACCAGTGGCATTCCCTGGCAGGCGGTCATATAGATGATTTCCTCCACACCACCACCAGACATCAGCTCTAGACACAGGTTGGAAAGGGGCATTAGGATTATGGGTGTTATTGCACCATTCATAAGGTAGTGCTCCCAGTATTGGAGGGCCAAGGGACATATTTATACAAGTAAAATTAGCCCTGGCAACCCGAGAAGAAAACATGGGGGCCCGTCTGGTACTTTTAACAATAGGATAAACCTTGTCCCACATAGAGCAGTTGGCAGTTGGGTTGTCATGCTTCATAACAGGAAGCAGACATACATCAGGTAGGGTAGCCGGTACAATGCGTAGGAGTGGACGGGCTCCCATACATACCACACAGCTCTGGTGGGTGGCCTTGCCCGCCTCCTCAGCCAATAATAGCCAATTATTCGTAAGTCCCGAGACCCCTGTAGCTGTAAGGATAGCACCGTCGAGAGTGGGCGGGGCTGCAAGTAAAATAATAGAATTATTTTTATTATTATTTTCAGTAATAGCCTGTGCTTTTGTGTTATTAATATGGCAAATTCGAACATCCCAATGGACTGGTGCAGTGGTACTGCTTACATAAGGAGCAAGTGTAAAGTCCTGGCAGCCTAATGCAATACCAGGATGGATAGTAATTTTAAGTCCTTCAGAGTTTTTTTGTCAAAGTCAAGAGTTTCCTCCATTGTTTTCCTAATGTAGTAGAGGTGTAACTGGACCAGTCATAATTAGTCTCACATACCAAGTTTGCCCACGATAAGGATGAGCAAGGACCAAAAGGAGACCACTCCAAGAACTACCCCTGGACACATTAGTAACCAAAAAACGAGAATATGTTAAACCCTCAGGTCCATCCCTCTATACAACCTGTATCAGGTGGGCTCGTCGCCACCCGGGAACTTCAAACCTTCATAACAGGGAGGACAAACATCACTTTTTATTCATTCGACAACATCAACTACAGCGAACCAAGGGTCCTCCTCTGTCAGGCCCACTCTCCTGCGAAAGCTTGATTTCGTATCAGCCTCTCCAACTGGAGCATCAAGCAGCGGCATCATACCATAGGCCCTTTCCACATCTGTAACAGACTTCTTCAAACAAGGTATGATACAGGCATTACGGAACATGAGCATACGAAAAACAACAACTTAGGGTCAGAAATCCAGTAATCATCATTGCAGTGTACTTACCAAACCAACCACCCAGCCAGGGGAACAGTCCACTCTCCTCCACACCTGCAAGACCCCCCACCTCCACCGATAACCTTGCCAACCCACTCAGAGCTTTTGAAATGCTCCCATCCGGACTAGTATTGTTACATACACCTCCCTGGTCGGCCAGAATCATGTCCAGTGCTAGTCTATTTTGTCTACTGGTTTGAAAGGTAGCATCCAATTATTCAGCCATCCCCGTAAGTGCTGTGTGGGTGTATTTAACAAATCATCATTAATTATAGTAGATATAATTGACCCAGGCATTATGCTTAGCATCAACAATAGCTGGGCCAATGATGGGCATCAGATGCCACAGGCCATCATTCCTGTTTAATGTCTGGAATTCGTGGGGGACCCCTATTGGGACCCCCAACAGGTTGGTGTGGATGTTATCTGTACTCTTGGACCAAGGAGCGTCACGTTTCTGCCGTCTCCTGGGTTGGTCCCAAGCCTCTGTCATGTGCAGCTCCCAAAAGTTGGTTAGCTGTAACCTCAATAATAGGCAATGGTGTTTATCAGACTGGCCAAAACACATGTTCCCTGATAATCTCCTTTCAAAATGGGGTCAACCGCCTGGCAGGTCCACACATCCACCATACATCAGCAACACCTCTAGTTAATAGTGACATTAGTGATGCAGGCAGTAGTAGGGAACCTCCCATAGTCTATACCTCTACCTATACCAGTGTTACAGCT
Organism: Salvelinus namaycush; assembly: GCF_016432855.1. Taxonomy (NCBI): domain Eukaryota; kingdom Metazoa; phylum Chordata; class Actinopteri; order Salmoniformes; family Salmonidae; genus Salvelinus; species Salvelinus namaycush. Next base: position 20,538,705 of record NC_052345.1, read on the forward strand.
GTAATATCCCCCATATGCCTTAACCCCCCATGGTGTCTTCTGGGGACGGACTTCTGGGAACACAAGACTCAGAGTTTTACACAGGGTTGAATTTGGCTTAAACTTTCCAATATGCACATCCAACCTTCCCCCTTACTTAGGGCAAATGGGTGAGCAGCCAGAATAGGTCTGGCATGTCCACATACGACACAGTCCTTTCTATTAAGTGTTTTGTAGGCCAACCACATATTCTCCCTTCCCTCATAACCAGTTTCAGTCCCCAATTGGTCACTATCTGAGATGTCTTTTACATTTATTACCTATACCAGATTGTAGAGTTTAGGTGATGGCGTGGGACTTGGTCTTGAAGTGGTGGAGGAGGCCGGCTGAACCTGGTCTGTTGGAATTGGTGGTGGTTCTGGCAGCACTGCGATGGTAACATCCCCATCGTATCCTAAACAGACAGCTCAGGACCACAAGCAGTCCTGCAAAGCCCCACCCTCTCCCAGAGAACACATCATCAGCCAGAGACCAAGCAACACTTTCACTTCTATGAACGTACACAGTGAGGAAAGGTCGGGGGCAGGGAATTCTTCATTAAGGAGTTGATCCCCGAACTCTATTAGTAACGGTTCTTCTCCCTAACTCTGTGAACATTCGGCAGTGTCAGTGTGTCTCACCCTCCAAGTGCGATATGCCCCCAGGTCGAGTGAATCACCTTCTCCTTTAATTCACCTGCAACGCATAAAATCTTGGACATACAGGTTTGGTTAACAAACAGTTTCTCATTTGTTCTATCTGATTATATATTTAAATTCTATGCCTATTTTTTTAGCTAGAATTTTTTAATTTTAAATTAGTTTATTATCCAATAGGCCCCATCCTATCCTAGACCACAATGTACCCCTCCCCCGTTTGATACCTGGCTCTGGCCAGGTATCAACCTTACCTACTCTAAATAATGACTTAGTACATTATAATATAGAAACGTCCCTTTCATTCGCCGCATATCCAATTCTCCCTTGGGCGTACATTCATATCTATTCTTTTCCAATTCTCTGTCAAGTGACTTATCTACTTTAAAATGTATCTGTGCTGCTTATATGTGTTAACCCCCTTCTGTCCTATCTTATTTCACAGCCTACCTTGCTCATTTCCTGGTCCACCCTCCCCACTCTACTCTCAAACCTTCAAGGTCTCAACAGTGCGGGGTAGACCCATCTGTCTGCCTTTTTCTAATAATAGTCAATAACAACTATGTGTTCTTTTGCAATATTAACTAAGTGTCTCACTGTTTTGACTTTATCTATCCCAAATGGATTTAAAAATAACAACATGTCTTATAGTGTCAATCTCTAAAGTCCTTACATAACCTTAATAAACCTATCTCTATCTTCTAATGGCCAAAACAAATGCTAACCTTATGGTCAAGAGTTATAAACTAGTATCCCAAATGACACAAATTCATTATTCTCACTACATTCCCCCGTGAGTGATCAAGTCACCGGAAAATGCAACGAAAATAGGTCAAAAAGGTTACACCTACATTCGTGTTCCATACCATATCTAGACATACCAAAAGAACCCTTTATCTTCTCAAAGTCCCTTGCCTAAATAAAACTCAGAAAGTAAAACTCCTATTCCAATATGAGTGTATTCTTTTAAGATATCTTGTCTCTGGGAACACGGAAAACCCCTTAACCCAAACGTTTACCACAAAAACAAAACCTAATAATTATGATAATACCCTTAAATCATTCGTTTTAAATTTCCCCGATGTTTCATGTAACACAACTGTGATAAACGTGTACTGTCCCTTTAAAAACTCCCTGCCAGCCATACCAGGTTGCGAGTCGTTCATTGTTCCCCATAATGAAAACAGATCACGTTTAGAACATGTTTACTTATTGTTCGAATTCTCTGGTGTTACCTAAACAAAAACCAATAACTTTCAGCAACTTTTGAAAAGTATCTCAAAGCTATAATGTACACATTTTCCCTCTAAATGACACAACCAATTTTCTCTAGCATAATTTAATACGGCCACACCCGGTGGGGAAAGTACAAATTTTATCCCGTTCCTCCTATAATACTCAATGCTAAATTCAAAGTTGTGGTTAAATATATGGATTTGCCAATCATTATCAAATGTTAAATATACAGGTTTAGTACTTTTATCAAATAGATTAGTATAGTTCAAATAAAGATATGCGTTTACTAGCGCTCAACCTGTGTTCAGAACGCAGCAACTAGCCAATATAATACCAAAAATGACTGTCTTATTCATGCCTCTAGGCAAAACATCTAGTTACTCCAACTAAGTTTGGCAGCAAAACTATCGTATAAGTAAAATCAACTTCTCAACTTTCTCCATTCCAAAGTGTAAACTTACCATATACTTCGCTAAATTTATATCGCATGTCAGCCAATCCATAACAATAATATCATTAGTCTGTAAATTTAACCTAAATAAGTTATTAAATGTATTCTCTCTACTCCGAATTGGTTTTAAGTTTTTCTCTGTCACCAGCATTCAAACAGGCTCCCCGTTTGCTGGGAGACCGTTGAGTGCTGCAATACTGCCATCTTCTGTCCATTCTCTGTACAGCTCTCCACCCCCAGACTATTCTAAGAGTTATGAGTGTGTGGAGGAATATCACAAATAAGGGGCCAGATATCCCTAGTCTTGCCCAGGGAGGGAGAAATGTCCCTCTAACTGGGTGAGGTTCCTTTTTCAGGGGAGGCGGAGTTTGATGCCGCATCACCTGAGTCAGGAGTGTCTTCATTTGGAATCGAATTTAGGCCGCTCAAATCAGCTCTGACTTCTGTCAGTGTTCTGGAAGGAATTGGAGCTGGAGTGCAATGTGTGAGGTGGTGCCAAGGTGCGCCTGATTTACCTTTGACCTGAACTGAGTGTGAAGTAACCTCCTTCACTTCGTACAGTTCAGTCCACCTGGGTTCCAGCCACTTTCTCTTGTGGACTTTAACCCCCACCCAGTCACCATTTTACATTCAGTGGTGGCGTGCCTCCTGGCAGCTCCCCCTCTCGGACCTTGTGAATCTGTTTGGAGAGAGCTGCAGAAAGTTCCGTCAGTTTTTTCACATATTTACATCAAGAGCGGGCATATGACCTCCCTCTCTTGGTGGACCAGGTATGACTCTTCCAGTCATTATCTCATGAGGAGAGAGATGGGTGCCTGCCCCTGGAGAGGCTCTCATGGCCATCAACGCCAGAGGCAGGGCTTCAACCCATGTCAACTTCGAACCTGCACATGCCTTGGCTATCTTAGCCTTCAAAATTTGATTGGCGCGTTCCACGAGGCCTTGAGATCGGATTTGTCGTGGGATACCATACCTAGGTATGAGTTCTGTTTGCAGCCACTTAATGACCGACCTAGCATCCTCCCCCGCCCATGTTCCTATTTTTAGTTCTGCTTCTGCTCTCTCTCGTTGTTTAGTCCCTTCCTTTTTAAACAAGTGCCTTCTGTTCTGTTCTACCTCCCTGTCCCTAGCTTCCTGCACTCCCTCTCTCAGTCCACCTTCCATCGTACTCAGTTGGGCCCTGCTTGGCGGCCCCCCTCCTAGATAACCTGCCTGTGTCCATTTCAACTTCAACCCTTCCCAAACCTTCTTTATAGACTTCCACTGTTCTTTTCCCCCTGACCTGTCTTGTATCTTCTGATCTAGAAAATCGTTAAATTTTAGCTTTGGAGTATTTGGGGTCGTCATATTGTCATGTATTTTATATTTTAACTTTTATCTCTATATTTTAAATCATCTGATTAAATTTCATCACTATATTTAGACTATCTGAATATACTTAGCCCGTCACTGGTAAATACCCGTGATGAATTCTTGGAGACACGTACTCTGTCTTATCTCAGAGCTCCTCCCTCGTACACTCAGAATTTTATATGTATTATTTAATTTATACGGCGTTGTGGAATGCGCAACCAACAGATTATATCAGCACATTTAAACACATCATTTAAACATTCATTCAATATAGTCAATATTTATCACTTAAAATACTTCACATTAATCAGTATACATTCAACACTTACACATTACATTAGAGATCTCTCGAACACTCTGAACCTATTCCTTACCGATCTCTGTCGGACCGGTCTCAGCCGGACTTATTGAATAGGTCAGTTACCACAACACAAATTAAGTCTATCCCTTACCGACCTCAGTCGGACCGGTCTCAGCCGGACTTATTGAATAACTATCACTTTTCACATTAAGAACACCCTTCACCGGACATGTAGTCGGACTATTGGATGAGTCTATTACAAATTAAATCTATTCCTTACCGGTCTCTGCCGGACCGGTCTCAGCCGGACTTATTGAATAGATTTATCAAAACACAATTCTATTCCTTACCGGTCTCTGCCGGACCGGTCTCAGCCGGACTTATTGAATAGAATTATGGCCACATATATTTACTTCACTGTCATTCACATGTCATCTATGCACATAAATTTAAACAAGAATTCTTACCCACACTCGGTAATACTGATCGAAATTTGGATAGACTATACGACAATATGCAAAGTTTGATTTAACAGGTCTTGCTTACCTTGTTTATGGTCGACCTTGAGATCAGTTTCCCGAGCTGAGCAGAATTGTTGTCCTCCCCCCCAAAGGATTTCACCTGTCCTCCGTGAACCGTCCTTCCACCAACTCGCCCCCTCACATCCACATCAACCACTCTGGACCGGGTATCTAGACAACCATCCTCTGTTTACCAAGTTTCTGTTGATAATGGGATATGGAGAAGGGCGAGGTCAAGGATCGATTCAGACAAGGTGGTAAATTGTATGACAAGCGACAGTTTAATTTAAGAGTAAAGATATCTGGTACAAGCGTATACGGACTCGTTCATTCAGCTCATAAGGAACCAGCAGAAAGAGCCCAGATAACAGAGTGCATAGACATTTTATACAGCACAGAAAGTAGGTTGAGTCTGGAAGTTCTGGTCCTCTGGTTGGTTCTGGACAGGTTGTTGTCTTCTCAGATTGGTCCTGATGCGTCATCCTTCTGAGTCTTGCAGCAAAAGTTCTTTGTTACCAAATGTTCAGCTAAGCAGGAGATTTTGTGTGTGCGTAGATATTCCTGTTTTAATCAGTGTTTATGAAAGGTTTACGTCAGCCCTCTGTCCTTGGGTATGTGTGTGTCTCAGTATCTCGTGAAATGCAGACCCAAGCACCCTTTTCTTATCAGTGTTTATGAAAGGTCTGTGCCAGCCATCTGTCTCTGGGTGTGTGTGGGTCTCAGTATCTGCTTATGAGTTTGTGAGAAACCCTGTTTTGAAAGAAGTTAGTTATAACAACGTAATAGCAATATGCTTGTGTTATTTTAAATGGTATTTATTACAATTGATATGAAAGTACAGCGATTTATGTTTCTAGAAATGTATCGCAATTGAGAACGGACTCACATTTAGATGGAATATTTTACTATTTTAGCTGCCAGAGCCAGTCTACCTCTGAAAATAACATACAGTCCTTGGACCTTGAGGAGTAACGGGGGCAGCAATCAGCAGTAGAAACAATAACAAAGCGTACTCCCTGCCTGTTTCGGTAAAAAGCTGAGGGATGGTGCTGGAGAAATCCAACGATCCATGATATCAACATTCTAGTTTTAACCATGTTTTGAGGATATACAGTGATTGTTTATATTTACTGACAAACATTGGAGTAAAAAAAAGCTTATATTCTGGGTTCTGATGGGGTATAACAGTTGAACTAAGCTCATGAGGCATTTATAAGTGAATTCTTCAAGAAACAGATGGGTACATATCATTAATGTATAAGTCCCAAAATGGATGTAACAACTGCTGATTGCCCCTTTAAGACTACGTATTGGGCTAATCTAATAGGAGATATTGTAGACTACAGTATTTCAGGCATTGTCATTGGATGCATTTGATTATTGTTAACGTTTTGGTGATGGTCCACTCTTGATGTTCTACACGTTACAGTGTAGCTTCAGCCATTTCTACAGAACAACATTAAAGTGTGGAACCCCTTTACTGCATATTGGTTCAACGACTGCAGAGACGGTACTTACTGGTGTTAACTTCTAGTTCCTCCCAAACCCGGATCCGGGAGCACCCCCACCAGTAAAAAAGCTGACTAGCATAGCCTAGCATAGCGTCACAAGTAAATACTAGCATCTTAAAATGTTTTACAGGGAAGACACAATATGTAAATCTATTAGCTAACCACGTTAGCAAAAGACACCACTTTTCTTACTCCACCATTTTTTTACTGCATCAGTAGCTATCACAAATTCGACCAAATAAAGATATAAATAGCCACTAACCAAGAAACAACTTTATCAGATGACAGTCTGATAACATATTTATTGTATAGCATATGTTTTGTTAGAAAAATGTGCATATTTCAGGTATAAATCATAGTTTATCATTGCAGCCACCATCACAACTCTCCCCAAAGCGACTAGAATAACTACAGAGAGCAACGTGTATTACCTAATTACTCATCATAAAATATTTCTTAAAAATACACAGCGTACAGCAATTGAAAGACACAGATCTTGTGAATCCAGACAATATTTCAGATTTTCTAAGTGTTTTACAGCGAAAACACAATATAGCGTTATATTAGCTTAGCACAATAGCAAACCACACAACAGCATTGATTCCAGCCAAACATAGCGATAACGTATTCACCACCAAAATATTTTAATTTTTTCACTAACCTTCTCAGAATTCTTCAGATGACAGTCCTGTAACATCATATTACACAATGCATATAGAGTTTGTTCGAAAATGTGCATATTTAGCGGCACAAATCGTGGTTATACAATGAGAAAAGTTGCCAAGCTGCCCAGAAAATGTCGGGCGCCATCTTGGAGAGGCACCTATTCTAATCAATAAATAATCAGAAACTTGACTAAAAAATACAGGGTGGACAGCAAATGAAAGACAAATTAGTTCTTAATGCAATCGCTTTGTTACATTTTTAAAATTAACGTTATTGCGCAATACAGCGTGCGCTAAAGCAAGGCTACACTGAAATTAATGGCGGCTTATGCATTTAACATTTTTCAACAGAACAACGATTTATCAGCATAAATAGTTCTTACTTTTTGATGACCTCCCATCAGAATGTTGGGAAAGGTGTCCTTTGTCCAGAACAATCGTCTTTTGGTTGAAAGCTGTCCTCTTGTCCTGTCGAAATAGCCGCTAACGTTCGGCATGTGCCGGAAAGGTGTCCAACTCTTGAAAGCGCGTCACAAAGAAATGCCAGAAAATCGCAATAAACTGATATAAATTGCTATAAGTCGGTTTAAATTAACTACCTTATGATGTCTTTAACAACTATAACGAATAAAAACATGACCGGAGATATAGAACTGGCAAAACGAAAGCTTGGCAGGAGCCCACTCTGATGTCCCTACTGCGCCAGGCGCACCGTTGAAAAGGACGGTACTTCCGCTCCAGGGTCTTATATAAGGTCCCAGATTGCGCAATCCACTCCATTCAAATTCTCCCCGCTTACTGACATCTAGAGGAAGACGTATGCAGTGCATGTAGCCCGATGGCTTACATGGGGACTTATAAACTGACCTCAGAACAGGGACCTCGATTTCTGAAATCTCACTCCCTGACAGGAAAAGTGCTGCAGAATGAGTTCTGTTTCACTCAGAGAAATAATTCAAACGGTTTTAGAAACTAGAGAGTGTTTTCTATCCAATAGTAATAATAATACGCATATTGTACGAGCAAGAATTGAGTACGAGGCAGTTTAATTTGGGAACACATTTTTCCAAAGTCGAAATAGCACCCCCCATAGGCTCAAGAGGTAAACAGATCTCCAACCTCCTCTTCTTTCACACCAAAAACTGCATCCTCCTCTTTCTCATCCTCCTCTTCTTTTACTGTAACATCCTCCTCCTCTTTCTCATCTTCCTCTTCTTTCACTGAAACGTCTTTCTCTTCTTCTTTCAGGGTAACAGCCTCAGCCTCACCCTCTACTTCTTGTTTTACTGTGACATCCTCCTCCTCTTTCTTCTCCTCTTTCACAAGAACTTCTTTCTCCGTCCAGCAGACCGCCTCTTCTTTAACAGGAGGGGGGGTAGTTTAGGGAGCTCATGTTCGGGGATAATAGCTAGCTAGCTATCATTAGCGACTAGGCTAGTGCTAATTTAACCAGCCAGCTACTATAGCTGACTAATACAAAATAATGTAATATTAAATACGTTAACAAGTAGATACAACCTAAGTGTGTCGAAAACACAGTAGCTAATATACACCGAAAGCGTATAAATAGCTTGAATCTTTCGGCTATGTTGGCTAGCAAGCTACCGAGGTGGTTGACGAGCTGTTTCTGAAGAACCGTCCATTAGATTATACGTCACCGCAGCAGCATCGCCTGAAAGACGCACATCGCCGTCTGCTGACTGGAGTGGAAAACGCAGTTGAGGATCATATTTTATTTTCAGACAAAGATTATTTTAAATGGATTTAATTAAATAATACTATTATATTGAGACATACAAAGACAGGAATGTGTTGATCGATTAGTGCAAAAAAAATGTTTTTACTACAGCACATTTAAGGCAGTTTCATTAAGTCAAACTAAATCTAAATAAGTAGCTAGCTACTGTAGGTCTATACTGCTCCTACATGGTGTAACAATACATAATGTAGATGTATATAATGAACAGATTAGGTCTATACTGCTCCTACATGGTGTAACAATAAATCGTCTAGATGTATATAATGAACAGACTAGGTCTATACTGCTCCTACATGGTGTAACAGTACACTACCGTTCAAAAGTTTGGGGTCACCTAGAAATGTCCTTGTTTTTTAAAGAAAATCACATTTTCTCATTTATCATTTATAAAAACCTGTTTTTGCTTTGTCATTATGGGGTATTGTGATGTCATTATGGGGTATTGTCATGTCATTATTGGATATTGTCATGTCATTATTGGATATTGTGTGTAGATTGATGAGGGGGGAAAAATTATTTAATCCGTTTTAGAATAAGGCTGTAACGTAACAAAATGTAGAAAAAGTGAAGGGGTCTGAAAACCTCCGAATGCACTGTGTATAAAGGGGCAGTACTTGTGACATCACTTCATGAAACAGGAGGTACAAATATATAACATATAACACAATATCAACATTCAATGTATCAAAATATATGACCACGGTGGAAGTGTAAACGCCAGCCCAGCAACAATCCTAGAGGTTCACTGATGATCAACCACCTCCTTCACATCTGACTCCTGATGATCAACCTCCTCCTTCACATCTGAATCCTGATGATCAACCTCCTCCTTCACATCTGACTCCTGATGATCAACCTCCTCCTTCACATCTGACTCCTGATGATCAACCTCCTCCTTCACATCTGACTCTTGATGATCAACCTCCTCCTTCACATCGGACTCCTGATGATCAACCTCCTCCTTCACATCTGACTCCTGATGATCAACCTCCTCCTTCACATCTGACTCCTGATGATCAACCTCCTCCTTCACATCTGACTCCTGATGATCAACCTCCTCCTTCACATCTGACTCCTGATGATCAACCTCCTCCTTCACATCTCACTCCTGATGATCAACAACCTCCTTCACACCTGACTCCTGATGATCAACCTCCTCCTTCACATCTGACTCCAGAGTGTCTTCTTTTTTGGGGAATCCTGATGGACGACGTCATCCAATAGGCCGTCATCACCACCACCGCCCACAAGTGAATTGTCTTTCAGGTTGTCAATGGGAAGAACATTAGCAATATGTCCTGTCTTGTAACTTGTCTCGTTCAATGGATTAACATTGGCAGGTGCACAGGGAGAAACCCCATTAATTAAAACTCAGTTGATCTTAACCCTTTCACACGTACCATCACACGGGTGTGATCGTTCTACAGTGGTCCCTGAAGCGTACGATCACACCCGTGTGATTAGAACACTCATTTAGAACGCTCGTTTAGAACGGCCAGTTTCGAATGACGCAACAATCAGCGTTTGAGCTGGCCACACTTTTTTCAGAAACTATTTACACAAACACAGTCCTTACAAAGTTATGTCCAGAATGTGAGCAGTTTATTTTTTGGATTCAATGTTCAGATATTCACAGAAGTATATATAGCATAACACAATCATCCTAACCGGGAAAATGTAGGCTACAATAGTCCTAGCGCTAACTGAGGAAAGATTGACCCAACACAAGCAGTCATATTTTCTAACTCTAGGCTGACATAAACTACAATATGAATTAGCTAATAGCAATTACTATGTATAATTAATGACATCACGAGTGAGCTCACCATTGATCGAAATAATTAGGTAAAACACTTTATAGAAATCGAAAGTAATCCGATGATTAGTTTCAGCGCGCAGCCATGCATTTTTCCTCACAGAAACCGAAGATAATAAGAGAAGACGAGATGAGTTTGGTCTGTTTATAGTATGCATGTTGAAGGGGTGTGTCATCTACCGTCGTTCACATCCCACCATTCATTTCCGGAAGTCCTCAAAGAATTTGTGAACTCTTACTCACCTCATTTTGTTATAACATCTTTGGTCAAACAGACGATTACGTGAAACCCAGAATGCATTGTATGTCAACAAACATGGCTACACAGCTGGAATTAGCTTAGCTCATCATAATCAGTACAACCTTCAAAAAAATTATTTTACACACATAATATGTGCCCATTACAATCTGTGCAAGAATCGGAATGCATGATTTGTCACCTAGAATTGAAAACATGTGAATAAAACCGTAAATACACAAATAATTGCCACACGAAACATTTTCTGATAGTGATTTATTGATACAAGTGGCGCGTGCCAGTAGTCAAACACGTACCCTCTCACTCTGAGCCATTCCTCTGAGCCATTCAGTGTTGTTGTTTATGTATGTAGCTAGTGAGCTAAGCTGTAGCATTAGCAATGTCTTTCAAAAGGAGACAACTCACAAATGTGGAAATTCTGGAGATTTTTTTAAATTCTGACAATGAGTCTGAGTATGAAAGTCAGGAATCAGATTCTGACAGTGACAGTGAGGAGCTGCCCTCCAACCTTGTAGCCATTGAGAACCCTGAATCTGAATTTCCCTTGTCCACTGACGAAGTACCAGTTCCCTTTGAAGATGCTGGTGGTGATGGAGGCAGACCGACAGTGGATGAAGTACAGGAGTTCTGTGGTAGCTGGAAGGCCACCAGTAATTTCACCCCTCCTGGCCCTGCTGTTTGCTTTGACGAGTCCCAGTCTGGAGTGCAACGCCCCTTGCCATTTCCAACTGAGGCAGAGTGCTTCAAGTTGTTTCTGACAGAGGAGCTGGTGGGAGACATAGTAGAGGAGACCAATCGCTATGCCTTGGAGCTACAGGAGAAGAGAGAGCCAGGAGTGAGGGGGAAACTCGCTAAATGGGTGACAACCACAATTAGTGAAATGTATACCTTCCTGGTGACAGTCCTCCTCATGGGGATAGTAAAGAAGAACTCCCTAAGAGAATACTGGAGCACAGATCCTATGTTTGCAACTCCCTTCTTTGCCACCCTCTTTTCCCAAGACCGCTTCCTAGTTCTGCTGCGATGCCTGCATTTCGTCAACAATGCTACTGCCATCTTAAGTGACCCGTTATACAAAATAAGAAATGTTCTAACCAGCCTGACATCAGCATTTGGTCGGGTCTTTGTGCCATACAAGGACCTATGCATTGATGAGTCCCTGATGTTATGGAAAGGTAGGCTGGCGTTCCGTCAATATATTCCCTCCAAAAGGCACAGGTTTGGAGTCAAGTTCTTTGTCATGTGCGACGTGAAGACAGGATTTGTCCAGGATATTATAGTTTACACAGGGTCCACCACTGACATCAAACATTATGAGGGGCTTGGGGTGTCCGGGTCCGTAGTGATGACCATGCTGGCTCCTCATCTCGGCAAGGGACACACTTTGTACGTGGACAATTGGTACAGCAGTCCCACACTCTTCCAGCATCTGCTCTCCAACAGCACAGGGGCCTGTGGCACAGTCAGGTCGAACAGGAAGGGGATGCCAGTATTCGGATGCAGGAAGATGCAGAGAGGGGAGGTGGAGTTCCAGGAGAATGGTCAACAGCTGGCAGTAAAGTGGCATGACAAAAGAGATGTCCATGTCCTCTCCACTGTCCATACAGCAACCATGTCGGCCACAGGGAAGGTGGATCACCTGACTGGAGAGAGAAAGATCAAACCAGATTGTGTGCTCGACTATAACCTCAAAATGGGGGCAGTGGATAAGGCAGACATGATAAACAGCTTTGTGGAATGCACTCGGAAAACAACCAAGTGGTACAAGAAGATATTTTTCCATCTGATCGACACTGCTGCCCTCAATGGCAGCATAGTTCACCGCCAACTAACAGGTGAGTTGATTACTGAACAAGCTATTTTTGTAATTGGATGTACAGTTCACATACAAATCCATTATGCAATTATAGTGACAATATCTCACCCACCTACCCACTGCCTCATCATCCTCTAACTTTCTTCATCCTCCCCACTCCCTCTTAGGTAAAGTAATTACCTACCAAAAATACAGAGAGAACCTAATGAGAGAGCTGCTGGAGGAGCACCACACCCCTCGGCGCCCATCCACTGGGGGTCGTCCTGCTGTAAACAATCCCCTACGCCTTACTGCACGGCATTTCCCTGCAAAGTCCCTCAAACTGCTGCTCAAGGTAGTCGCACAAGGAGGCACTGCAAAGTCTGCCTGTCTGGCACCAGGAGAAGTAAGCAGAGGAAGATGACAAAATACATGTGTTTAGCTTGTGATACACCTCTATGTATTTCACCATGCTTTGAGGAGTATCACATGCTCAAGCATTATTGAGCACATCTGCAGCAATAAGTGACTGACTGCCATGATACTATGCCTTCAGAGGTGGGGGGGGGGGGGGGGGGGGGGTGGAAATGCAGTTGTTGTTCAGTCACTGCATGAATATTAAATATGGGTTATGCATTTTCAGTTTTTTGTCCTCTAGTATGTTGTTGAACCAACTACCAATACTGCAATAAAATAGACGACTATTACATATTGGCATATGTGTTTTCTTGCTGTCTTTTCATCCAGTAAGACTGTTAAGGAGTGTACGTTAGCATACAAAAGCTGTCCTCATTCTTCTGCTCCAAAGATGTCCAGCTCCAGTTATGATATTGGCAAATAATGTTTGTGGTTTCTGAAAGTACAGAAGAAAGAGGAATTATTAATTAGAATACAATATAAGGATATAGCAATAAAACAATACTACAAAGAAGTAACATAATAAACACTGCTATAAAAAATAGTTTATTGCATTAAGAAACTAACTTTTGAGCTCAACAGGGGGGCAAGGCAGGGCAGAACAGAGCTATGCTGAATAGACCAAATAAACAAACCATGGTCATATTTTTTATTTTATTTAACTAGGCAAGTAATTTAAAAACAAATTATTATTTACAATGATGGCCTACACCGGCCAAACTCGGACAACGCTGGGCCAATCGTGCGCTGTCCTATGGGACTCCCAATCACAGCCAGTTGTGATACAGCCTGGATTTGAACCAGGGTGTCTGTAATGACGCCTCTAGCACTGAGATGCAGTGCCATAGACCGCTGCGCCACTCGGGAGTCATAAAGTCAGGGTAGCTTCAAAATACAACACAAGCTAATAGTTCTCTGACGCAACTAGCACTGTTTTACAGAGCTAATAGAATAATGTAGCTACATAAGCACGATTGACTATAACACCATAAAGGTTATAAAATGTGTAACGTTACCTCACGTGTCCGCGGTTATAAGGAATATATTATGATCCATACATACAGTGAGCTACAGCAGAAACTATTATAACGTAATAAGGCACTTACTTTGATAGAAACGCAGCCTGGATTTGAACCAGGGAGTCTGTAGTGACGCCTGTAGCACTGATGTGCTGTGCCTTTGACCGCTGCGTCACTTGGGAGTCATAAGGCCATGTAGCTTCAAAATACAACACAAGATAGTACTTCTCTGACGCAATTAGCATTGTTTTACAGAGCTAATAGAATAATGTAGCTACATAAGCACGATTGACTATAACACCATAAAGGTTATAAAATGAGTAACGTTACCTCACGTGTCCGCGGTTATAAAGAATATACACAAATATATTACGCTCCATACATACAGTACGCTACAATAGAAACGACATACAGAAACTATTACAACGTAATAATGCACTTACTTTGATAGAAACGCACACATTTCCAAAGTTATTATTATTAACGAAAACAATGACTGCAATGAGGGCAACAGATAGAAAATGTGAACACGTGTGCAGATCATGTTCTGACGGGAGATGAGCAAATGTCTGCAGACGTGAACTGCACAAACAATTGGGAAGTGCTTGGGGGAATTTTGTCCGTGTCAGAAATGTCCCAAAAATGTAATTGTCCGCAAAAGTAAAAATTACTATTTTTATGTGAATGAATGAGGAGGCGGAACACACCTAAATTCAAACTGTTTTTAGAAAATAAAAACTTGTTAGAAAATAATTTGAAATTGAAGTTGAAACAGCCTATAAATATAAACAGACTGCGTGCTTTGGTTTGAGGGCAGCGCGGATAAAATGTACTGTTACGTATCAATCACATTCTGGAATGGAGAGAACATTCTAACATCACGTGCATAAAAAAACTCACGCTGGGGCGACCGTTAGAGATATTTGGAACTCACGCATGAAAGGGTTAAACTGCAGAAAAACTTTTGGAAGTTAACTGCATCAAAGTCTGAGGCCTGTGATGTTGGGACAAATGATAGTCCCTTATTATACAAGAGACAAAATTCACAAATTCTACAGCACAACGGCAGAGTCATGTCTTAAGTGTAAAACTAACAATGACTCAATAATCCGTCTGGGAATGTTATGACGTCATAAAGTTATGGGAGGAGTTAGAAAGTTGGCTGTCAGAAGTACAGTTATACAATGTAAAATTACTTTTAATCTGTCTGTCTGTATATTTCAAGACATGGCATTTAAGGTTGCAGTGAGATACCCGATGTGTCACGTTCCTGACCTGTTTTCTGTTGTTTTGTATGTGTTTAGTTGGTCAGGACGTGAGCTGGGTGGGAATTCTATGTTGTGTGTCTAGTTTGTCTGTTTCTATGTCAGCCTAGTGTGGGTTCTCAATCAGAGACAGATGGTAGTCGTTGTCTCTGATTGAGACTCATATATAGGAGGCTTGTTTTGTGTTGGGATTTTGTGGGTGTTTGTTTCCTGTCTCTGTGTTTGTGTTCTGCACCAGATAGGACTGTCTCGACTTTCACATTTGTTGTTTTTGTATTGTTGTAAGTGTTCACCATTTATGTTCAAATTAAACATGTTGAACACTAACCGCGCTGCATTTTGGTCCTCTACTTCACCCCAGGAAGAAAGTCGTTACAGAAACACCCACCAAACCCGGACCAAGCAGCGTGGCAACGGGCAGCAGCAACAGCAGCAGCAGTACAAGGAGGAATGGACATGGGAGGAGATTCTGGACGGAGAAGGACCCTGGGCAGAGCCAGAGGAGTGTCGTCGTCCCAAAGCGGAGCTGGAGGCATCAAAAGCAGAGAGGCGGCATTATGAGGCGCTTGCAAGGCAGAGTGGCTGGAAACCCGAGAGGCTCACCCAAAAATTTCTTGGGGGGGGGGGGGGGGGCTAAAGGGGAGTGTGGCGAAGCCAGGTTGGATACCTGAGCCAACTCCCCGGGCTTACCGTGGAGTGAGAGGGCGTCGTACTGGTCAGACACCGTGTTATGCGGTAAAGCGCACGGTGTCCCCAGTACGCGTGCTTAGCCCAGTGCGGGCTATTCCACCTTGCCGCACTGGGAGGGCTAGGTTGGGCATCGAGCTGGATGTCATGAAGCCGGCCCAACGTATCTGGCCTCCAGTACGTCTCCTCGGGCCGGCGTACATGGCACCAGCCTTACAGGTGGTGTCCCCGGTTCGCCTGCATAGCCCAGTGCGGGTTGTTCCACCTCGCCGCACTGGCAGGGCTACGGGGACCATTCAACCTGGTAAGGTTGGAGAGGCTCGGTGCTCAAGAGCGCGTGTCCTCCTTCACGGTCCGGTATATCCGGCGCCACCTTCCCGCCCCAGCCCAGTACCACCAGTGCCTACACCACGCACCAGGCTTCCAGTGCATCGCCAGAGCCCTGTTCCTCCTCCCCGCACTCGCCCTGAGGTGCGTGCCCTCAGCCCGGTACCTCCAGTTCCGGCACCACGCATCAGGCCTATAGTGCGTCTCAGCCGGCATGAGTCTGCCGTCTGCCCAGCGGTGCCTGAACTGCCCGTCTGCCCAGCGGCGCCTGAACTGCCCGTCTGCCCAGCGGCGCCTGAACTGCCCGTCTGCCCAGCGGCGCCTGAACTGCCCGTCTGCCCAGCGGCGCCTGAACTGCCCGTCTGCCCAGCGGCGCCTGAACTGCCCGTCTGCCCAGCGGCGCCTGAACTGCCCGTCTGCCCAGCGGCGCCTGAACTGCCCGTCTGCCCAGCGGCGCCTGAACTGCCCGTCTGCCCAGCGGCGCCTGAACTGCCCGTCTGCCCAGCGGCGCCTGAACTGCCCGTCTGCCCAGCGGCGCCTGAACTGCCCGTCTGCCCAACGCCGTCTGAGCCGTCCGTCTGCCCAGCGCCGTCTGAGCCGTCCGTCTGCCCAGCGCCGTCTGAGCCGTCCGTCTGCCCAGCGCCGTCTGAGCCGTCCGTCTGCCCAGCGCCGTCTGAGCCGTCCGTCTGCCCAGCGCCGTCTGAGCCGTCCGTCTGCCCAGCGCCGTCTGAGCCGTCCGTCTGCCCAGCGCCGTCTGAGCCGTCCGTCTGCCCAGCGCCGTCTGAGCCGTCCGTCTGCCCAGCGCCGTCTGAGCCGTCCGTCTGCCCAGCGCCGTCTGAGCCGTCCGTCTGCCCAGCGCCGTCTGAGCCGTCCGTCTGCCCAGCGCCGTCTGAGCCGTCCGTCTGCCCAGCGCCGTCTGAGCCGTCCGTCTGCCCAGCGCCGTCTGAGCCGTCCGTCTGCCCAGCGCCGTCTGAGCCGTCCGTCTGCCCAGCGCCGTCTGAGCCGTCCGTCTGCCCAGCGCCGTCTGAGCCGTCCGTCTGCCCAGCGCCGTCTGAGCCGTCCGTCTGCCCAGCGCCGTCTGAGCCGTCCGTCTGCCCAGCGCCGTCTGAGCCATCCGTCTGCCCAGCGCCATTAGAGCCGCCCGTCTGTCCCGAGCCATTAGAGCCGCCCGTCAGTCAGGAGCCGCTAGAGCCGTCCGTCAGTCAGGAGCCGCCAGAGCCGCCAGCCAGTCAGGAGCCGCCAGAGCCGCCAGCCAGTCAGGAGCCGCCAGAGCCGCCAGCCAGTCAGGAGCCGCCAGAGACGCCAGCCAGTCAGGAGCAACCAGAGCCGCCAGCCAGTCAGGAGCTGCATGAGCTGCCTTACAGTCATGAGCTGCCTTACGGTCATGAGCTGCCCTACGGTCATGAGCTGCCCTACAGTCATGAGCTGCCCTCCAGTCATGAGCTGCCCTCCAGTCATGAGCTGCCCTCCAGTCATGAGCTGCCCTCCAGTCATGAGCTGCCCTCCAGTCATGAGCTGCCCTCCAGTCATGAGCTGCCCTCCAGTCATGAGCTGCCACCCAGTCCGGAGCTGCCACCCAGTCCGGAGCTGCCACCCAGTCCGGAGCTGCCATTAGTACAGAGTTGTCCCTCTGTCCGGAGCTACCTCTCTGTCCGGAGCTACCTCTCTGTCCGGAGCTACCTCTCTGTCCTGGGCTACCTCTTTGTCCTGAACTACCTCTCTGTCCTGAGTTGTCTCCTCTATTGTAGAGGGGAGTTGGTGAAGGTTCCTGGACCATGGTCGGGGGCGAGGGTCGCCACTCAAGGGACGCTAAGGAGGTGGATAAAGACAATGGTGGAGTGGTGCCCTCGTCCACCGCCGGAGCCGCCACCGCGGACAGATGCCCACCCAGACCCTCCCCTTGAGTTGTTAGGGGTGCGCCCGGAGTTCGCACCTTGAGGGGGGGGTTCTGTCACGTTCCTGACCTGTTTTCTGTTGTTTTGTATGTGTTTAGTTGGTCAGGACGTGAGCTGGGTGGGAATTCTATGTTGTGTGTCTAGTTTGTCTGTTTCTATGTCAGCCTAGTGTGGGTTCTCAATCAGAGACAGATGGTAGTCGTTGTCTCTGATTGAGACTCATATATAGGAGGCTTGTTTTGTGTTGGGATTTTGTGGGTGTTTGTTTCCTGTCTCTGTGTTTGTGTTCTGCACCAGATAGGACTGTCTCGACTTTCACATTTGTTGTTTTTGTATTGTTGTAAGTGTTCACCATTTATGTTCAAATTAAACATGTTGAACACTAACCGCGCTGCATTTTGGTCCTCTACTTCACCCCAGGAAGAAAGTCGTTACACGATGGTTGGATGATACTTTTCTCGTCAATTATCTTAAATATTATACTTAATTAAAACCTGGAAATCAACCAATCCTCTGTTAATTCAAAAGAAAGGTCAAATGCTTTATTATCTAAAAGTTTAAAGTGACGGAGAGAAATAAAATGGTGCTGATGCGATCGCTTGAGATGGGGGTGTGTTCTAGTGGGTCTGGGCAGGTGGGATGTAGTTAATGGAGATGGAGGTGTGTTCTAGTGGGTCTGGGCATGTGTGATGTAGTTAATGTTTCTATGATGTTGTTTGTATGTGTATGTTTTGTATTCTTTATAAAATATCAAATAAAATATTAAAACATTTCCAATGCAAAGTAACACCTCACAGTTCTATTTTTGGAGTTATTACATTAAAGTCAGGTGTGAAGTAATATGGAGGACCAGCCTATTCCCTATGATGTATACTACAACAGAAATAACTTAAAATGTATAACTTTAAATTAAACCAATAATTTGCACTCATGACTTGAGTGATTAAAGTAAACCACAGTTTTGTAAATACATAACGCCATCTAACCAAATATCAAAGAATGTTAGCTACATAGTTATCTTAGCCAGCCAGCTAACGTTAGCTATATGCAGTTATCTTAGCCAGCCAGCTAACATTAGCTATATGCAGTTATCTTAGCCAGCCAGCTAACATTAGCTATATGCAGGTATCTTAGCCAGCCAGCTAACATTAGCTATATTCAGTTATCTTAGCCAGCCAGATAACATTAGCTATATGCAGTTATCTTAGCCAACCAGTTAACGTTAGCTATTTAGCCAACTAGCTATTAGCCTAACCAGCGTAGCCAACCAGCACGGTTATGGTCAGCGAGACCAACTACCGGAGAAAAAGTTACAAAACTCCCGTAGCCAATATGTCATATATTAAACCACTGGCCGTGTTCGAGAGCATCAAACCCATGCTGCGTTGTGGGTAAACGGTGACTGGCTGACTGATTTATAAATAATAATGAGTAGTTATTTATGTTGCAAGGTGATTTGTAAATTAATCAGTCAGCAGTCAGCAGCCACCTGCACTGTCGGCTGCAATGTCGAACGAGCCCAATAGCAAACCAATCAGGTGTTCGACGAAATTATTCTTCAGACGTCATTGATCACGTGCTGCTGATAAAGTGACACTCCTTTGAATTATACCGCTTAGCGACTTCAGTACATGCCTCATAGCTCCAGTCTCAAACTTAACCCCGTTCCTGTTGAAGAAGAGGATGGAGAAAGTAGCTCTCGTGAAAGAGGAGGAGGAGGAGGAGGAGGCTGTTACAATACAAAAACAAGTAGAGGGTGAGGCTGTTACCGTGAAAGAAGAAGAGAAAGACGTTACAGAGGACGAGGAGGACGACGACGACGTTTCAGTGAAAGAAGAGGGGGATATGACTGTCACATCGAAAAATGAAGAGGACGAAACTGGATATCTGGTCCCGGTTTCCCAAACACATCTTCAGGCATCCGATGGTTCTAACGATGAACTTAGCAATAAGATGGTTTTGAGAAACCGTTCCCTGAGTAACACTCGTAAGTACTGTCTTAAATACAGAAGCACAAACTCTGCGATTGTTGAACTGATGTGTGGTGTTAAAGGGGAAATGTGCAATTGCTACATCCATATTTTGACTTTTAAATTATTTATTTATAGCCATTGATTCTTGAAGAATATAACACATGCCTCATGCGCTTAGTTCAACTGTTTTTACCCCATCAGAACCCCACATAAGCTTTTTTTACTCCAATGTTTAGAAACAATGTAAATCAACACTGTATAGCCTCAACATGGTTAAAACTATAATGTTGATATCATGGATGGTCAGTCCTTGCATCCATTGGTCTGTCTATGAATTAGAGACTAGTTACATTTCTCCAGCCCCATCCATCATCTTATTACCAAAACAGTGGTGGAATTACAGCTTTGTTATTGGTTGAACTGCAGATTGGTTGATTGTTGTGTGGCTTTTTTAAAGGGGCAACCTAGTTTTTAAACAAACAAAATGGCTGCCCAGAGTCCTGAGCTGTGTTAGAATACTCCGACTAACTGCACTATTTGTGATGTTAATTGAGTATATAGTATGCTTATTGGTCATAGTATGATGTAGTTAGTATGCCAAAAGTTCCCGGATGTCGTACTAAATTCGCCGAAATACGAAGTATACACGCAGTACTTTAGGGCCCATAATGCAATTTTTCAGGAAATGGTTGTGGCTTCAACGTTTTCAGATTTGAAGAAAATGGGGGAAAATATGCAGCCGAAGTCCGAGAGAGCAGATACAAATGAACTGCTTTAAATAACTATGACAAATGTTGAGCAATGCAATAAAGTAATGACTTTTCAAATAAGTTACGTTACACGTTATGTTAGCTACACTATCCTTACAAAACGCATAGCATATCTTTACAGCAGTATGTACCAGTATGGGAGCTAGCTACCTAACGTTAGTTGGCTACTTATACATCAAACTTGCCAGTATAGTAACTATATTCAAACTAACTACCCAATGTTTATTGACTTGATTAGAGCGCAGAATAACCAATGAATTTAATAACGCTCAACAAACGTTGAATATGGCCGGTGTCAGTAAACATCTGCAAAAAAGCTCAAATTAAATTGTTGCCAGCAGCACAGTTAGTCACCAACGCTCTGGATAACATGAAAACAGCCTAACCAGCTCTGCTAGGGCAAGTAAAATGGTAAGAGTGAGGTTTTCTCTGATTTGTGTCTAGCAAGCTGTCCAACGTTAGCCAGTTAACTTGGTTGCTTTACTGTCATTGTGAGGTCAGAACGCTTGGATCGACCCTACTCCTCAGCCATATAGTATTTGTTTACAAACAGTAGCGTTATACAAGCTTATGTTTTGGTTTCTGGTCGGGGTAATACAGTTGTTTTCATGCCATTACATTAAAGGCGAAAGATTGTCTTTTCTTAGCAAGGTGTTGCTCAAATAATGTTAGCTGCTAAATGCTAGTTAGCGGGCTAGCTAGCTTGCTAAATGTATTAAGAGTCAGAGCAAACGTAGCTAGCTAATACTGCCTGGTACCAGTGCTGGTGTAGGCCTAGATAAGCATGTTTGTGCAGCGGTATCTTATCAGAGAGGAGTAAGAGAAGTATGAATATGTTGGGTAGCTAGCCGGCTACATGAAGTAAGAAAACAACATGTAATGTAACATCTAATTAGGGTCAACTGGAAACACTGACCAACACTTTGGTTCCTACCATGTCTTCTTCTCTGAGGTTTATTGTCAGACTACACTCATCAGGTGTATTGCTGCCACCTACTGACATGGACATGAACTACCTTCTCCTTTCTACTCCTTCAGCTATTTTCACTGCCTCCACATAGGACACCTGCTGGATGGGCCTGATCATCCTAGCTACTGTGACATCCTTCATTCGTACAGGGCACTCCGGGAACGTGATTCCCATCACAATTACAACATGCTTCATCTGACTACGACATATTTATTCCTTCGAGAAACGACATATTTATTCCTTCGAGAAACACTTGCCACATGTCCAAACTGCAGCGGCTTCTGTATATCTCACTTACCCAGGTTTTACATAAGATGGGAGAGCCACTTCACCAAACCACAGTAAAACCTTCCGTCTATCATTAATTTTATTCAACGTGCGTCTATCTGAAATGTTTAACCTAAACCACACAAAGCTTTCTCCTTTTGCGCTGTTGACACACAATCAGATTCATACCGCTCCTGGTCACTCGAACCGATTCCACTTTACCCAATTAATCCATCACCATCTTTGAGACCGTTAACAGGTCACCCACAAAAATATCCTTGCTGATGATTCCCACTCCGACCCTAAACTGCTGTTCATTACCAACTTTAGCCCTTTTCACTCCACTG
The DNA here is from genome assembly GCF_016432855.1 of Salvelinus namaycush. Classification (NCBI taxonomy): domain Eukaryota; kingdom Metazoa; phylum Chordata; class Actinopteri; order Salmoniformes; family Salmonidae; genus Salvelinus; species Salvelinus namaycush. The sequence continues at coordinate 20,560,983 of NC_052345.1, forward strand.
TTCTTCACCATCGTCCACTCAGTCTCACCAACTGTACCCGCGCCAAGAGAATCCCACAATGCTTCCTCCATTGCTCCTCCAGTCATCCCCTGGACTCCCTCGCTCTGTGCTGTGAAAGATGTGAGAGTTTGTGTTCTCAAAGTAGCATCTATATTGTTCTCATTCCATCTATATTGTTCTCATTCCAGCACATCTGTTGCTTCACCAACTTGTTATCCCTTTCGTCTGCACTACTTGCTGTCATTTCCCTTCCTGATTTCCCTCTCTTGGATGTCTCCACCACGCTCCTACTCTGTCAGTAATTCCTCCCTGGTTTATTAATTGGTAGTCAAACAACGATATATTCAAGGTGCTGCACATTCTATTCCAAATCTAGAATTAGAATCGTCATTATGTTTCCATGATTTCAACAGTTCACCAGTGAACTAAGCCTATAATGTGGACACCAAGGATGTGGATACCAAGGAACTTGAAGCTTTCAACTGCTCCACTACAACCCCTTCGATGAGAATGGGGGCGTGCTCAGTGTTTAGTCCCAGGGTCCTTAGCTTAGTGATGAGCTTTGAGGGAACTATGGTGTTGAACGCTGAGCTGTAGTCGATGAATAGCATTCTCACATGGGTGTTCCTTTTGTCCAGGTGGGAAAGTGCAGTGTGGAGTGCAATAGAGATTACGTCATCTGTGTATCTGTTGGGGCGGTATGCAAATTGGAGTGGGTCTAGGGTTTCTGGGATAATGGTGTTAATGTGAGCCACGACCAGCCTTTCAAAGCACTTCATGGCTACAGACGTGAGTGCTACGGGTCGGTAGTCACTTAGGCAGGTTATCTTAGTGTTCTTGGGCACAGGGACTATGGTGGTCTGCTTGAAACATCTTGGTATTACAGACTCAGACAGGGGATGAAAATGTCAGTGAAGACCCTTGCCAGTTGGTCAGCGCATGCTTGGAGTACACGTCCTGGTTATCCGTTTGGCCCTGTGGCCTTGTGAATGTTAATCTGTTTAAAACCTCTTGGAAATAGGGGGCGCTGTTTTCACTTTGGGAAAAAATCATTCCCAAATTAAACGGCCTCGTACTCTGTTCTAGATCATACAATATGCATATTATTATTACTATTGGATAGAAAACACTCTTAAGTTTCTGAAACTGTTTGAATTATATCTGAGTAAAACAGAACTAATTTGGCAGCAAACTTCCAAACAGGAAGTGAAAGTTCTGAAAATGGGGCTCTGTGTCAGGGCTTGCCTATTCAATTGCCTTATATTTATGGATCTGTATGCACTTCATACGCCTTCCACTAGATGTCAACAGGCAGTAGAATGTTGAATGGGGTGTCTAGCTTGATGTGAGACCGAATGAGAACTTTTGGAGTGACAGGTCCGCCCTACTGGCAGTATTCAACTGCGCACCAGGGAACCCCACATTGTCTTCTGAAATGCGTTAGGTATACACGACGAAATGCTCAGTCTCGGACTTTATTGGATACATATGAGAAAAACATCATAAAGTTGGATTTTCAACCGAGTTTGACCAGTTTATTCGACGTTTATTGTGACTTTTGGAATTTTTCGTTCCATGCGCCAAGAGATGATGGACACGTGAGCACCATTATGCTAGCCAAAGTTGCTAATTCGACAGAAGAAATGGACATTCTAAAACAAAACAACGATTTATTGTGGAACTAGGACTCCTTGCACTACATTCTGATGGAAGATCATCAAAGGTAAGAGAATATTTATGATGTTATTTTGTATTTTTGTGGTATATGTTGGCTCCAACAAGGTGGAGAATTGCTGGGCGCTGTCTCACAATATTGCATGCTGTACTTTGTACTAAAGTTATTTTTTTAAATCTAACACAGCGGTTGCATTAAGAACCAGTGTATCTTTCATTTGTTGTACAACATGTATTTTTCATAAATGTTTTATGATGAGTGTTTATGTATTTCACGTTGCTCTCTGTAATTATTCTGGCTGTTTTGGTGCTATTTGTGACGGTGGCTGCAATGTAAAACTACGATTTATACCTGTAAATATGCACATTTTCGAACAAAACATAAATGTATTGTATAACATGATGTTATAAGACTGTCATCTGATGAAGTTGTTCAAAGGTTAGTGATTAGTTTTATCTCTTTGTGGGTTTTGTGAAAGCTATGTTGGCGGTGAAAACATGGCGTTGTGTGTTTGGCTATTGTGGTGAGCTAACATAAATATATATTGTGTTTTCGCTATAGAACATTTTAAAAATCGGAAATGTTGGCTGGATTCACAAGATGTTTATCTTTCATTTGCTGTATTGGACTTGTGATTTCATGAAATTATATTATATGATATCCCTGTGGCACTAGGCTATGCTAGTCAGCTTTTTTGATGAGGATGATCCCGGATCCGGGATGGGTAGTCCAGAAAGGTTTTAAAGGTCTTACTCACATCGGCTGCGGAGAGCGTGATCACAAAGTCGTCCGGAACATCTGATGCTGTCATGCATGTTTCGGTATTACTTTCCTCGAAGCGAGCATAGAAGTAATTTAGCTCGTCTGGTAGGCTTGTGTCACTGGGCAGCTATCGGCTGTGCTTCCCTTTGTAGTCTGATGTGGCAAGCCCTACCACATCCGACGAGGGTTGGAGCCGATGTTCAAGGGGTATATCAATCTCCCCAGGGTAGCAGTAATACGTTGAGAGATTTGTCCACAAAGGGTTACCCCTCCCATAGGTGGCTCATTATTGGGATCCATTGCTGATTCCTACCTGTAGATGAAGTGTCTAGTGATACAGGGTAAGGGCCCTGTTGGAGATTGGTGGTTGGTAGTGGAGTCGAGGGAACAAGCAGGGTTGGACACGGCCATGTTATTATCCCACACAGTCTCTGTGGTTCATTTGAACCCCGTTCCTGGGAATTACATTTGATTACAAATCGTCCCAGTCTGTTACCACAGAAGGGGTCCGTTTGTCCCATTTCCAGCCAGGTTACGAGGCGCTTTGTCATTTCCAGAGTCAGTTTATTTTAGTACTGTCCATATGTAGCTTGTTTTTTGTCACAGAATGGCTGAATAAGTGCAACATTTTACCTGGAGCTAACTATGCAGAGCATAGCGCATGTCGAATGACTTTAGCTTCCCTCCAGGCCTGAGGGCACACGCTCTCTAGTAGGCTTAAATTAAAGATACGGAAAATAGGAGTGGCAATATAGTCTGCTATTATCCTCAGTAATTTTCCATCTAGATTGTCAGACCCCGGTGGCTTGTCATTGTTGATAGACAACAATAATTGTTTCACCTCTTCCACGCTGACTTTACGGAATTCTAAATTACAATGCTTGTCTTTCATAATTTGGTCAGATATACTTGGATGTGTAGTGTCAGCGTTTGTTGCTGGTATGTCATGCCTAAGTTTGCTAATCTTGCCAATGAAAAAATCATAAAAGTAGTGGACTTTGTGATGAATGAGCCATCTTCAGTAAATTTTTCCCCAAAATTGTATGTAAGGTTCTCCAAAGCTTTTTACTATCATTCTTTATGTAATTTATCTTTGTTTCATTGTGTCGTTTTTTTCTTTTTATTCAGTTTAGTCACAGGATTTCTCAATTTGCAGGATGTTTGCCAATCGGTTGTGCAGCCAGACTTATTTGCCATTCCTTTTACCTCATCCTTCTCAACCATACCATTTTTCAATTCCTCATCAATCCACTGGGATTTAACAGCTTTTACAGTCATTTTCTTAATGGGTGCATGCTTATTAGTAACTGGAATAAGCAATTTCATAAATGCGTGCAGCATCTGGTTGCTCCTCATTACATACCACAGAGCAGCAAATATTTTTTACATCATCAACATAGGAATCACCCGTTTTTATTAAATAATTGAGACACACAAATGACTGGAGGGAGCCAGAGATAGCCTAACAATAACAAAAAAAACTCTTCCTTAGCATTCTCCTCACGCTGCGGCTGGCCTTCGTAAATTCTGACGTTATGCTCCTGAAGTTTCCAGTAATAGGCTACAACAGCAGTCGGCAACCTTTTCCATTTGTAGTGCCAATTTATCTGACCATTTCTACTGATCTGGTGCCAGTTATGATTTTCATATTCACATTTTACTGGAACAGTTTCATTTAATTTATAATAGTAATAATAATAATTATATTATTCTTTATAAATCAAAATGAAAATTATACAAATCTAAATAACTTTTATTGCCATTCCCAACTGTGTAAAAATAGCCTACATAAAGCCAACAAATAAAAACAGCTAGAAAATATCCAGATAAAAATAAATCACATTGGATGCGCATGGCCTGTCTACATACAGTAGTTGATACAATGTTTCAAGTTCTATCACCGAGGTTGGTCCGAAACTTGATATAAAATATTCTGGGCCCTGAGTTTCCCGCGCCAGTGAGTTTGGGACAGACACAGCTGTAGGCTATTTGTGTAAGGGATAAGAAGTAATTAGGTATTTTATGACATTTCCACTGGATCAGAGCATTACATTTTCCCTTTCATGTCGAGTGGTTATCAAGAGTGAGAGCTGGAAATATTTTACAAATACTTTGAGGAACTATTGTCATTCGCTAATTGATTTTAGGAAGACTTTGTTTACCTGCTGTTTGAGGTGAAGAAAAAATTACTTTGAGAAGCTCCACAAATCATTAGTGGGGGTGCGTAAATACTATCAGACATCCCCAAATAGGTGCATCGCTCTCTGCATCGCTCTCTGCCCTCGGTTTGCTAAAACGCAATTTGGTTGCAGAAAATCCTCCATGCTAATGCGGAAATCCCTAGTTATACCAATACCATAGACCTACTGTAGGACCCATAACTTCACCTAACAACAACATAGACCTACTGTAGGACCCATAACTTCACCTAACAACAACATAGACCTACTGTAGGACCCATAACTTCACCTAACAACAACATAGACCTACAGAAAGGTGCCTATATTGGAGACAAACGTTGTCTGGCACACTGCTTAGGATTTCAACAACTTTAAAAATGTATTTCTAGCATACAATTGTCGATGTTACTACTAATGGGAAAACAAGACAAAATATGACTATTGTTGTTCACTTGACTGTCTTAAGACAAATGTCAAATAATGAACATTCATTACAGACGTCATTGTTTGTACAACATCATGGCTACACTGTTGGCATCACCTTTTTACAGTAGATTTTTGCTGTTGTGAGCCTTAAACCACCTGTCTGACTTGTTGTTCACACAGGAGAGAGACGTGACTATCGTGGATCCTCTGGGGGGCCTCAACAACCTCATGATGCTGACGAGGCAGAGAAGAGTCTCTCCACATCAAAACACCTCAAGAAACACCAGCAGAGACCCACAGGGAAGACATCTCACTTCTGCTCTGACTGTGGGAAAGGTTGCAAATATTCATCAGACCTTAAAATACACCAGAGAACACACACAGGAGAGAAGCCTTATAGTTGTGATCAATGTGGGAACAGTTTTCCTACATCTAGCCAGCTGACTTCACACCAGAGAACACACACTGGAGAGAAACCTTGTAGCTGTGATCAATGTGGGAAGAGTTTTCCTACATCTAGCCAGCTGACTTCACACCAGAGAACACACACAGGAGAGAAACCTCATAGCTGTGATCAATGTGACAAGAGATACTCTGATAAAATATCTCTGATCAAACATCAGAAAATACATACATGAAGAAGTTGTTTCATGATATCAATGAAATGTCACAATGTAGAATGTTTTAACATTGTAGTAGGAGTATTTTAAAGATGTCACAATGTAGAATGTTTTAACATTGTAGTAGGAGTATTTTAATGATGTTCTACCTTATCGTTTGCCCTGTTCAATTGATTGCAGCATGATATGTATATTAGCCTCAGGGGAAAATCCAGGCTCTGAATTGAAAGAGTATTATTTAACAAAAAGTGACTAACAAAAAAAGAGCTGTGTTACACTTACTGGGTTGGTGACCCACTTTAATCAAAATGCAGCACTTCAAAATGTAGCTAGCTGTTTTCTACAAGTTGAAAAAGCTGCTTGTTTAAAAAATACATGTAATATGATCATTGTTGCAGATGTTTGTGTATATACACACATGATTAATAATAAATTGGTCTATAATCAATTTTATTAACAATCTGACATCACTCCAGTATTTCTTGACAACATTCAAATGATAATTGTCTTTATTCCACTACTGAAGATGCATGATTCAAATCACCTCATATTTCAAACATTCAGCCTGACAAAAAATACATGTTTTATTATTCCATGCCTCACCATTTAAGTGAAGTATTGCCAATACATATTAACAAAGCGGTGTACATTTGGTTTTGATTTTCATATTTACAATTTATGTAACATTTACTAATCATAATTATTTATGCAAACAGCTGACCATTTTTTGGGTACAATTATATTGACAATGTTGCCCTGCTTTTAGAATATCAGGGTTCATTCTCAGATGTGCTAACCCAAATGCATGACATTGGGGACTGGGCCCGATCCAAAAACATGCCTATCGAGCGAACCCTGAAAAGAGAGAGAGAGAAGTAAGGTGGAAAGTTACTACGAATATTGCAGGAGTTGGTTGCTGATTGTCTCAAGGCTGGGCAGTCAACAAGTTTTGCGTTTAGCCAGTGTGTTGCCATGGATCACAATTTATTTTGACTGCACGTTTTTCCGTGTTGGAGACGAGGTTTGTTTGGGCTCGTTCAAAGGGGACGAGAGTTCTAGAAGCTAGTGAGTTTTAGGATTCTATTGAAAGAAAAAGGAATTAAAAAACAATACTATGGTAAATTATTATATAGAAATGTGTTTTTCCTTGTTTTTAATTGTTGACAGCCAGTACACACCATGTTTATATTGTAGAAGCATTGTAGTTGATTGTGAAATGGAAGTTGTTTTCTGTTGGGGGTGAGCAAAAATGTCCAACAAAAATATAGGATGTATTTGTTGTCTAAAAGGGGAAGGTGTTACAGGCTTTGGTTTTTCCATTTATGTTTTGAGGTTGGACTTTAGCTCGTTAGCACGTATAGCTCGTTAGCACGTAGGACGCACTGATTGGTGTCACCTCGTTAGTCAGTATGTGTTACACCTGTGCTGGCTTGTCCATCTCGTTAGTGGGAAGGTGTTTCACCTGAGCTGGTCCAGGTTCTATTTAAGAGTGTCTGGCCCAGTGCTCCAGTTGTCTTGATAGATGTGGAGAGTCAACACCTTTAGTTGCGCTACCTTTTTGGTTTGCTTCCTGTCTGTAAGTTTGGTGTGGGTTTTTCTTTTGTTTCCCTCTTCTTGGGCTGATTTAGTGGGTCTCATGGTGGGTGTCATTTATGTCCCAGTTGTTGTTACTAGTCAACTTTCAGTGGACACTGAGAGCAAAACTGCAACATTATGTTATAATACTTTTATTGCATCAAATGGTTGTTTAATGCAACAGAATAGAGGGTTCTTAGAACTATTGTGTCTGTGTGTTCTACTGAGGATGGGCTTCTGGGAGATAACACTGACAGGAGATTTACAATGTCTTTTGGGTGATAAAACCTAAAGAGACCGCATTCCAGAGCATGAGTTAATGTTCTATATGGTACCAGGGAGAGATGACCCCAGGGCCAGACCCTGGTATCTACACAGAGTACTGTTTTTACAGGAGATACTTATAATTCTCAGCAGACAGTATCTTTCATACAAATCTTAACCTTGTGACCCGTTCTATACATCTGTTGTTCGTCATGTAGGTTGAAAGGGGTGTATCTTGGCTATAAAAGACCGTTGTACTTTTGTCCTGTGGGTCGACCAACCATCATTATCGTAGAACACTCAATTTATTCACTTCTAAATGTGTACGTTGTATTGACCTGCTCCCTTATTAATAAGTGAATAAAGATTTAGTGTAAGAATAACTCTGACTTGTGTGGTAAGTTTCTCTCCTCATTTGATATTAAAGAAGTTAACCACCACATTTGGGGATGTGAATCTTCACTTGGTGACCGCTCCTGACGACCTGGGTAAATGACCTGGCTCCTGACGACCTGGGTAAATGACCTGTAACGTCTGTAATGAATGTTAAAGTTATTTGACAAATGTCTTAAAATGAGCAACAATAATCATATTTTGTCTTGTTTTCACATTAGTAGTAACATCGATCGATGATTGTAGGCTAGAAATAACGTATTCATGTTGTTGAAACTCTAAGCAGTGTGCCAGACGACTTTTGGTCTCCAATATAGACCCCTTTCTGTGTTTAATAAAATTGCGGCACGAGGGCAAAGCACACACAATTTGATTGTAGAAACTCCTCCCTGCTAATGAGGAAACCACTAGTTATGGATGTAGTATATCTGGTAATGAGGAAACCACTAGTTATGGATGTAGTATATCTGGTAATGAGGAAACCACTAGTTATGGATGTAGTATATCTGGTAATGAGGAAACCAGTAGTTATGGATGTAGTATATCTGCTAATGAGGAAACCGCTAGTTATGGATGTAGTATATCTGGTAATGAGAACCACTAGTTATGGATGTAGTATATCTGCTAATGAGGAAACCACTAGTTATGGATGTAGTATATCTGGTAATGAGGAAACCACTAGTTATGGATGTAGTATATCTGGTAATGAGGAAACCACTAGTTATGGATGTAGTATATCTGGTAATGAGGAAACCACTAGTTATGGATGTAGTATATCTGCCTGGAGCAAAAATGGTGAGCGAAGATTTTAGATTTTCCCAATGTATTCTGAACATTACAGCGCAATATCAGGAGTGCTACTCAAGGAAACTCATATTAAGCTCTGTGTCTATTCACTAATTCACCACTGTGGGGGAAAACTCAGGGGAGTTCTTATAGGCTGACTGCAAAAATAGCCTCCATTTCCAGGTTGCTTATAAGTGCATTTCACATTAAATATGGATTATAATTGTAGGGCTTGAATCACCTGCTTAATATGTTTGTGTTATTGTCTCAAATCAACTGATTTATACTTAAACACTTCAACTAGTAAAATGTTCTTGGCGGGGCCAAACAGGTGTTGTAACTCGTTCATAACTGGCACGCAGATCGGTAGAAATGGTCAGATAAATTGGCACTCTAAATGGAAAATGTTTGCCGGAATTTTACCGGAAACTTCAGGAGCATAACGTCAGGATTTAGGAAGGCCAGCAGCAGGTCGGTTGGTTATTTTCTTCTGGTTAAATTGATTTCTGGCTTCCTCTAGTCATTTGTGTTAATTATTTAATCAAACGCTTCAAGCATCAGTTCAGTTCAAGTTCCGCACAAACAGTTGATTTGATTCAACACAAACAGTTGATTTGATTCAACACAAACAGTTGATTTGATTCAACACAAACAGTTGATTTGATTCAACACAAACAGTTGATTTGATTCAACACATACAGTTGATTTGATTAAACACATACAGTTGATTTGATTAAACACAGGGGGTGTGTCTATATGGAAAAATACACCTCATAACATTTCAACCAATCAATTGGTAGAAAGAGAACTGTTTTTGTTATCTGGGACAGCCCTAGAACATACAGTGCATTCAGACCCTTTTGACACATTTTGTTACGTTCTATTCTGAAATGGATGACAACATTTATTAGTGATCAATCTACAGACAATACCTCATAATGACATCACAATACCCCATAAAAGTGAGAAAAAAGTTTAGAAATGCTTGCATACCAGTGGTTGTATCTCTCTAGGTCATGCCAGTAGGCTACAGTAGATTGTATCTCTGTAGGTCATGCCAGTAGGCTACAGTAGGTTAAATCTCTCTAGGTCGGCCTCCCGGGTGGCGCAGTGGTCTAGGCCGTGCCACCAGAGTCTCTGGGTTCGCGCCCAGGCTCTGTCGCAGCCGGCCGCGACCGGGAGGTCCGTGGGGCGACGCACAATTGGCCTAGCGTCGTCCGGGTTAGGGAGGGTTTGGCCGGTAGGGATATCCTTGTCTCATCGCGCTCCAGCGACTCCTGTGGCGGGCCGGGCGCAGTGCGCGCTAACCAAGGGGGGCGGGTGCACGGTGTTTCCTCTGACACATTGGTGCGGCTGGCTTCCGGGTTGGAGGCGCGCTTTGTTAAGAAGCAGTGCGGCTTGGTTGGGTTGTGCTTCGGAAGACGCGTGGCTTTCGACCTTCGTCTCTCCCGAGCCCGTACGGGAGTTGTAGCGATGAGACAAGATAGTAATTACTAGCGATTGGATACCACGAAAATTGAGGAGAAAAGGGGATAAAATGTATAAAAAATAATAAAAAGAAAGGAGACATTCTAATAGCAAGAGGTCAATAGTTCATATCAGCATATTCTGCAGATAATACATCGTAATTATCTATGTTACTTAGCTAATTCTGATTTCTCCACCACAATCTTTCCCCAGAAACAGGCTCCAAAACAACAGCTCTGTTACTGGTGTGCGGAATATAACCTTTACTCTGTGGAGGATCAAGAGGAACCAGTCAGTTTCTGTCATATTCTTGGCTGAGTGTCCGAACATCATCTACACACCCAGAACAGGCCTCTATCAACACACTGTTCTATGTTATAGGAGTTAGGTTCTTTACCAATCTCAAGCCCAATGCCTCGGCTTAAAGAATTATATTTTACTACACAAACATAAGGTTTAACTGATGTTTAACTGAAGTAAGGTTTAACTGAAAATTCCCTCACTGTGCTAACGAGCTATACGTGCTAAAGTCCAACCTCAAAACATAAATGCAAAAACCAAAGCCTGTAACACCTTCCCCCTTAAGACAACAAATATATCCTATATTTTTGTTGGACAAGTTTGCTCACCACCAACAGAAAACAACTTCTATTTCACATTATAATCAACTACAATGCTTCACCTCCAACAATATAAACATGGTGTCTACTGGCTGTCAACAATTAAAAACAAGAAAACACATTTCTAAGTATATATATGACTGTGTTTTCTACAATCTTTTTTTTTTTAACTCACTAGCTTCTAAAACTCTCGTCTTCCTAAATCTCACTAGCTTCTAGAACTCTCGTCTTCCTAAAACTCACTAGCTTCTAGAACTCTCGTCCCCTTGGAACGAGCCCAAACAAAACTCATCTCCAATACGGAAAAATGTGCAGTTAAAATAAGTTGTGATCCATGGCAACGCTCTGACTAAACGCAAAACACAAAACGTTTTGACTGCCCACCTTGAAACAATCAGCAACCAAGTTGTCCTTACCACGGACATGTCTGATTTCAAGACGAAACTCCTGCAATATCCATAGTAACTTTCCACCTCACTGCGGAGTTTCTCTCTCTTTTCAGGGTTCACTAGATAGGCATGTTGTTGGATTGGGGCCCAGTCCCCAATGTCATGCTCTAGTACATTTGGGTTGGCACATCTGAGAATGAACCCTGATATTCTAAAAGCAGGGAAACAATGTCAATATAATTGTACCCATAAATTGTCAGTTGGTTGAGTAAATAATTATGATTACTAAATGTTACATGAATTGTAAATATGAAATATCTAAACCAAATGTACCACCCCTTTGTTAATATGTATTGGCAATAATTAACTTAATGGTGAGGCATGGAATAATAAAACATGTATCTTTTGTCAGGCTGGATGTTTGAAATATGAGTAGGTGATTTGAGACATGCTTCTTCAGCAGTGTGGATGTTTGAAATATGATAAAATTGTCAGTTGGTTGCATAAACAATTATGATTACTAAATGTTACATGAATTGTAATATTTTAAACTGCCACAATAATACATATTACTTATATATTTTTTAACAAAAACCTTAACTGCACAAGCACCAAAAACGCTGTTGTTTTGACAAGTAGCAATAAATCACTGATATCGATAAGGGGGGAAATCAGGTTGTTCGTGCTGTTGAAACTAACACAACTAAAAAAACACATGGAAATGGGAGATATATTTTACCTCACTGGTTAGAGGACAACCTGCAGAGGACAGTCAGCTACATTTTGGAGTGATGCATTTAAATGTAGGGGTCGCTAAACAAAGGAACGCAACACTTATGTCATAACTCATCGATATCATGTTGAAATCAATTGTGCCGAGAGGAGGGAGATGAGGTTGCACGTCCTGTTAAAACTAACAGCTCAAAAACCACACGGAATCTGGGAATAATGTGTACATCACTGGTTAGAGGACAACTTGTATAGAACAGCTAGCTACATTTTGGAGTGTTGCATTTTGATTCAAGTGGGTGGTGTCGTGGAAATTCAGTAGAGAGAGACTTGGTCAAACAATCATCTTTATTTAATATCGATTAATTATTGCAGTAATGAAACCGTCAGCCCAACAGTCTTAACTGACTGTTAGTCTGAGAGTCTACCCTGTACAGACAACGCACAGTTTATATTGCTAATACCCAGAATGCTTGGCTCCACCCCTCCCATATGGATTGGGGGGCACCATAAGCCACTCTGGGCTCATCTGCACCTGGTGTTATATTAACCCCAGACCCTGGCCTAATTTACCAGGTGTTATCTTAACCCCAGACCCTGGCCTAATTTACCAGGTGTTATCTTAACCCCAGACCCTGGCCTAATTTACCAGGTGTTATCTTAACCCCAGACCCTGGCCTAATTTACCAGATGTTATCTTGACCCTGGCCTAATTTCCCAGGTGTTATCTTAACCCCCGACCCTGGCCTAATTTCCCAGGTGTTATCTTAACCCCAGACCCTGGCCTAATTTCCCAGGTATTATCTTAACCCCAGACCCTGGCCTAATTTCCCAGGTGTTATCTTAACCCCCGACCCTGGCCTAATTTCCCAGGTGTTATCTTAACCCCAGACCCTGGCATAATTTCCCAGATGCCAGGATGTCTAAGGACCATTGAGGCCTTTGTTCTACTCCTCTCTATCCCAGCGAAACATACACCATATCTTGTCTATGGAATGCAGGCTCAATCAGACCGGAGACATATGTCTCATCTGCACCACTAATCATAGAATGGAATGTGGCTGTTTGGTTTTTAATCACGAGACATCAATCAGTTGTCAGCTTCAAGCCATCTCTAATGAAACCCATGTCTTCCACACCCAGACTAGCTGCAGGAAGCATGGACACCATAAAACTCAGAATTAGCAGGACATTGTGACATCATTTCATTGATATCATGAAACAACTCCTTCATGTATGTATTTTCTGATGTTTGATCAGAGATCTTTTATCAGAGTATCTCTTGTCACACTGATCACAGCTATAAGGTTTTTCTCCAGTGTGAGTTCTCCGGTGTGATATTAGGGTGCTTGGGTGACTAAAACTATTCCCACATTGAGTACAGCTAAAAGATTTCTCTCCTGTGTGTGTTCTCTGGTGTGAAGTCAGCTGGCGAGATGTAGTAAAACTCTTCCCACATTGATCACAGCTATAAGGTTTCTCTCCTGTGTGCGTCCTCTGGTGTAAAGTCAGCTGGCTAGATGTAGTAAAACTCTTCCCACATTGATCACAGCTATAAGGTTTCTCTCCTGTGTGTGTTCTCTGGTGTCAAGTCAGCTGGCTAGATGTAGTAAAACTCTTCCCACATTGATCACAGCTATAAGATTTCTCTCCTGTGTGTGTTCTCTGGTGTGAAGTCAGCTGGCTAGATGTATAAAAACTCTTCACACACTGATTACAGCTATAAGATTTCTCTCCTGTGTGTGTTCTCTGGTGTGAAGTCATCTGGCTAGATGTATAAAAACTCTTCACACACTGATCACAGCCATAAGGTTTCTCTCCTGTGTGTGTACGCTGGTGTACTATCAGGTTGTTTAGCTGAGTAAAACTCTTCCCACATTGATCACAGCTATATGGTGTCTCTCCTGTGTGTGTTCTCTGGTGTATAGTTAGATAGCTAGATGTTGAAAATCTCTTCCCACATTGATTACAGCTATAAGGTTTCTCTCCTGTGTGTGTCCGTTGATGTACTATCAGGCTGTTTAGCTGAGTAAAACTCTTCCCACATTGATCACAGCCAAAAGGTTTCTCTCCAGTGTGTATTCTCTGGTGTGATTTCAGGGTTTGTAGCTGAATGAAACTCTTCCCACATTCATCACAGCCATGAGGTTTCTCTCCAGTGTGAATTCGTTGATGTATTTTAAGGTCTCCTGAAGAGTGGAATCTCTTCCCACAGTCAGAGCAGCAATGAGATGTCTTCCCTGTGGGTCTCTGCTGGTGTTTCTTGAGCTGTTCGGATGTGGAGAGACTCTTCTCTGCCTCGTCAGCATCATGATGTTGTTGAGGCTCCCCAGAGGACCCACGATAGTCCCGTCTCTCTCCTGTGTGAATGGCAAAGTCAGACAGATGGTTAAAGGCCCACAACAACAGAAATCCATTGTTTATTTGAGGTAAAAGGTGATGCCCAGAGCGCACCCATGAAGTTCTACAACAATTGACGTCTGTTAAATTATTTGACAATTAAGACAGTCAAGTGAGCAACAAGTCATATTTTGTCTTGTTTTCACATTAGTGGTAACTAGAAATAAGTTATTAAAGCCGGCGACCCAAAACAAAACAACGACCCAAAACAACGGCGCCGCAGAAGGGGCAGACGGAGCGGTCTTCTGGTCAGGCTCCGTAGACGGGCACATCGCGCACCGCTCCCGAGTATACTACTCGCCAATGTCCAGTCTCTTGACAACAAGGTAGACGAAATACGAGCAAGGGTTGCCTTCCGGAGAGACACCAGAGATTGTAACGTTCTTTGTTTCACGGAAACATGGCTCACTCGGGATATGTTATCAGAGTCGGTACAACCACCTGGTTTCTTCACGCATCGCGCCGACAGAAACAAACATCTCTCTGGTAAGAAGAAGGGAGGGGGGGTATGCCTTATGATTAACGAGACTTGGTGTGATCATAATAACATACAGGAACTCAAGTCCTTTTGTTCACTTGACCTAGAACTCCTTACATTCAAATGCCGACCGCATTACCTACCAAGAGAATTCTCTTCGATTATAATCACAGTTGTGTATATCCCCACCAAGCAGACACATCGACGGCCCTGAAAGAACTTCATTGGACTCTATGTAAACTGTAAACCACATATCCTGAGGCTGCATTTATTGTAGCTGGGGATTTTAACAAGGCTAATCTGAAAACAAGGATCCCTAAATTTGATCAGCATATCGAATGCGCGACCCGGGCTGGCAAAACCCTGGATCATTGTTATTCTAACTTCCGCGACGCATACAAAGCCCTCCCCCGCCCTCCTCCTCTAAAAGCTGACCACGACTCCATTTTGTTGCTCCCAGCCTATAGACAGAAACGAAAACAGGAAACGCCCATGCTCAGGTCTGTTCAAAGCTGGTCCGACCAATCGGATCCCACGCTTCAAGATTGCTTCGATCACGTGGACTGGGATATGTTCCACATAGCGTCGGACAATAACATTGATGAATACGCTGATTCAGTGAGCGAGTTTATTAGCAAGTGCATAGGTGATGGTGTAGCCACAGCAACTATTAAAACCTTCCCCAACCAGAAACCGTGGATCGATGGCTGCATTCGCGCAAAACTGAAAGCGCGAACCACTGCTTTTAATCAGGGCAAGGCGACTGGAAACAATAACATAGACCTACTGTAGATCACCAGATAATTTTGTGAATAATCCCACTAGGCTACTCTGTAATGTGTTGTCATTCTAAATGTCCTGAATAAAGGAAAATAGCTCTGTGTGTTGTACAATAGCCTATCCATCAAGGAACAGTTCTCTACACATTATGAGCTAAGGATTTCTGTGTCCAAACAGACTAATGAGACCCTACTGTAAATCAAGCAGACAATAACACATTATAAGCATCAATTTGTTAGGGATGTTGGATCCAACGTGGAGCACGGCATAACTGTCTTTACCAGAGTAATGAATGAAGAAGCACTTTGGTTGTTGTTGCATGTCGTGATGTTTGTCATTTGACTGTCATTCAGAAAATTATTTCCTGGATCAGCTGATGATAGTTGAACATGTGACTGTAACTAAACAGCTACAGTATTAAGTATTATGTGTAATTATTGAAGAACCACATTAATGACAGTATCCATTTGGGTGTTGTGAATCAACTTAAGGTGACTCTCGGTTAGAACCACTGGATTTAGCAAACTCTGAAATGATTTAGGATTTCTGTGCCCATGAAAACTGTTTTCCCAGCGTAACATAAGGAGACACTAAATGTTATGTAGTTAGAGTGAATTTCAGAATAGAAAAAAACTGTCCCACTTACATAACACACTCCCCTTTATGTAAATGATTAATACCCTTTAGCCTTGGCCACCCTTATCTTTTTGCTTAGTTTCCATTCTCTGATTGGCTCAGACATTCGGGCATAGATTCTATTGGTGGCGTGACCATTGCAATGACACAAAAATAAACAGACATACACACTCCTATTGCAGGTGCCTATAACTGATTAACTAATGTTCCTGTCCAAAGGCCTTCACAAGTCCAAGCCTATGGTGCTTACAAATGATTAACCAATGTTCCTGTCCAAAGGCCTTCTCAAGACCTAGAATGCCCAGGTGTGTTGATCCAGCTTTGCAAAATCACATGGATTCTGCTTCCATATGTTTAATGGTTAACCCTATATTGATTCTGCTTACTACTTCTAAGAAAACAGTATAGATACTGGAAAATTCTAAAGGTACTGGAAAATGTCCAATAAACTCCAGAAATGTAAAATAGGAATGGGGTTGCCCTAACGCCGGGGGAATACCAGTAAGGTTAATTCACTGGAAGTTATGCATGCCAACGTTAGTCAATGTTGGGCTCCCATGTGGCGCAGCAGTCTAAAGCACTGCATCTCAGCGCTTGAGGCGTCACTACAGACACCCTGGTTTGATTGCAGGCTGTATCACAACCGGCCGTAATTGGGAGTTCCATTGGGCGTTGCACAATTGGACCAGCGTCGTCCGGGGTAGGCCATTAGTGTAAATAAGAATTTGTTCTTAACTGACTTGCCTAGTTAAATAAAGGTTCAATTTTAAACAAATTAAAATAGTGTTTTATGATAAACCGTTTTTTACAAAACCGTCAAGGCACCAACTTTGAGAAGGTTTTAAAACAAACGTTTCAAACCAATTCATGGAATTAAACAAAGAATGAATGTTATTGAATCTAGGTATGTTTCACTTTTAATGTAAATGGTATGAATAAATTTAGCTGAATATTATATAATGCTCTAACAATTTGGCCCACACAGGAAATATACACTGGCAGTTATAGAATATACTTTATAGCCTAGAAACCTGGTTAAACTATCATTATGACATCATGGATGAATTCTAGAATGTACTATAAATCCTAGAAACCTGGTTAAACTATCATTATGACCTCATGGATGAATTCTAGAATATACTATATAGCCTAGAAACCCGGTTAAACTATCATTATGACATCATGGAGGAATTCTAGAATATACTATATATCCTAGAAACCTGGTTAAACTATCATTATGACCTCATGGATGAATTCTAGAATATACTATATAACCTAGAAACCTGGTTAAACTATCATTATGACATCATGGATTAATTCTAGAATATACTATATAGCCTAGAAACCTGGTTAAACTATCATTATGACATCATGGATGGCCAGTCCTTGTATTCATAGTGTAGTGAATTCAGGGAGTAGCTCTGAGCTGAACTCAAACCTGGGTCTAGCGACTGTCAAGCCAACACCTTATAACTGTTATGCCAAGATGTCTGAACTTCTTGACGAGGTCCCTAGGTTTTGCATTAAGGTTGATACAATAGCTTTCTCTATGAATTTGAGAGTGGTTACACTTCTCCTTCACCCATCCCTCAGCTGTTTACCAAACCAAGTCTCTGGGCAGCTATTTTGTTGCTGTTTAAATACTAGGTTGTCCCTTTAAAAAAAACACACATCAATCAACCAATCTGCAGTTGAAACAATAACAAAGCAGTCATTCCACAACTGTTTTGGTAATAAGATGATGATGGGCCTGGAGAAATGTAACTACTCTCAAATTCATAGACAGACCTATGGATGCAAGGACTGACCATCCATGATATAAACATTATAGTTTTAACCATGTTGAGGCTATACAGTGTTGAATTACATTGTTTCTAAACATTGGAGTAAAAAAAGCTTATTTGGGGTTCTAATGGGGCAAACAGTTGAACTAAGCTCATGAGGCATGTGTTATATTCTTCAAGAGTCAATGGCTATAAATAAATAATTTAAAAGTCAAAATATGGATGTAGCAATTGCAAATTTCCCCTTTAACACTGTTAACACCAAACATCAACAGCAGAGTTTGTACCTCTGTTTTTCAGACAGTACTTACTCGTGTTAATCAGGGAACGTTCATCGTTAGAACCATTGGATGCCTGAAGATGCGTTTGGGAAACCGGGCCCAGATATCCCGTTTCCTCCTCTTCTTCATTTTTCGATGTGACAGTCATGTCCCCCTCCTCTTCTTTAACTGAAACGTCGTCGTCCTCCTCTTTCACTGTAACAGCCTCAACCTCTACTTGTTTTTGTATAGTAACATCCTCTTTCACTCTGAACGCGTCTTCCTCTTCTTTAACTGAAACATCTTTCTCTTCTTCTTTCACGGTAACAGCCTCACTCTCTACTTGTTCTTGTATTGTAACAGCCTCCTCTTCCTCCTCCTCTTTCACGAGAGCTTCTTTCTCCATCCAGCAGACCGTATCTTCTTCAGCAGGAGCGGGTTAAGTTTGAGACTGGAGCTATGAGGCATGTATTGAAATCGCTAAGAGGTATAATTCAAAGCAGTGTCACTTTATCAGCAGCACGTGATCAATGATGTCTGAAGAATAATTTCGTCAAACACCTGATTGGTTTGGTATTGGGCTCGTTCGACATTGCAGCCGACAGTGTAGGTGGCTGCTGACTGCTGACTGACTAATTTACAAATCACCTTGCATCATAAATAACTACTCATTATTATTTATAAATCAGTCAGCCAGTCACCGTTTTACCCACAACGCAGCATGGATTTGATGCTCTCGAACACAGCCAGTGGTTTAATATATGACATAATGGCTACGCTGCTACGGCGTGTGACTTCATCTATAAAAATGTGGCTGTTCTAAATTCTGTGTCGCTCAAAGCCTTGAGTAATGAACCTATTTTTGATACAATAGGCTCGAAAGAGCCAATGATTCAGGAAGCTTTGTTTCCCCATCACTACTTTTCAGCATGTTTTCTGTGAATTAGACTACGGGAGTTTTGTAACTTTTTCTCCGGTAACGTTAGTTGGTCTCGCTGACCATAACCGTGCTGGTTGGCTATGCTGGTTAGGCTAATAGCTAGTTGGCTAAATAGCTAACGTTAGCTGGTTGGCTAAGATAACTGCATATAGCTAATTTTAGCTGGCTGTCTAAGATAACTGCATATAGCTAATGTTAGCTGGCTGGCTAAGATAACTGCATATAGCTAACATTCTTTGATATTTGGTTAGATGGCGTTATGTATTTCCAAAACTGTGGTTTACTTTAATCACTCAAGTCATGAGCGCAAATTATTGGTTTAATTTAAAGTTATACATTTTAAGTTATTTCTGTTGTAGTATATATCATAGGGAATAGGCTGGTCCTCCATATTACTTCACACCTGACTTTTGCATTCTTCTGAATTTTGATTGGTTTAATATAATAACTCCAAACATAGAACTGTGAGGTGTTACTTTGCATTGGAAATGATTTAATATTTTATTTTATATTTTATAAACAATACAAAACATACACATACAAACATTTACATTTTACATTTAAGTCATTTAGCAGACGCTCTTATCCAGAGCGACTTACAAATTGGTGCATTCACCTTATGATATCCAGTGGAACAACCACTTTACAATAGTGCATCTAACTCTTTTAAGGGGGGGGGGGGGGGGTTAGAAGGATTACTTTATCCTATCCTAGGTATTCCTTAAAGAGGTGGGGTTTCAGGTGTCTCCGGAAGGTGGTGATTGACTCCGCTGACCTGGCGTCGTGAGGGAGTTTGTTCCACCATTGGGGTGCCAGAGCAGCGAACAGTTTTGACTGGGCTGAGTGGGAACTGTACTTCCTCAGAGGTAGGGAGGCGAGCAGGCCAGAGGTGGATGAACGCAGTGCCCTTGTTTGGGTGTAGGGCCTGATCAGAGCCTGAAGGTACGGAGGTGCCGTTCCCCTCACAGCTCCGTAGGCAAGCACCATGGTCTTGTAGCGGATGCGAGCTTCAACTGGAAGCCAGTGGAGAGAGCGGAGGAGCGGGGTGACGTGAGAGAACTTGGGAAAGTTGAACACCAGACGGGCTGCGGCGTTCTGGATGAGTTGTAGGGGTTTAATGGCACAGGCAGGGAGCCCAGCCAACAGCGAGTTGCAGTAATCCAGACGGGAGATGACAAGTGCCTGGATTAGGACCTGCGCCGCTTCCTGCGTGAGGCAGGGTCGTACTCTGCGAATGTTGTAGAGCATGAACCTACAGGAACGGGTCACCGCCTTGATGTTAGTTGAGAACGACAGGGTGTCGTCCAGGATCACGCCAAGGTTCTTAGCACTCTGGGAGGAGGACACAATGGAGTTGTCAACCGTGATGGCGAGATCATGGAACGGGCAGTCCTTCCCCGGGAGGAAGAGCAGCTCCGTCTTGCCGAGGTTCAGCTTGAGGTGGTGATCCGTCATCCACACTGATATGTCTGCCAGACATGCAGAGATGCGATTCATAGAAACAACATCATAGAAACATTAACTACATCACACCTGCCCAGACCCACTAGAACACACCTCCATCTCCATTAACTACATCACACCTGCCCAGACCCACTAGAACACACCTCCATCTCCATTAACTACATCACACCTGCCCAGACCCACTAGAACACACCTCCATCTCCATTAACTACATCACACCTGCCCATACCCACTAGAACACACCCCCATCTCCATTAACTACATCACACCTGCCCAGACCCACTAGAACACACCTCCATCTCCATTAACTACATCACACCTGCCCATACCCACTAGAACACACCCCCATCTCCATTAACTACATCACGCCTGTCCAGACCCACTAGAACACACCTCCATATCCATTAACTACATCACACCTGCCCAGACCCACTAGAACACACCTTCATCTCCATTAACTACATCACACCTGCCCAGACCCACTAGAACACACCCCCATCTCCATTAACTACATCACGCCTGTCCAGACCCACTAGAACACACCTCCATATCCATTAACTACATCACACCTGCCCAGACCCACTAGAACACACCTTCATCTCCATTAACTACATCACACCTGCCCAGACCCACTAGAACACACCTCCATCTCCATTAACTACATCACACCTGCCCAGACCCACTAGAACACACCTCCATCAACTACATCACACCTGCCCAGACCCCCTAGAACACACCTCCATCTCCATTAACTACAACACACCTGCCCAGACCCACTAGAACACACCTCCATCTCCTTTAACTACATTACACCTGCTCAGACCCACTAGAACACACCTCCATCTCCATTAACGACATCACACCTACCCAGACCCACTAGAACACACCTCCATCTCCATTAACGACATCACACCTGCCCAGACCCACTAGAACACACCTCCATCTCCATTAACTACATCACACCTGCCCAGACCCACTAGAACACACCTCCATCTCCATTAACTACATCACACCTGCCCAGACCCACTATAACACACCTCCTTCTCCAGCTCCTGCATCGCTGTCTGCCACATGGCCTCAAACTGCACCATTGTATTTCTCTCCGTCGCCCAGCACTTTACATTTTTAGATAATAAAGCATTTGACCTTTCTATTGCGTTAACAATGGAGGATTGGTTGATATACAGTTTTTAAGTATAGTATTTAAGAGGATTGACGAGAACAGTATAGTCCAACCATCCGGTAACTTGTTTCATGCTCCTCAAAGGTGAGGGTGAATTCCAGATGTTCACTACTTGTATTGATGAAGGAGTGGAATCGATGAAGTTCCTCTGCTGTCCCCTGGAATAGAAGGAACACGTCATCAATGAAGACTTTTACAGAACCTGTTGAGGTGCTAGAATGGATTGTTAGGGCTGACAATCACATTCTTCTCTAACAAGCCCACATACAGTTACGCATAATTAGATGCCATTTTTTTTAAACTACAATGACCATAATGACCTGAGCGCCTACTTGTCTTGTCTGTGTTTCTTTTACACCTGCTACATAAAAGAGACCGAAGAATGTGTAACAGTATAGCTTCCGTCCCTCTCCTCTCCCCTACCTGGGCTCGAACCAGGGACTCTGCACACATCAACAACTGCCTCCCACGAAACATCGTTACCATCGCTATTAGTGCGCACCCCGCTAACTAGCTAGCCATTTCACATCGGTTACAAATGCACAATGTTCAATGCTATCTGGGATTCTTGGGACATCCCTACCCTAAACCCTAACCTTAACCCTTAACTTAACCATTGAAAATGTCAACTTCAATGGGCTAGGGACGTCCCAAGGATGTATCGCTACCTGAAAATACACATCTAAGTGATTGATAGTTGGTATTCAGCAGTCATAAAGCCTTATTTACTTTTATGAACTACTAAAATAGTGATTTTGTCAGACAGCAGCTCTACACTTCTTTGACTAACTGATCCATTCATCCTTCCATCCCTCCTCAGCCTTCCTCTCCTCTGAAGACCCAGTGAGGGTGGAGCTCAGTCAGCGAGCTGTTGAGGGACTGGTTAGGAGGAACACTTCTACAGCCAGAGAGGTGAGAGGTCACACATGGTTTAGATGGTAAATATTTATGTCCTCTTAGCAGTTCATCACGTAAGCAAAAGGGAATATGTTCCATCATCTGTTAATTTACATTAGTGCAAATTGTCCACTGATATTGGTAAAATTTCTCGCCCCTTTTGGCTGTATGAAAGTTAATTTTCCCTTAGAGACACACATTTGTTCTTTGCTATTATGAAGGTCATTTGTGTAGAATGTACTTTTCCCCACTCATTCACCCCACCTCTTTACGTTGCTTATTTATATTCAGTGGCCTGACTGTGTCCAGACTGTCAAAGGCCCTTCCTGGTAGATCTGAACCTAATTCAGCTTGGAGTGATCGGATGACAGAAGTCACATTTAGGTGCCAGGTGTAACTGAGGCCATAGATGCTCCATATCCATTACTTTTAATGTTTTATATAATATGTCTAAATGTGTTTATTTCTGTGTTGCAGGGGCAGTCAAGAAATGGAACAGCGAGGCCACAGAACATAACATAAGCGAGGAGCACGTGATGCCGCGGAGCTGAGCAGACGTTGACAAACCGAGCTCTTCAAAGTTATTCTATTATTACCTAAATAACAACGTTGAAACAATATTCTAACATCGGCTGATAAATTGTCAAGTACTTACCTTCCCAAAGAGCCATGGACCGCCGACCGAGAGGCAAGAAGGACGACCAAAACGTCGTTGATTCCCAAGATAACGATAACGCTAGCAAGATTAGCATTAGCCCTCATAACTCAAACGACAGTTCCAGACTGTTGCTCTCGGGCCTCTTGCGAGCCTGCCGACATGCTGGCTTCTCTCCTCCGGGAAATTCAGGATGGTAACAAAGGTCTTTCTATGAAAATCGATAAGAGAACGGCTGAACTCCATTCTTCCATTGACGACCTGAAATCCTCCATGAATGATCTCCTTTTGAGAATGACTGAGGCAGAGTTGCGCATTAGCACAGTTGAAGACACCATCGCTCGACATGACCAGGTCTTGATACAACTGCAAAAGGACAATGCCTACCTCAAAAACAAGGTAGATCAGATGGAGAACCAGAGCAGACGTAGTAATATCCGTGTGGTGGGATTGAAAGAGGACAGCGAGGGCCGTGACCCGGTCCGTTTCTTCACTCAATGGATCCCGGATGTCCTAGGCACAATCAACTTCACCAAGCCACTGGAAATCGAACGCGCCCACAGAACATCAGCGCCGAAACCCCGGCCAGATGAGCCCCCACGGGCCGTCCTGATCAGGTTCCTCCGTTTCCAAGACAGAGAGAAGGTACTGCAACTCGCAAGAGCCAAAGGGGACATAACCATTGATGGCAAGAGGGTCAGCCTTTTCCCGGATATGAGCGCGGATCTCGCAAGACGTCTCAAGCAGTTCAGACCTGCCGCCAAAGCACTGAAGGAGAAGAACATCATCGGCTACCTCATCCACCCTGCGCGGATGAAAGTTCAGTACAAAGGCCGAAGCCATCTCTTTAACACACCGGGAGAAGTGTACACTTTCCTCAAAGAACTGAGCAACGTCTGAGCCAGGACGGTCTCTTTGGGGGATAAGATGCAGTTTGTTTGTTTTCTCTTATCCGGACTGAACCGCTGATATCCTCCGGTCACTATAATTGATTTGTACATTTTCAACTAACCGTATCTTTCCGGGGTGAGTTCTATTACATTTACAGGAGAGTATATTTTGGTTTAGTCCATATCACTGGGCGAAGCAAATAAGTGGGTTTAGGCCCACTGCTTTCCCCCTCATTTATGTTAATCTTTCGAAAAGAGACTCAAGCAGCCCTTACCGTGGGCAGTAAATATTTAGCCATAAATGTCTATTCACAACGTTTGTTTTCAATTTAGAGAGCTCGCAGGTTTTAGTTTACGCCAAGGTTTAGCTAGTAAGAGCAAGATGGAAAGCGAGCAGCAACGTATCTCTACAAGTGTATTCATGTTTGATTGTTGGGATTGTGGTTTTAGTCTAACAATCGGGGTGGGTGGGATTCTTTATTTTTTTCCCCTTTTTTCTATGTTTATTGTTTCCTTCCTAAAGAGACACATAGGTCACTTCTGTGTTCAAACCAAAGTTGAAACATTTCCTAACTATCTACATATGATAGATTTCCATTCAGTTACATATTTGAAACCCAACTATGCTTAATCCTCTAAAATATGTCACATTCAACGTAAAAGGTCTTAACAGCCCGATTAAAAGGAAGAGAGTCTATACATACCTTAAGAAATTAAAGGCTGACATTGTGTTTTTACAAGAAACACATCTTACAGCCAGTGAACACAAGAAATTGAAGAGGGAATGGGTAGGACAAGTTTTTGCGTCCTCTTTTAACTCCAAAGCAAGAGGAACTGCAATTTTGATAAGTAGACACATCCCCTTCTGCGTCAACAACACCATCTCTGATCCCTCTGGCAGGTTTGTTTTGGTGCAGGGGCATATGTTTTCAGAGTCTTGGACCCTATTGAATATCTATGCTCCTAACTTCGATGACCATATGTTTATTCAGAATGTCTTCCTTCAGGTTGCTCAAGCACCACCAGGATGGTTACTGGTTGGAGGAGATTTAAATTTTTGTTTAGATACAGTTCTTGATAGGTCCTCTGATAAACCCTCACTTCTTACCAAAGCCAGCAAGCTCACCATGTCATTCATGAAAGATCTCAATTTACTAGACATCTGGAGACAGTTGCACCCACAGGATAGGGACTACTCTTTTTATTCACACCCACACAAGACACACACACGCATAGATAACTTTTTAATATCGACACAACTGTTTCATAGAGTGTTAGATGTCGAGTATCTCCCCAGATTGCTTAGTGACCATTCTCCCCTGGTATTATCAATCTCCATTCCTACCAAGGTAAATGGAGCATATAGATGGAGACTAAATTCTACACTCCTAAAGCAACCTGAATTCTGTGCATTCATCAAAGAGCAGATCAATATTTTCACTTTGACAAACAAACCCTCCGCTCCTGACAGTTTCATTCTTTGGGACACATTGAAGGCCTATCTGAGGGGACAGATCATTTCCTATACTAAAGGGCTGAAGAGAAAACACGGTGCGGAACTGAGTGCCCTTGAATCTGAAATCTCAGAGCTAGAGAAAACCTACCAAAGAGGCCCGACTAAAGATCTATACAGGCTTTTGGTAAATAAAAAACTGAAATATAATATTCTGAACACATATCAAGCTGAGAGGGCCATCACTAAATCAAAACAGCGTTATTACGAGCTTGGAGAGAAAGCTCACAAAGTATTGGCATGGCAACTGAAAGCAGAGGAAAGTAAGAGGACAATTAATGCTATAGAAACTCTTACTAATGAGATATCTTTCGACCCTACTGAAATTAATAATACTTTTAAGAAATACTATGAAGACCTCTACACTTCCCAATCAAGCGATGATCTATCAGAGATCGACTCCTTTCTCTCCTCTCTCAACCTCCCATGCCAGTCAGGGGAAGACAGCGAGCGCCTGAGTGAACACTTCTCAGTTCCTGAATTGTTGGAGGCCATTAAATCCTTACCTTCTAATAAATCTCCTGGGGAGGATGGCTTCCCTCCAGAGTTCTATAAAGAATTTAGGGAGCTGTTGGTCCCCTACCTTATGGAGGTACTTAAAAAAGCCAGGGAAGACAACTGCTTTCCAGAGTCTTTCTCTCAAGCAGTGATTACTGTAATCCACAAGAAAGGGAAAAATCCACTAAAGTGCGCCTCATATAGACCAATCTCTCTCCTTAACACAGATTGTAAACTGGTCACCAAGATGCTATCTAAGAGACTGGAGTCATGTCTTCCCCTGTTGGTCAACCCAGATCAGACTGGCTTCATAATTAATAGATTGTCCTCCAATAATCTCAGAAGGTTCTTTGATATAATTCACCTTGCTAACAAAAACAAAATACCTAGTGTCGCAGTCTCCCTCGACGCTGAAAAGGCCTTTGATAGGGTTGAATGGCCATACCTCTTTCGCGTCTTGGAAAAGTTTGGTTTAGGTACCGTGTTTGTAAATTTGATAAAATCACTCTACAAATCTCCTAAAGCTAGGATTGCTACCAACGGGATTACTTCCTCCTCTTTCCCTCTCTATAGGGGGAACAGACAAGGTTGCCCAATTAGCCCCCACCTCTTTGCCCTCGCCATCGAACCGTTGGCTGAGGCTATTAGAACGTGCCCTGACATACATGGCTTTGAGGTGGGCCCCCATACCCATAAATTATCACTCTTTGTGGACGACCTTATCTTATTTCTAACAAACCCAGAACACTCCCTCTCTCACTTGCAGATCCTACTACAGTGTTATAGTTCTTTCTCTGGATATAAGGTCAATTTAGATAAAAGCGAAATCTTACCGTTGTCTGCCTTTGACCAGCATACCATCAAGCACAAGTTTCCTTTTAGATGGTCGCCTATGGGCTTCACATATTTGGGCATAATGGTGGATGGTAACCTGAACAACCTCTATAAACTCAATCTGGCCAGTTTGTTGCAAAAGGTGGAGGGTAACCTTTGTAAATGGATGGACTTACCTCTCACTCTACTGGGTAGAATCAATGTAATTAAAATGAATGTCCTGCCCAGATTTCTATATCTGTTTCAATCTCTCCCTATTCCTGTTCCCGCAGCATTCTTTTCCTCTCTCGACAAGATGACCAGACGGTTTATCTGGCACGGCAAAACCCCTAGGGTTGGCCTGGATAAACTGACCCTGGATTACAGTCAAGGGGGCTTAAACCTCCCCAATTTTAGAATGTACTACTGGGCAGCACAGTCTAGGTTTCTGGCTCAGAGGTTTGACAAGGGTCCCTCTCCCTCATGGTTGAACATTGAAAAGCTTGAGGTAAATGATGACACTGGGGCAGAATTGTTTTACAAATGGGACAGAAAATCTATAAAAACCATCAGACAACCCTTTAATCATACATTCTGTCCTGGCATGGTGCAAACTGCATGAGCTGTTCGGACGAGGGGGATTCCTTTCCCCTAAAACCCCTTTATGGAACAATAGATTGATTCCTATGTTTTTCCAGAATAGTAACTTTAGACCATGGTCTGATAAGGGGATCACTCTTCTGGAACATTGTTACGAGGAGGGAGTTCTTATGTCTTTTGATCAGCTGAAACAGAAATACCACTTGCCTAACAGGGACTTCTTTAGCTACCTACAACTACGAAACTTTATTAGGGTGTCTCTCAAGGGACAATGGAACCTACCTAAGATGTCACCTATTGAACAACTCTGCCACGCAGACCAACCACTGTCCAAGACCATTTCCCGTGTTTACGATGCTCTTATGTCAGGACTAACACTGCCTGGGCTAGATAAACCCCGACTTAGATGGGAAAAAGATCTGGGTATTGATCTTGATGAGGGTCTATGGAGTGACCTATGCAGGGATGGTGTTACATCCACATTGAACTCCAGATACAGACTGATCCAGTTTAATTTCCTCCATCAGCTCTATATCACCCCATCTAGACTGCACAAGTTCAACCCTGATATCTCCTCCCTATGTTTTAGATGTGGCTCAGATGAAGGAACATTCCTCCATTCCACTTGGCAGTGTTCAAAACTACACGGTTTCTGGGAGGGGGTATGCGATACCATATCCTCAATTCATGGGGTTGCATTCCCTTTAGACCCGGAGGTCTGTCTACTGGGCAACTTTACTAACACCAATCTTAGGCAAAGCCATACTATAAAGCTAACAGAAATATTGCTAGCGATTGCCAAGAAATGTATCGCCTTGAAATGGAAATTGGATTCCCCCCTGCCAGTTGCAATGTGGCTATCAGAAGTTAATAGTTGTATCCCACTGGAGAAAATTACTTACCGCTTGAGGAATAAGTTAAATACATTTTACAGAATTTGGCAACCTTTTATTGACTATATGGAGAATCTCCCCCCACATCACATTGAATGAATCTCTATATTATCCTTATATAATGTTTCACACGTAATGTATAATATGTAGCCTACGGCAGGTGACCATATGATCCAATGTCTCATTATAATTTTTTTTTTATTGTATGTTTGTATATATAATTAGTTTTATTTTTTCTCTCTTTGTTACGCTCATCTGTTACTGTCACTTTGTCCTATTGTTGTCTAATATCTTTTCACGTTTGTCTTGAATGTTGTTAATTGGAAAATGCAAAAATAAAATATTCCAAAAAAAGAACATAACATAAGCAGAGCTGTGGGAGATCACCTCAAGCCCCTGATAGAGCCGGGGGTGGTGTTTACCACTCCACTACGCCTTCAGCAGGCTGGAAAAGTGGGATTGATCTGTTTGATCCATTTGTTTGTTTCCGTTTTCAGTAGTTGAATCCTTTGATATGGGATTGATACTGATTTTCATACTAAGAGGGACCCAGAGTCTGTTGATTGGTCGGTCATTGGGTTCATTTGTTGAAATCAAATCCAGCTTTATTTGTACAGCACATTTCAGACATGAATGCAACACAATGGCTTCTCAGGAAAAAAACTATGAAAATAAACGGAAATATTTTGTACACAACAAACAGAAGACTAACTGAAAGACTAATGAGCACACTAAGGAAATGTAACACCTTCCCTTTAAGACAACAAATATCCTATATTTTTGTTGGACAAGTTTGCTCACCACCAACAGAAAACAACTTCCATTTCTCATTATAATCAACTACAACGCTTCACCTTCCACAATATAAATATGGTGTCTACCGTCTGTCAACAATTAAAAACACGTATTTCAAAATAAAATGGTATCTTTTCTCCTTTTTCTTTCTATAGAATCCTAAAACTCACTGGCTTCTAGAACTCTCGTCTTCCTAAAACTCACTAGCTTCTAGAACTCTGGTCCCCTTGGAACGAGCCAAAACAAAACTCATCTCCAATACAGAAAAACATGCAGTCAAAATAAATTGTGATCCATGGCAACGCACTGGCTCAACGCAAAACACAAAACTTTTTGACTGCCCACCCTTGAGACAATCAGCAACCAAGTTCTCCTTGCCACGGACATGTCTGATTTCAAGAGGAAACTCCTGCAATATCCGTAGTAACTTTCCACCTCACTGTGGAGCTTCTCTCTTTTTTCCAGGGTTCACTCGATAGGCATGTTGTTGGATCGGGGCCCAGTCCCCAATGTCATGCTCTAGTACATTTGGTTCGGCACATGTGAGAATAAACCATGATATTCTAAAAGCAGGGCAACAATGTCAATATAATTGTACCAAAAAATTGTCAGTTGGTTGCATGAATAATTATCATTACTAAATGTTACATGAAATGTAAATATGAAATATTTTATTGCATAGTCATATTTTCAACATCTTTTCAATTACATTTTGCTAGGTGGGATAGCCCAATGTCAAAACACAGTTTTAATGTGTCCAAATCAATACCCAATATGCAGAAACAGTTTGGGATAAATTGAAAACCTAACATGTGGTATATACACAAATATCTGCCACAATAATTTTATTTTTTAAAACAAGCTCCTTATAAACTGCACAAGCACCAAAAACGCTGTTGTTTTGACAAGTAGCAATAAATCACTGATATCGGTTAGGGGGGAAATCAGGTTGTTCGTGCTGTTGAAACTAACGCAACAAAAAAAAACACATGGAAATGGGAGATCTGTCACGTTCGTCTTCCTCCTCATCTGAGGAGGAGAGGTTTGAAGGATCGGAGGACCAATATGCAGCGTGGTAAGTGTTCATCTTGAATTTAATAAACACAGAGAACACTTGACGAAACTATACAAAACAATAAACGACGAACGTGAAGCTAATGAATAATATAGTGCTGACACAAAACACTAACATAGACAATCACCCACAATGACAAAACAGGCTACATAAATATGGTTCCCAATCAGAGACAACGACTAACACCTGCCTCTGATTGAGAACCATATCAGGCCAAACACAGAAAAACTAGACACACAACATAGAATGCCCACTCAGATCACACCCTGACCAAACAAAACATAAAACATACAAAGCAAACTATGGTCAGGGTGTGACAATCTCTGACAATATCTTTAACCTCACTGGTTAGAGGACAACCTGCAGAAGACAGTCAGCTACATTTTGGAGTGACGCATTTAAATCTAGGGGTCGCTAAACAAAGGAACACAACACTTATTTGTCATCACTCATCGATATCATGTTGAAATCAATTATGCCGAGAGGAGGGAGATGAGGTTGCACGTCTTGTTAAAACTAACAGCTCAAAAACCACACGGAATCTAGGAATAATGTGTACATCACAGGTTAGAGGACAATTTGTAGAAAACAGCTAGCTACATTTTGAAGTGTTGCATTTTGATTCAAGTGGGTCACCAACATGGTAAGTGTAACACAGCTTTTTTTTGTGTGAGTCACTTTTTGTTAAATCACATAAATAGTACTCTTTCAATTCAGAGCCTGGATTTTTCCCAAGGCTAATATCCAAATCATGCTGAAATCAATTGAATGGGGCAAACATTTAGGGTTCTACATTGTGAATTTCCTTAAAATACTCCTACTACAATGTTAAAAACATTCTACATTGTGACATTATTTCATTGACATCATGAAACAACTCCTTCATGTATGTATTTTCTGATGTTTGATCAGAGATCTTTTACCAGAGTATCTCTTCCCACATTGATCACAGCTATAAGGTTTATCTCCTTTGTGTGTCAACTGGTGTACTGTCAGATGGCTAAACCTAACAAAACTCTTCCCACATTGATCACACCTAAAAGGTTTATCTCCTTTGTGTGTCCACTGGTGTAGGGTCAGATTCCTAGATGTAGTTAAACTCTTCCCACATTGATCACAGCTATAAGGTTTCTCTCCTGTGTGTACTCGCTGGTGTGTAGTCAGATGGCTAGATTTATTAAATCTCTTCCCACATTGATCACAGCTATAAGGTTTCTCTCCTGTGTGTGTTCTCTGGTGTACTGTCAGATGGCTAAACCTAACAAAACTCTTCCCACATTGATCACACCTAAAAGGTTTATCTCCTTTGTGTGTCCACTGGTGTAGGGTCAGATTCCTAGATGTAGTTAAACTCTTCCCACATTGATCACAGCTATAAGGTTTCTCTCCTGTGTGTACTCGCTGGTGTGTAGTCAGATGGCTAGATTTATTAAATCTCTTCCCACATTGATCACAGCTATAAGGTTTCTCTCCTGTGTGTGTTCTGTGGTGTACTGTCAGATGGCTAGACTTAATAAATCTTTTCCCACATTGATCACAGCGAAAAGGTTTCTCTCCTGTGTGTGTTCTGTGGTGTACTGTCAGATGGCTAGATGTAAAATAACTCTTCCCACATTGATCACAGCTATAAGGCTTCTCTCCTGTGTGTAGTTTCCGGTGTGATTTCAGGGAGCTTGACTGAGTAAAACTCTTCCCACATTGATCACAGCTATAAGGCTTCTCTCTTGTGTGTACTCTCTGGTGTATTTTAAGTTTTGATGAAGATTTACAATCTTTCCCACAGTCAGAGCAGCAGTGAGGTTTCCTTCCTGTGGGTCTCTGCTGGTGTTTCTTGAGGTGTTCTGATGTGGATAGACTCTTCTCTGCCTCGTCAGCATCATGATGTTGTTGAGGCTCCCCAGAGGATCCACATCTCTCTCCTGTGTTAACAACAAAGTCAGACAGATGGTGAAAGGCCCCCAAAAGCAGAAATCCACTGTTTATTTGAGGTAAAAGGTGATGCTCAGAGCGTACCCATGAAGTTCTACAACAACTGACGTCTGTTCAATTATTTGACAATTGTCTTAATACAGTCAAGTGAGCAACAAGTCATATTTTGTCTTGTTTTCACATTAGTAGTAACATCGATGATTGTTGGCTAGAAATAAGTTATTTAAGTTGTTGAAATCCTAAGCAGTGTGCCAGACGACTTTTGGTCTCCAATATAGGCCCTTTTCTGTGTTTGCTAAAATTGCGTCAGGATGCTAACGAAATTTGGTTGTAGAAACTCCTCCATTTAATGCGGAAGTTTTAGTTTTTCACAATGTATTCTGAACATTACACTATCGATCTGTAGGACCCATAACTTCACCTAACAACATACACATATAACTATAAATAATGTCATATTTCATGTGAAACATGGACAATAAAATGTCTTTGTTGTGACATTTCATAAGCTGATCAACAGATCATTTTGTGAATAATCCCACTAGGCTACTCTGTAATATTTTGTTATTCTAAATGATGTTGAGATACAAAGACTATTATAATTATTATTACTATTATAAATTAAATGAAACTGTTCCAGTAAAATGTGAATAGGAAAATCCCAACTGGCACCAGATCAGTAGAAATGGTCAGATAAATTGGCACTACAAATGGAAAAGGTTGCTGACTGCTGGTGTAGCCTATTACCAGAAACTATAGGAGCATAACGACTGCTGGTGTAGTGTATTACCAGAAACTATAGGAGCATAACGACTGCTGGTGTAGCCTATTACCAGAAACTATAGGAGCATAACGACTGCTGGTGTAGCCTATTACCAGAAACTATAGGAGCATAACGACTGCTGGTGTAGCCTATTACCAGAAACTATTAGGAGCATAACGACTGCTGGTGTAGCCTATTACCAGAAACTATAGGAGCATAACATCAGAATTTACGAAGGCAAGCAGCAGCGGGAAGAGTAGGCTAAGGAAGAGTTTTTTCTGATGGTTAGGCTGTCATCAATAGCCCATAATGACAAAGTGAAAACAGGTAAAAAAACAGAAATACCTTATTTACATAAGTATTCAGACCCTTTGCTATGAGACTCAAAATTGCTTTCAGGTGCATCTTGTTTCCATTAATCATCCTTGAGATGTATCTACAACTTGTTCAGAGTCCACCTGTGGTAAATTCAATTGATTGGATATGATTTGGAAGGCACACACCTGTCTATATAAGGTCCCACAGTTGACAGTGCATGTCAGAGAAAAAACCAAGCAATGAGGTCGAAGGAACTGTCCGTAGAGCTCCAAGACAGGATTATGTCGAGGCACAGATCTGGGGAAGGGTACCAAAAAAATTCTGCAGCATTGAAGGTCCCCAAGAACACAGTGGCCTCCATCATTGTTAAATGTAATACTCTTCCTAGAGCTGGTCACCCGACCAAACTGGGCGATTGGGGGAGAAGGGCCTTGGTCAGGGAGGTGGTCACTCTGACAGAGCTCCAGAGTTCCTCTGTGGAGATGGGAAAACTTTTCAGAAGGACAACCATCTCTGCAGCACTCCAACAATCAGGCCTTTATGGTAGAGTGGCCAGACGGAAGCCACTCCTCAGTAAAAGACACATGACAGCCTGCTTGGAGTTTGCCAAAAGGAACCCAAAGGATGGATGGAATGGAAAAGGTCGCCGACTGCTGGTGTAGCCTATTACCAGAAACTATAGGAGCATAACATCAAAATTTACAAAGGCCGGCAGCAGCGGGAGGAGGAAGAGTTTTTTTCTGATGGTTAGGCTATCTTGATCTCTGGCTCCCGAGTCATTTGTGTGTCTTAATTATTTAATCAAACAGCGTGCTTAAAGCATCAGACCAGTTCAGTACATATAGTTGATTTAATTAAAACACATGGGGTGTGTCTATATATGGAAAAATAAACGTTATAACATTTCTACCAGTCGGTTGGTAGAAAGAAAAGACGATTCTTGGTTGACCCAAGATTTTTTTTAGTTGGGGTCCTAGTGCATTCATTAAGTTCAGACCGCTTCCCTTTTTCCACATTTTGTTACGTTACTTATTCTAAATGAGATTTTTTTTAAAGAATTAAATGAAAATGTTAAATGTTTTAGAAATGCTTGAGACTCAAATAAATCGATTAATCATGTTTTGAGGATATACAGTGTTTGTTTACACATTTGATAAACATAGGAGTACAAAAAACTTATATTTTGGGTTCTGATGGGGTACGACAGTTGAACTAAGCTCATGAGGCATTTATAAGTGATTTCTTCAAGAAACAATGGGTACATATCATGAATGTATAAGTCCCAAAATGGATGTTGATTGCCCCTCTAAGAGTACATCTTGGGCTAATCTAATAAGAGATATTGAGGACTACAGTATTTCAGGCATTGTCATTGGATGCATTTGATCAATTGTTAACGTTTTGGTGATGGTCCACTCTTGATGTTCTACACGTTACAGTGTAGCTTCAGCCATTCCTACAGAACAACATTAAAGTGTAGAACCCCTTTACTGCATATTGGTTAAACGACTGCAGAAACGGTACTCACTGATGTTAAACAGATCTCCAACCTCCTCTTCTTCCTCCAGTGTGACAGTAATCTCTCCCTCCTCCTCTTTCACACCAAAAACTGCATCCCCCTCTTCTTTTACTGTAACATCTTCCTCCTCTTTCACTCTGAACGCGTCTTCCTCTTCTTTCACTGAAACGTCTTTCTCTTCTTCTTTCACTGTAACAGCCTCACCCTCTACTTGTTTTACTGTAACATCCTCCTCTTCCTTCTCCTCTTTCACGACAATGTTCAGCCCCAGAGGTTCTTTCTCCGTCCAGCAGACCTCCTCTTCTTTAACAGGAGGAGAGTAGTTTATTGAACTCATGGTCGGGGATGTTAGCTAGCTAGCTATCATTAGCGACTAGGCTAGTGCTAACTTAACCAGCCAGCTACTATAGCTGACTAATACACAATAACGTAATATTAAATTAAATAGGTTAACAAGTAGATACGACAGAAGTGTGTCTAAAACACAGCAGCTAATATACACCGAAAGCGTATAAATAGCTTGAATCTTTAGGCTATGTTGGCTAGCAAGCTACCGAGGTGGTTGACGAGCTGTCTCTGAAGAACCGTCCACTAGATTATACGTCACGTTGGCAGCGTCGCCTGAATGACGCACATCGTCGTCTGCTGACTGGAGGGGAAACGCAGTTGAGGATCATATTTTATTTTCAGACAAAGATTATTTTAAATGGATTTAATTAAATAATACTATTATATTGAGACATACAAAGACAGGAATGTGTTGATTGATTAGTGCGAATATTTATTTTTTTACCACAGCTTTTTTAAGTCAGTTTCATAAAGTCATACCCTAAATGTATTTGCTATGTGTGCCATTGCCCGGCTATTAAAAGGGACAGGCGACTATTTAAGACTCAGCCTCAGGAATGTTTGGTCACATGGAATCAAGTGGTCACTAGATGTCTACGGTGCCAAAGAGATTGATAGTTGGGGGTGTTGGGAGTGTTTAGTGTGTTGATATAACGGTAATAATGTCAAAATTCCACTTTTAACAACCATCAGAATTGGTAAAAAAAATGTTTTGCCCGAGTGGCACAGCGATCTAAGGTACTGCATCGCAGTGCTAGAGGCGTCACTACAGACCCGGGTTCGATCCCGGACTGTACCACAACCTGCTATGATCGGGAGTCCCATAGGACGGCACACAACTGGCCAAGCGTCGTCCGGGTTAGGGGAGGGTTTGGCCGGGGGGGGCTTTACTTGGCTCATCTCGCTCCAGCGACTCCTTGTGGTGCCTGCAGGATGACCTCGGTCGTCAGGTGAACGGTGTTTCCTCCGACATATTGGTGCGGCTTGCTTCCGGGTTAAGCGAGCGGGTGTGAAGAAGCTCGGTTTGGCGGGTCATGTTTCAGAGGACGTACGACTTGACCATTCGCCTCCCCAGCGTTGCATAAATCCTGCCTGATGTTACTGCTGTTCCTAAAACCATTGGCATACGTTAGCCTACTGTAACCACACACAGAGGGGGTGTGTGTGTGTGTGTGTGTGTGTGTGTGTGTGTGTGTGTGTGTGTGTGTGTGTGTGTGTGTGTGTGTGTGTGTGTGTGTGTGTGTGTATGTGTGTTAAGGTTGGGCGATTGTGTACAAGCCTACATCGCCCGATTGCGCCCCATAGCTTGTCTTGACTTGGGACTTGAGTGCTAAGACTTGAGACTTACTTGTGACTTGTAAAACAATGACTTGGTCCCACCTCTGGTATATACTGTATTCTATCCTATTCTACTGTATCTTAGTCTATGTATTACTCATCTCATATGTATATACTGTATTCTATCCTATTCTACTGTATCTTAGTCTATGCATTACTCATCTCATATGTATATACTGTATTCTATCCTATTCTACTGTATCTTAGTCTATGTATTACTCATCTCATATGTATATACTGTATTCTATCCTATTCTACTGTATCTTAGTCTATGCATTACTCATCTCATATGTATATACTGTATTCTATCCTATTCTACTGTATCTTAGTCTATGACCCCCTGACATCACTCGTCCAAATATTTATATATTCTTAATTCCATTCCTTTAGATTGTGTGTATTGTTAGATATTACTTGTTAGATATTACTGGACTGTTGGAGCTAGAAACACAAGCATTTTGCTACATCCGCAATAACATCTGCTAAACAAGTGTATGTGACAAATAAAATGTGATTTGATGTATATAGGTCTGGTGTTGGAGATCATTCCACACTCTGTGTTCTACTACCCAGGTCTGGTGTTGGAGATCATTCCACACTTCGTGGATCTCCTGCATGTATTTTCTGATGTTTAATCAGACCACTTGAATGAGAGTATCTCTTGTCACATTGATCACAGCTATAAGGCTTCTCTCCTGTGTGGCTAAGTTCAAGTTGGGTACTGAGGTACCGTAACCTCTTAGCTGAAAGTCGAAGGCCGGAGGGCAGGAAAGTTTTTTGGGGGTAACGATTCTCAGCTGTTTTTGCTTTTCTTTTCAGTTTTTCCTTTTTTGGAAGAGAGCGGGAGTGGAGATGGAGCAAACATTTTCAAATAGGTCGGTCCCTGGGATCGGGCTGGCGAATACGGTTCGCTTTGCGTGGAAGGACAAGGAGATGGAGCCATTCAGACGTGAAACTTTTGGAAGGACTATCTTAATGTGGATCCTTAAACTGACAGGGAAGGATGTGTCAAAGACAGGGAGAGATTGGGGGTGGAGGGGATAGTGAGGAGGATGGAAGGAACTTTGAGGGGGAGGATGAAGAGGGAGGAGAGGAAGTGGGGGCAGCATGCTGCCCGGGAGAAGTGGAAGGGAGGTTTAGGGCTGGGGAAAATTTAGATGATTTA
This sequence comes from Salvelinus namaycush, assembly GCF_016432855.1. NCBI lineage: Eukaryota > Metazoa > Chordata > Actinopteri > Salmoniformes > Salmonidae > Salvelinus > Salvelinus namaycush. The sequence continues at coordinate 20,598,803 of NC_052345.1, forward strand.
AGGGGATAGATTAGGGATAATAAATAATAAAAACTTGTATGTTAAAAAAAAAATATTCCAATATGTCAAAATAGTGCTGGTATGTAAGTTTAGTATCACTTTTCAACCAACCCAGTGCATTTGTTGAAAATGAAAAATGTTAACACTATGGCTAACATTTGCAAGCTTGAGCCAGCTACCGAGCTGGCATACACACTCTGTAGCACAGAGTACATACTCAATATGACGTTGAGAAATAGTGCATTGTGGGTAGTTTAGAAGATATCTGGAAATAAGTGAATAAATATGTAATGACGCAAAAACATAACTGTTTGTGCTTATAGGTAACCAGATCTTCAATACAACTAAGTTACCAAGGCTTCAACCACACGGTTTTGTTACACTGGTGAGTAAAAACTCATGCTTCCTACACTTTAACTTGTTGTCTGAAGATAAAATGTACATTTTACTCAACTGCGTTACCCACTCCAGTCAGCAGATGGCGGTCTGTGACTTTAAGGAAATGCTGCTTGTGTGACGTATAATCTAGTGGACGGAACGCTTCTTTCAACAGCAGCAACAGTAAGTCCGCCACCTCGGTAGCTTGCTAGACAAAATAGCCGAACCAATAAAGCTCTTTAGACGCTTTAGTGTATAGTAGCAACTGTGTTTTAAACCCACTTCTGTCGTCTAGTTAGTTATCCGATTTAATTTCATATTTACGGTGTTGTTATTAGTCAGCTAGCGGGATGGTTAAGTTAGCATTAGCCTAGCTAACATCCCCGACCATGCGGTCACTAAGCTACTCTCCTCCTGCTACAGAAGAGGAGGATATCACAGTAAAACAAGAAGTAGAAGGTGAGGCCTTTACTGTGAAAGAAGAAAAAGACGCGTTCAGAGTGAAAGAGGAGGAGGATGTTACAGTAAAAGGAGAAGAGGATGCAGTTTATGGAGTGAAAGAGGAGGAGGGAGAGATGACTGTTACATCGAAAAAGGAGGAGGAAGAAGAGGAGGAAACTGGATATCTGGGCCCGGTTTCCCAAACGCATCTTAAGGCATCCAATGGTTCTAACGATGAATTAAGCCATAAGATGGTTTTGAGAAACCGTTCCCTGATTAACACTAGTAAGTACTGTCTTACAAAACAGAGGCACAAACTCTGCAGTTGTAGAACTGATGTGTGGTGTTAAAGCGGAAATCTGCAATTGCTACATCCATATTGTGACTTTTAAATTATTTATTTATATAAGAATATAACACATGCTTCTTGAGCTTAGTTCAACTGTTGTACCCCATCAGAACCCCAAATAAGCTTTTTTTACTTCAATGTTTAGGAACAATGTAAATCAACACTGTATCGCCTCATCATGGTTGAAACGATAATGTTGATATCTTGGATGGTCAGTCCTTGCATCCATAGGTCTGTCTGTAGTTACATTTCTCCAACCCCATAATCATCTTATTACCATAACAGTGGTGGAATGACAGATTTGTTATTGTTTGAACTACAGTTTGCTGGGTTGTGTGGGTTTTTTAAACAGCAACAAAATGGCTGCCCAGAGACTTGGTTTGGTAAACAGCTGAGGGATGGGGGAAGGAGAAGTGTAACCACTCTCAAAATCATAGAGAACGCTATTGTAGAAACCGTAACCCAACACCTAGCGACCTCGTCAAGAAGTTTAGACATCTTGGCGTAACAGTTATAAGGTGTTGACTTGACAGTCACTGGACCCAGGTTTGAGTTCAGCTCAGGGCTACCCCCTGAATTCAATACACTATGAATACAACGACTGGCCATGCATGATGTCATAATGATAGTTTAACCAGGTTTCTAGGATATATAGTATATTCTAGAATTCATCCATGATGTCATAATGATAGTTTAACCAGGTTTCTAGGATATATAGTATATTCTAGAATTCATCCATGATGTCATAATGATAGTTTAACCAGGTTTCTAGGATATATAGTATATTCTAGAATCCATCCATGATGTCATAATGATAGTTTAACCAGGTTTCTAGGATATATAGTATATTCTAGAATTGCCAGTGAAGATTTCCTGTGGGGGTCAAGTTATTAGAGCTGTTGATAAGTCATTGTATAATATTCAGCCAATTTATTTTCATGCCATTACATCAATACAGCCCAACCAGAAGAGAGAGAACTCTTCCTGAACCACCTTCTCCTGCTGGCCTTCAGAAATTCTGCCGTTGCTGGTAATAGGCTACACAAGCAAGCAGTCAGTTTCATTTCATTGATAATAGTATCTCAAAATCATTGTCTGTGATTAATCTAAATTCTATATAAATCTAAATGAAAATTATACAAATCTTAAAGTAACTTTTATTGCCATTGCCAACTAAGTAAAAAATTGCAACAAATACAAACATTGCAAATAAATATCCTGTAAATCACATGGCCTGTCTACAATGAACTTGAAACATTGTTTAAAATAATTCTGGGCCCTCAGTTTCCCCTGCCAGTGAGTTCTCGACCGACACAGCTGTAGGCTATTTGTGAAAGGGATAAGAAGTTATCAGGTATTTTGACATTTCCACTGGATCAGCGCATTACGTTTTTCCCTTTTGTGCCGAGTGGTTATCGAAAGGGCGAGAGCTGGAAATATTTTTCAAATACTTTAAGGAAATATTCTCATTTGCAATTGATTTTGATTAGACTTTGTTTACTTGCTGTTTGAGGTGAAGAGAAATTTGCTTTGAGAAGCTCCTCAGCTCATTAGTGGTGGTGCGTTAAGACAATCAGAAATACTATCAGACATCCCCAAATAGGCACATTTATAGGCCTCCATTTGCGCTCAGGCCAGGTAGACTAGTCCTACTTCTGTATGCGCAGTAGGTCTATGTTGTTGTTATGGGTCCTACATTAGGCCTATGTTGTTGTTAGGGGAAGTTATGGGTCCTACAGTAGATCTGTGTTGTTGTTAGGTGAAGTTTTGTGCCAATTTGGCAAACACTTAGTGTACAAACCCTCATTAATATTTAACCTTAATAACTTGAATAACTCAATCATCGATGTTACTACTAATGTGAAAACAAGACAAAATATGACTATTCTTGCTCATTTTGTGGGCCTTGAACCATCTGTCTGACTTTGTTGTTCACGCAGGAGAGACGTGACTATCGTTGATCCTCTGGGGAGCCTCAACAACCTCATGATGCTGACGAGGCAGAGAAGAGTCTCTCCAGATCAGAACTCCTCGAGAAACACCAGCAGAGACCCACAGGGAAGATAATTCACCGCTCTGACTGTGGGAAGAGATTCACCTCATCAGCAGGCATTAAAATTCATCAGATAATCCACACAGGAGAGAAACCTTATTGCTGTACTCAATGTGGGAAGAGTTTTGATTGGTCAACCGGCCTGATATCACACCAGAGAACACACACAGGAGATAAACCTTATAGCTGTGATGAATGTGGGAAGAGTTATGTTACATCTAGCAGTCTGACTAAACACCGGAGAACACACACAGGAGAGAAACCTTATAGCTGTGATGAATGTGGGAAGAGATTTGTTACATCTAACAGTCTGAATAAACACCAGAGAACACACACATGAGAGAAACCTTATAGCTGTGCTCAATGTGGGAAGAGCTGTACTGGGTCTAGCTGTCTGACTAAACACCAGAGAACACACACAGGAGAGAAACATTATAGCTGTGATGAATGTGGGAAGAGTTATGTTACATCTAGCAGTCTTACTAAACACCGGAGAACACACACAGGAGAGAAATCTTATATCTGTGATGAATGTGGGAAGAGATTTGTTACATCTATCAGTCTGACTAAACACCAGAGAACACACACATGAGAGAAACCTTATAGCTGTGCTCAATGTGGGAAGAGTTTTACTCAGTCAACCGGCCTGATATCACACCGTAGAACACACACAGGAGAGAAATCTTATAGCTGTGCTCAATGTAGGCAGAGTTTTACTACGTCTAGCAAGTGGACTACAAACCATATAACACATACAGGAGAGAAATCTCAGCTATGATCAGTGTGACCAGAGATAATCTGATAAAATACCTCTGATCAAACATCAGAAAATACATACATGAAGGACAGAAAACTTATAGCTGTGGTCAATGTGGGAAGAGTTTTGGTCAATCTAGCGATCTGACAGTGCACCAGAGAACACACACAGGAGAGAAGCCTCATAGCTGTGACCAGAGATAATCTGATAAAAGATCTCTGATCAAATATCAGAAAATACATACACGGAGGAGTTGTTTCATGATATCAATTAATTAATGTCACAATGTAGAATGTTTTAACATTGTAGTAGGAGTGTTTTAATAATGTCACAATGTAGAACCCTAAATGTTTGTCCCCTGTTCTATTGATTTCAGCATGATATGGATATTAGCCTCAGGGGGAAAATCCAGGCTCTGAATTGAAAGAGTACTATTTATGAGATTTAACAAAAAGTGACTAACAAAAAGAGTTGTGTTACACTTACCACGTTGGTGACCCACTTGAATCAAAATGCAACACTTCAAAATGTAGCGAGCTGTTTTCTACAAGTTGTCCTCTAACCAGGGATGTACACATTATTCCCAGATTCCGTGTGGTTTTTGAGTTGTTAGTTTTAACAGGACGTGCAACCTCATCTCCCTCCTCTCGCACAAATGATTTTAGCGATGAGTGATGACAAATAAGTGTTGCGTTCCTTTGTTTAGCGACCCCTAAATTGAAATGCATCACTCCAAAATGTAGCTGCCTGTCTTCTGCAGGTTGTCCTCTAACCAGTGGGGTAAAAGATATCTCCCATTTCCATGTGTTTTGTTTATCACAAACAGTTTCTGCATATTGGTTATTGATTAAACTGTACAAACTGTGTTTTAACATTGGGCTATCCCACCTAGCAAAATGTAATTGAAAATACTATGAAAATAAGACCATGCAACCAAATATTTCGTATTTACATTTCATGTAACATTTAGTAATGATAATTATTTATGCAACCAACTGACAATTTTTGGTACAATTATATTGACATTGTTTCCCTGCTTTTAGAATATCAGGGTTCATTCTCAGATGTGCCAACCCAAATGTACTAGAGCATGACATTGGGGACTGGGTCCCGATCCAACAGCAGGCCTATCAAGTGAACCCTGAAAAGAGAGAGAAGCTCTGCAGTGAGGTGGAAAGTTACTACGGATATTGCAGGAGTTTCCTTTTGAAACCATTCATGTCTGTGGTAAGGACAACTTGGTTGCTGATTGTCTCAAGGGTGGGCAGTCAAAATGTTTAGTGTTTTGCGTTTAGGTAGTGAATTGCCATGGATCACAATTTATTTTGACGGCACGCTTTGTCGTATTGGAGATGAGTTTTGTTTGGGCTCGTTCCAAGGGGAGAGAGGTCTAGAAGCTAGTGAGTTTTAGGAAGACGAGAGTTCTAGAAGCTAGTGGGGGAAAACGTTTTTTTTCTTGTTTTTAATTGTTGACAGCCAGTAGACACCATGTTTATATTGGTGAAGGTGAAGCATTGTAGTTGATTATAATGTGAAATGGAAGTTGTTTTCTGTCGGTGGTAAGCATTCTCTTAAGTGGGAAGGTGTTACAGTCTTTGGTTTTTCCATTTATGTTTTGAGGTTGGACTTTATCAGCACGTCCAGCTCGTTAGCATGTAGGGAGAACTGATTGGTGTCACCTCGTTAGTCAGTATGTGTTACACCTGTGCTGGCTTGTCCATCTCGTTAGTGGGAAGGTGTTTCACCTGAGCTGGTCCAGGTTCTATTTAAGAGTGTCTGGCCCAGTGCTCCAGTTGTCTTGATAGATGTGGAGAGTTAACACCTTTAGTTGCTCTACCTTTTTGGTTTACTTCCTGTGTTTAAGTTTGGTGTGGGTTTTTCTTTTGTTTTCCTCTTCTTGGGCAGATTTAGTGGCTCTCATGGTGGGTGTCTTTTAGGTCCCAGTTGTTGTTGCTAGTCAACTTTCAGTGGACACTGAGAGAGCAAAACTGCAAGATTGTTATAATACTTTTATTGCATCAAATGGTTGTTTTATGCAACAGAATAGAGGGTTCTTAGAACTATTGTGTCTGTGTGTTCTACTGAGGATGGGCCTCTGGGAGATGACACTGACAGGAACTTTACAATGTCTTTTGGGTGATTTAAACCTAACGAGACCGCATTCCAGAGCATGAGTTAATGTTTCTGTTCTATATGGTACCAGGGAGAGATGACCTCAGGGCCAGACCCTGGTCTCTACACAAAGAGTACTGTTTTTACAGCAGATACTGTCTGCTGAGAATTATAAGTATCTTTCATACAAATATTAATCTTGTGACCCATTCTATACATCTGTTGTTTGTCATGTAGATTGAAAGGGGTGTATCTTCGCTATAAAAGACCTTTGTACTTTTGTCTCAGGGCTCTCAACGAATCATCTGGGGGTGATTCATCGACCAGCCATCATTATCGTAGAGCACTCAATTGATCCACTTTATATGTGTGCGTTGTATTGACCTGCTCCCTTATTATTAAGTGAATAAAGATTTATTTTAAGATTAACTCTGACTTGTGTGATAAGTTTGTTTCTCCTCATTTGATATTAAAGAAATTACCCCCCACATTTGGCGATGGGGGTGTGAATCTTGACTTGGTGACCGCTCCTGACGACCTGGGTAAATGGTGCACGAGGGATTTCTCAAACTTGGGATCTCAGGGAGACCACACTTCGGGAACAGAGCAGATGGACCCACCTTTGTTCTGAGAGGCAGCGAGCCGAGTGGATAACACATCTCGAACGTAGTTTTAAAAAAAGAGGTGAGCGAAACACGCAAAGTGTTGTTTTTAGAAAACCCTTGTAGGCTCTGAGTGTGTTTTCCTGTGTGTGTGGGGGGTTGGCACCTTGGAGGTGTAAACAGGGCCGAGGATGATCTGAGAGTTAGTCGACTCAACGACACCTATCATTGGTCGGTTGCGTGCGATCTAGAGTCGTCCTGACTGAATTGATCAGTGGGGATTGGTGCGGTCTGTAGGGGTGAGGGGCCAGGGTGACTGTGGGTTCTGTGTGAAACCTGGTACCTGGTTCAACTCTATTGGAAGAAGGACCTCATTCTGAAAAGTGTCTGTGACCCTCAGAAGGTGAATTACAATGTGCTGGCCAGTATGCCCTGGGTTCGGTCATTTAGCGTTAAATATCTAGAATGTGTGAACTAGTTAAGACCATTTATGATATAGTATAAGATAGTAAGGTGCACCTGTAATTGTTTTAAACCTGGACCCCATTTTAGAAGTATTGAAAGATGTAAATGTAAGAGTTACATTATCCTAGGAACTAACCATGAGATAAAAATGTGAAAATATTCCTGCAGGTTAAAATATTGTTGAAAAACAACTAATTGATTATGTATGTTTGGGAATAGCATTGTGTGACTGTGATATGAGAGTTGTGTGACTGCGTTATGAGAGTTGTGTGGCTGCGATATGAGAGTTGTGTGACTGCGTTATGAGAGTTGTGTGGCTGCGATATGAGAGTTGTGTGACTGTGATATGAGAGTTGTGTGACTGCGATATGAGAGTTGTGTGACTGTGATATGAGAGTTGTGTGACTGTGATATGAGAGTTGTGTGACTGTGATATGAGAGTTGTGTGACTGCGATATGAGAGTTGTGTGACTGCGATAGGAGAGTTGTGTGACTGCGATAGGAGAGTTGTGTGACTGAGTCTTACGCATATAGAAGTATGACTAGTCTACCTGTCCTGCGTGCAAATGTAGGCCTATAAATGTGCCCATTTGGGGATGTCTGATAGTATTTATGATTGTCTTAACGCACTAATGAGTTGTGGATTTTCTCAAAGCACATTTTTTTTCAACTCAAACAGCAAGTGATTGCCCCCCATCTATCGTCAGAGATCGTGCTGCTAGGTGACCTAAACTGGGACATGCTTAACACCCCGGCCGTCCTACAATCCAAGCTAGATGCCCTCAATCTCACACACATTATCAAGGAACCCACCAGGTACAACCCTAAATCCATAAACATGGGCACCCTCATAGATATTATCCTGACCAACTTGCCCTCCAAATACACCTCTGCTGTTTTCAATCAGGATCTCAGCGATCACTGCCTCATTGCCTGCATCCGTTATGGGTCCGCGGTCAAAAGACCACCCCTCATCACTGTCAAACGCTCTCTCAAACACTTCTGCAAGCAGGCCTTTTTAATCGACCTGGCCCGGGTATCTTGGAAGGATTTTGACCCCATCCCATCAGTAGAGGATGCCTGGTTGTTCTTTAAAAGTAATTTCCTCACCACCTTAAATAAGCATGCCCCTTCCAAAAAATGTGTATCTATGAACATATATTGCCCTTGGTTCACTCCAGACTTGACTGCCCTCGACCAGCACAAAAACATCCTGTGGCGTACTGCACGAGCACCAAATAGTCCCCGCGATATGCAACTTTTCAGAAAAGTCAGGAACCAATACACACAGTCAGTTAAGAAAGCAAAGGCTAGCTTTTTCAAACAGAAATTTGCATCCTGTATCACTAATTCCAAAAGTTTTGGGACACTGTGAAGTCCATGGAGAATAAGAGCACCTCATCCCAGCTGCCCACTGCACTGAGGCTAGGAAACACTGTCACCACCGATAACTCCACGATAATCCAGAATTTCAATAAGCATTTCTCTACGGCTGGCCATGCTTTCCTCCTGGCTACCCCAACCCCGGCCAACAGCGCCGCACCCCCCGCAGCTACTTGCCAAAGCCTCCCCAGCTTCTCCTTCACCCTGTGTCCCACTATAATTGAGAATTTCAATATGCAGTTTTCTACGGCTGGCCATGCTTTCCACCTGGCTACCCCTACCCCGGTCAACTGCCCGGCACCCTCAACAGCAACCCGCCAAAGCCCCCACCATTTCTCCTTTACCCAAATCCAGATAGCTGATGTTCTGAAAGAGCTGCAACATCTGGACCCCTACAAATCAGCCGGGCTAGACAATCTGGACCCTCTCTTTCTAAAATTATCTGCCGAAATTGTTGCAACCCCTATTACTAGTCTGTTCAACCTCTCTTTCGTATCGTCTGAGATTCCCAAAGATTGGAAAGCTGCCGCGGTCATCCCCCCCTTCAAAGGGGGAGACACTCTAGACCCAAACTGCTACAGACCTATATCTATTCTACCATGCCTTTCTAAGGTCTTCGAAAGCCAAGTTAACAAGCAGATTACCGACCATTTCGAATCCCACCGTACCTTTTCCGCTATGCAATCTGGTTTCAGAGCTGGTCATGGGTGCACCTCAGCCACACTCAAGGTACTAAACGATATCATAACCGCCATCGATAAAAGACAGTACTTTGCAGCCATCTTCATCGACCTGGCCAAGGCTTTCGACTCTGTCAATCACCGTATTCTAATCGGCAGACTCAACAGCCTTGGTTTCTCAAAAGACTGACTCGCCTGGTTCACCAACTAACAAACCTCCAACGAGCTTCAATGCCATACAACACTCCTTCTGTGGCCTCCAACTGCTCTTAAAAGCAAGTAAAACTAAATGCATGCTCTTCAACCGATCGCTGCCCGCACCCGCCCACCCGACTAGCATCACTACTCTGGACGGTTGTGACTTGGAATATGTGGACAACTACAAATACCTAGGTGTCTGGTGAGACTGTAAACTCTCCTTCCAGACTCACAGTAAGCATCTCCAATCCTAAATTTAATCTAGAATTGGCTTCCTATTTCGCAACAAAGCCTCCTTCACTCATGCTGCCAAACACCCTCGTAAAACGGATCGGCGATGTCATTTACAAAATAGCCTCCAACACTCTACTCAGCAAACTGGATGCAGTCTATCACAGTGCCATCCGTTTTGTCACTAAAGCCCCATATACCACCCACCACTGCGACCTGTATGCTCTTGTTGGCTGGCCCTCGCTAACTATTCGTCGCCAAAACCATTGGCTCCAGGTCATCTATAAGTCTTTGCTAGGTAAAGCCCCACCTTATCTCAGCTCACTGGTCACCATAGCAACACCCACCCGTAGCACACGCTCCAGCACGTATATCTCACAGTTCATCCCCAAAGCCAACACCTCCTTTGGCCGCCTTTCCTTCCAGTTCTCTGCTGCCAATGACTGGAACTAATTGCAAAAATCGCTGAAGTTGGAGACATATATCTCCCTCACTAACTTTAAGCGCCAGCTATCTGAGCAGCTTACCAATCGCTGGAGCTGTACACAGCCCATCTGTAAATAGCTCATCCAACTGCCTACCTCGTCCCCATGTTTTTATTAACTTTTTTTGCTCTTTTGCACACCAGTATTTATACTTGCACATCATCATCTGCACATCTATCACTCCCGTGTTAATTTGCTAAATTGTAATTACTTCGCTACTGTCGTGACGTTGTATTAGTTAATGTGACGACTGTTGCTCATCGAATGATTACAAGTTTCTAATTACGTGATTAACTGAATCAAGCAATTATTAACTCATTAACCTGGGGCACCATGGGAAAACTAGTTTTTATTGAGTTTCTATTTCCCAAATTAACTCAAAGAATATCAGAATATCGATTTTACCACAGCCGCTAATTAAACAGTTGCCTCTAACAATCTCGTTCTGAACGTCGTATAGCCCGGGATTCTGCACGGACCCGAGTCTCACTAATGAATTCGTACCACACCAATCTTAGTTGAATGTTTATTTACTAAAAAGCTAAAATGATGATAAAAGATACACATACACAAAAACACATTCTAGGCTATTGATTAGAACTTAGTATAACGGGCCAACACACTATGGCGCGTGTTACCCAAAATGGGGATTTAAAAGAGAGAGAAAGAGAGAAAGTACACGAGAGGAATATACATTTGGGTGAAATTGTCAGCTATGCTCATTCTAACCCTAGCCTTGCCCCAAACTGCCGCTGTTATGAGTCAGAATATAATGATGTTATTACTTGTGGATGGTCTCCGTGGATTTTCCCGCGTGGACCGTTCAGGCTGCTCAATGACGCACTTCTCCTGTGCACCTCTCTAGGTGTCCTCAAGATGTCCGTGTCCTTTGGCTTACTGGCCTGTTCCCTTGCCCTTGCTCTGGAAGGGGTCTTCGGAGGACAGATAGCTCTGTAGCTCAGAGCTCACAGCGTCAAGATGAAAGAGTGTAGATACCACGATTCGATGGGGAGTGGAGGCTAGGTGGTTCGGCTTGAATTCACCCGCTTAGACACGCTACTCATCCGTAGCTTGGGTAGAAAAAGATTTCTTTGTCTTCAAACTTGTTGCGTTTTGGGTTCGTTGACCTTTTTAGACCTTTGGCTGCAGCTCGGGTCACTTAGTCTAATCTGTTAATTCTGCACTCACAGGTTTTATACCCTCGGGTCAGAAGTGGGCGTAACCACCTTCAGGGCAATTCTCTGGGCGTACCAAGTTTAAGGGGCAAGGTATAGATTTTACTCAAATCCAATTTTAGACAACTAACTTCACATTTCATTTTTACCGAAACATTCTCTTTGATTTGGACATTTTCCACACAACGTACAATGTATAAACATCAAGCATATACGAGGAAAACTCTTAACGTTACAATGTTTTCATAATAACGTCATCTATTAACCTTTAATAACAAAACAAAAATGACATACATTTTCATATTCCATCTATCGTCATGACCACCATTGTAGTTGACGGAAACCATTGTTCCAAAGTCCCTTTATTGCATGTTTACAGTTCTGAGGCTGGTTCTCCATAGTGAGAGGGACAAAGGAATGTTGTCTGTGGCCTCAGAATTACCATGGGTGTGAGGGGTCATAAAACCCCCACATCTTCAGACCCCTAGATCTCTCCTCCTCTGTTGGGGTTGAGAGATAATCTGTAGGGTTGTGGTCTCCTGTAACCTGACCTGATCAGGACAGTCATGACACTACTATGGCCTATTTATTGCCTTACCTCCTTACTCCATTTGCACACACTGTATATAGATTTTTCTATTGTGTTATTGACTGTACGTTTGTTTATCCTACGTGTAACTCTGTGTTGTTTTTGTCGCACTCTTTTGCTTTATCTTGGCCAGGTTGCAGTTGTAAATGAGAACTTGTTCTCAACTGGCCGACCTGGTTAAATAAAGGTGAAATAAATAAAAAATAAATAATAATAATCATAACTTTATTGACAACACCTAAATGGATACTGTCATTAATGTGGTTCTTCAATAATTACACATAATTCTTAATACTGTAGCTGTTTAGTTACAGTCACATGTTCAACTATCATCAGCTGATCCAGGAAATCATTTTCTGAATGCCAGTCAAATGACAAACATCACGACATGCAACAACAACCAAAGTGCTTCTTCATTCATTACTCTGGTCAAGACAGTTATGCTGTGCTCCACGTTGGATCCAACATCCCTAACAAATTGATGTTTATATTGTGTTATTGTCTGCTTGATTTACTGTAGGGTCTCATTAGTCTGTCTGGACACAGAGATACTTTGCTCATAATGTGTAGAGAACTGTTCCTTGATGGATAGGCTATTATACAACACACAGAGCTATTTTCCTATATTTGTTGTTAGGTGAAGTTATGGGTCCTACAGTAGGTCTATGTTATTGTTAGGTGAAGTTATGGGTCCTACAGTAGGTCTATGTTATTGTTATGGGTTCTACAGTAGGTCTATGTTGTTGTTAGGTGAAGTTATGGGTCCTACAGTAGGTCTATGTTGTTGTTATGGGTCCTAGAGTACACTATGTATGTCATGCAACAACAACCAAAGTGCTTCTTCGTTCATTACAGGTATATTTGTTGTTAGGTGAAGTTATGGGCCAATTTGGAAAACAGTGTACAAACCCTCATTGTCAGGTTGATGGAAAAGCTAGACAAAGAGCATTTTACTGGTTGAAGTGCTTTTTAAGTACAAAGCGGTTGATTTGCGATGATGACACAAACATTATATTAAGCAGGACATTCAAACGAGCGTTACAATTATAATCCAAAGTAGTGTGAAATGCACTCATATGCAACCTGGACATGGAGGTTACTCCCATTCACATTCAGAATACATTGGGGAAAAACTAACATTTTTGCTCACCATTTTTGCTCCTGGCAGATATAATACGTCCATAACTAGTGGTTTCCTCATTACCAGATATACTACATCCATAACTAGTGGTTTCCTCATTAGCAGTTATACTACATCCATAACTAGTGGTTTCCTCATTACCAGATATACTACATCCATAACTAGTGGTTTCCTCATTACCAGATACACTACGTCCATAACTAGTGTAAATAGTACATTTTATGTTTTCACTTTATCACAAACTGTTTCTGCATTTGGACACGTTTAAACTGTGACATTGGGGATATCCCACCTAGCAAAATGTCATTGAAAATAAGACTATGACCGACGTACAATATAAGTTTGGTTTTAGTTGAAAGTTGAAAAGAAAACTATTTAATTTCAACGTACTTGCAGCTTATACACATGGACGCTGTATAATAAATCGGTCTATATCAATTTTATTAACAATCCTAATAAATTGAGTCATAAATATAAAAAATATTTGTTGTCTTAAGGAGTTAGTCTTTAGTTTTTCCATTTATGTTTTGAGGTTGGACTTAAGCACGTCTAGCTCGTTAGCACGTAGGACGCACAGATTGATGTCACCTCGTTAGTCTGTATGTGTTACACCTGTGCTGGCTTGTCCATCTCGTTAGTGGGAAGTTGTTTCACCTGAGCTGGACCAGGTTCTATTTAAGAGTGTCTGGCCCAGTGGTCCAGTTGTCTTGATAGATGTGAAGAGTCAACACCTTTAGTTGCTCCACCTTTTTGGTTTGCTTCCTGTCTGTAAGTTTGGTGTGAGTTTTTCTTTTGTTTGCCTCTTCTTGGCAGATTTAGTGGGTCTCGTGGTGGGTGTCTTTTATGTCCCAGTTGTTGTTACTAGTCAACTTTCAGTGACTGCAACATTATGTTATAATACTTTTATTGGATCAAGTGGTTGTTTTATGCAACAGAATAGAGGGTTCTTGGAACTTTCGTGTCTGTGTGTTCTACTGAGGATGGGCCACTGGGAGATGACACTGACAGGAGATTTACAATATCTTTTGGGTGATAAAACCTAAAGAGACCGCATTCCAGAGCATGAGTTAATGTTTCTGTTCTATATGGTACCAGGGAGAGATGACCTCAGGGCCAGACCCTGGTCTCTACACAAAGAGTACTGTTTTTACAGCAGATACTGTCTGCTGAGAATTATAAGTATATTTCATACAAATCTTAACCTTGTGACCCGTTCTATACGTCTATTGTTGGTCATGTAGGTTGAAAGGGGTGTGTCTTGGCTATAAAAGACCTTTGTACTTGTCTCGTGGCTCTCAACAAATCATCTGGGGGTGATTTGTCGACCAGCCATCATTATCGTAGAGCACTCAATTGATTCACTTCATATGTGTGCGTTGTATTGACCTGCTCCCTTACTAAGTGAATAAAGATTTAGTTTAAGAATAACTCTGACTTGTGTAATAAGTTTGTCTCCTCATTTGATATTAAAGAAATTAACCACTTGGTGACGCTCCTGACGACCTGGGTAAAAGGTACATGAGGGATCCCTCAAACTTGGAATCTCAGGAGACCACACTTCGGGAACGGAGCAGATGGACCCACCTTTGATCTGAGAGGCAGCGAGCCGAGTGGATACCACATCTCAAACGTAGTTTAAAATTTAAAAAAAAAAAAAGGTGAGTGAAACAAGTGGAGTTTTTAGAAAATGCTCGTAGGCTCTGAGTGTGTACTCCTGTGTGAAGGAGGCACCTTGGAGGTGTAAACAGGGCCGAGTCAGCTATCTGTGTGAACTGGATGAAAACTAGAATCTGTGTTTACTAGTTAAGACCATGTATGATATAGAATAAGCTAGTAAGGTGTATCTGTAATTATTTTAAACCTGTAATTATTTTAAACCTGGATCCCATTTTAGAAGTATTGAAAGATGTAAATGTATGAGTTACATTATCCTAGGAACTAACCATGAGATAGAAATGTGAAAATATGCCTGTAGGTTAAAATATTGTTGAAAAACAACTAATTGATTAGGTATGTTTGGGAATAGCATTGTGTGACTGCGATATAAGAAGTGTGACTGCGATATGGGAGTTGTGTGATTGAGTCTTAATCTGAAGTTTGGATTGTAACAGAGATCTGTAGTTCCTCACAGAGATCTATAGTTCAGTTTATTTTTTGTTCTGCTGGGAGTATGTTTGGAGAGCTGCTTCGTGGCTATGGAGAGTCCTTGAAAAAGCAATGGAATGGTTGTCGTGAGTACCTGAGAATTTCTTACGTTTTATATGGATTCTGTGAATATATGATGAATTGTACGTGTGTATTATCGATTACTAGAAATTTGTTAAAAGTAATACTGGGAATATAATTAGAAACAATTTAAACAACCCATATGTAGACGAACGTAGGTTTTGAGTTGGTATCTTTAATGGATAATTTGATAAAGATGAGGTTTAAGCATTATTAAAACGTCTACAAAGTCTGGGCAGTTGTCTCAGAAACTGATGGGAGTGTCCACTTTAGGGCAAGTTACGATGTAACTATAAATATATATATAAAATATACGCTAAAGAGGAAACTATAAAACGCTTATTGGATTTTCTGATCATCTAAGATATGGGACGTTTACAAAATGGGATAGTATTGTCCATGTAACGTTATGCCCCCTTGTGAGTTAATAGTATTGCATGCTGTAGCAGGCTATATAAAGAGGAAGACCTCCATTGAAGAATCAATTCGTTGTAACATCTCGTCTGGACAGGTCACCGTCCTTAGTTAGTTAACATTAGCTAGTTAATTCTCACAAAAGTGAGAACTGCTCTAGATTGGAAACTTACGTTAATGAGTGTAAAGCCATGTTGGCTTTATGGAAACGATATATAATATAGTTCAGGGAAATAATCCAAACCTAGTTGTGAAATGGAACAGCAAGGCCACAGAACATGACATAAGCAGAGCTGTGGGAAACCACCTCAAGCCCCTGGTAGAGCCGGGGGTGGTGTTTACCACTCCACCACGCCTTCAGCAGGCTGGAAAAGTGGGATTGATCTGTTTGATCCCAGTTTTCAGTAGTTGAATCCTTTGACTTATTGTTGATTAAAAATTTTAATTGCATTTTCAACAAATGAACTGAGTTGGTTGAAAAGTGATATTAAACGTACATACCATGCACTATTTTGACAGGGGAAGATATACTGAATTTATACTGTTTTTCATACTAAGATGGACCAAGATATGTGTTGCTTTTGCACATATTTATTTATTAGTTGGTCATTGGGTTAATTTGTTTTGCAATATGTTCAAATCAAGCTTTATTTATGCAACACAATGGCTTCACAGGAAAAAACAAAGATAAATATTTAGTACACAAACATGAGCAGATAAAAAACAGAATAACAACTGAAAGACTAATGAGCATTGAAAGGAAATGCCATTGATTAAAATATTAATAGGATGCAATATCCAACCCAAAATACAAGCTGTTTTTTAGGAGGGGTTCTGATAGACACTATGGGGGTGTCCACTGAAAATTGACTAGTAACAACAACTGGGACGTAAAAGACACCCACCATGAGACCCACTAAATCTGCCCAAGAACAGGGAAACAAAATAATTACCCACACCAAACTTAGACAGGAAGCAAACCAATAAGGTGGAGCAACTAAAGGTGTTGACTCTTCACATCTATCAAGACAACTGGAGCACTGGGCCAGACACTCTTAAATAGAACCTGGACCAGCTCAGGTGAAACACCTTCCCACTAACGAGATGGACAAGCCAGCACAGGTGTAACACATACTGACTAACGAGGTGACACCAATCGGTGCATCCTACATGCTAACGTCCAACCTCAAAACATAACTGGAAAAACCAAAGACTAACACCTTAAGAGAATGCGCACCACCAACAGAAAACAACTTCCATTTCTCATTATAATCAACTACAATTCTTCACCAATATAAACATGGTGTCTACTGGCTGTCAACAATTAAAAACATATTTTTTCCCTTCCTAAAACTCACGAGCTCAAACAAAACTCATCTCTAATATGGAAAATCAAAATAATTTGTGATCCATGGAACGCACTGGCTAAACACAAAACACAAATCTTTTTGACAAGTAGCAATAAATCACTGATATCGATTAGGGTGGAAATCAGGTTGTACTTGCTGTTGAAACTAACAACTAAAAAAACACAACATAGAATGCCCACTCAGATCACACCCTGACCAAACAAAACATAAAACATACAAAGCAAACTATGGTCAGGGTGTGACAATCTCTGACAATATCTTTAACCTCACTGGTTAAAGGACAACCTGCAGAAGACAGTCAGCTACATTTTGGAGTGATGCATTTAAATGTAGGGGTCGCTAAACAAAGGAACGCAACACTTATTTGTCATAACTCATCGATACCATGCTAAAATCAATTGTGCGAGAGGAGGGAGATGAGGTTGCACATCCTGTTAAAACTAACAGCTCAAAAACCACACGGAATCTGGGAGAAATGTGTACATCCCTGGTTAGAGGACAATTTGTAGAAAACAGCTTGCTACATTTTGAAGTGTTGCGTTTTGATTCAAGTGGGTCACCAACGTGGTAAGTGTAACACAGCTCTTTTTTGATAAATCACATAAATAGTACTCTTCCATTTCAGAGCCTGGATTTTCCCAGAGGCTTATATCCATATAATGTTGAAATCAATAGAACAGGGGGCAAACGTTTAGGGTTCTACATTGTGACATTAATAAAAAAACTCCTACTACAATGTGTTAACATTCTACATTGTGACATTAATTCATAAATATCATGAAACATCTCCATGTATTTTCTGATGTTTAATCAGAGATCTTTTATCAGATTATCTCGAGATGTCTTTCCTGTGTGTGTTAACTGGTGTTGTACCACGCTGTTAGACTGAGTAAAACTCTTCCCACATTGATTACAGCTATAAGATTTCTCTCCTGTGTGTGTTCTCTTGTGAAGAGTCATATTGCCAGAAGTAGTAAAACTCTTCCCACATTTAGTACAGCTATAAGATTTCTCTCCTGTGTGGATTCTCTGGTGTGATATCAGGCTGCTTAGCTGAGTAAAACTCTTCCCACATAGATCACAGCGATACGGATTCTCTCCTGTGTGTGTTTTTTTGGTGTACAATAAGATGACTAGATGCATCAAAACTCTTCCCACATTGAGTACAGCTATAAGGTTTCTCTCCTGTGTGGATTCTCTGATGATTTATAATGCCTGCTGATGAGGTGAATCTCTTCCCACCGTCAGAGCAGCAGTGAGATTTCTTCCCTGTGGATCTCTGCGGGTGTTTCTTGAGGTGTTCTAATGTGGAGAGACTCTTCTCTGCCTCATCAGCATCATGAGGTTGTTGATGCTCCCCAGAGGACCCACGGTAGTCCCGTCTCTCTCCTGTGTGAACAACAAAGTCAGACAGATGGTTAAAGGCCCACAACAGCGGAAATCCACTGTAAAAAGTGATGCCAACAGCGTAGCCATGATGTTGTACAACAATTGACGTCTGTAATGAATGTAATGATTATTTGACATTTGTCTTAAAATGAGCAAGAAGTCATATTTTGTCTTGTTTTCACATTAGTAGTAACTGCTAAGCTTGTAGACTTGAAATAAGTATTTTGGTCTCCAATATAGGCCCCTTTCTGTGTTTAATAAAATTGCGGCACGAGGGCGATGCAAATGCAATTTGGTTGTAGAAACTCCTGCTATTGAGGAAACCACTAGTTATGGATGTAGTATATCTGCTAATGAGGAAACCACTAGTTATGGATGTAGTATATCTGGTCATGAGGAAACCACTAGTTATGGATGTAGTATATCTGGTAATGAGGATACTACTAGTTATGGATGTAGTATATCTGGTAATGAGAAAACCGATATTTATGGATGTGTTATATCTGGTTGTAGAAACTCCTCCCTGCTATTGAGGAAACCACTAGTTATGGATGTAGTATATCTGGTCACGAGGAAACCACTAGTTATGGATGTAGTATATCTGGTAATGAGGATACTACTAGTTATGGATGTAGTATATCTGGTAATGAGAAAACCGATAGTTATGGATGTGGTATATCTGGTAATGAGGAAACCACTAGTTATGGATGCAGTATATCTGCTAATGAGGAAACCGATAGTTATGGATGTGGTATATCTGGTAATGAGGAAACCACTAGTTATGGATGTAGTATATCTGCTAATGAGGAAACCACTAGTTATGGACGTAGTATATCTGCTAATGAGACTAGTTAATGGATGTAGTGTATCTGGTTGTAGAAACTCCTCCCTGCTAATGAGGAAACCAAACACTTCAGAACAAACTTCCTTTAGATGTTTTGGGGGAAACAATGTTATTATGGTTACTGTTGTTCCATGTTGTGAATGTTATCCAATGTGTTACTATGGGTTATAGCAGTATGGCCTAATAATTTGACATAAATTAACTTATGAATATTTTTGGTTGATACTTCAAGGAGTCTTACAATTCAAAATCATAAAGCCTAATTATCCTTGGTATAACCTTAAAACAGTACTATACTGGGGAAGCCCTTCATGTTGGAGGGTGTTTCTACAGTACTATACTGGGGAAGCCCTTCATGTTATTTAAACCTTCTTAAAACAATTCCATATAGCTTAGAAGGACCTCCCCCTCAGACAAGGCTTAGACTATAATGGGTTAAACTATCTGAAACTTACATTACTCTGAGACTAGTTATCCTGGGATCTAACATTACTCTGAGACTAGTTATCCTGGGATCTAACATTACTCTGAGTCTAGTTATCCTGGGATCTAACATTACTCTGAGACTAGTTATACTGGGATCGTAGATCTTACATTACTCAGACTAGTTATCCTGGGATCTTATATTACTCTGAGACTAGTTATCCTGGGATCTTATATTACTCTGAGACTAGTTAACCTGGGATCTAACGTTACTCTGAGACTAGTTATACTGGGATCGTAGATCTTACATTACTCAGACTAGTTATCCCGGGGAATAGTTTTAATACATTTGCAAAAAATCTAAACCTGTTTTTGCTTTGGCATTAAGGGGTATTGTGATGGCATTATGGGGTATTGTGATGGCATTATGGGGTATTGTGTGTAGATTGATGAGGATTTAAAAAATAATAATACATTTTAGAATAAAGGGATGCACCGATATCACATTTTTGGCCATTATTTTCCTTGTCCCAAAAAACGATACCGCTAACCGATATTTAAAATTTGAGCGGCCTTTTAAGCATTCTAGTACAATTAAAAAGTTAACAAACACACACACGGACGCAGCGGTCTAAGTCACTGCATCTCAGTGCAAGAGGCGTCACTACAGTCCCTGGTTCGAATCCAGGCTGTATCACATCCGGCTGTGATTGGGAGACCCACAGTAGTTGTCTGTTATTGGTGTAGAGAGGACAACAAAGGAGAGGGATCCCACATGTGGATAGGAAAATACAAAGTATCATTATTACTAGAAATTATTCATTAAAAATCCAGGAATTTTACAACTTTAGCTCTCTAGGTCAAGCCAGTAGGCTACAGTAGGTTGTATCTCTCTAGGTCATGCCAGTAGGTTACAGTATGCTGTGTCCAAGTGGTTGTATCTCTCTAGGTCATGCCAGTAGGTTACAATAGGTTGTATCTCTCTAGGTCATGCCAGTAGGTTACAGTAGGTTGTATCTCTCTAGGTCATGCCAGTAGGTTACAGTAGGTTGTATCTCTCTAGGTCATGCCAGTAGGTTACAGTAGGTTGTATCCAAGTGGAAACAATTATCAACCAAATGTGGAAAGTGTCGAATTTGGTCAACAAAATGAATGGCTTATCTGCTACGTAAGGTTTACTTGAACCAACAGAAGTTTCGTAATGCTTAAGTCGTTATGTGGACACGTGACATACCGACAACTTTGATAAAAAACACTATAGGAGTTGTCTCCAGATCGCTATGCATATTCGTGCTAGTAGCTTAGCATCTCTCTCCATTGAATACAGGCGGTTGACGTCAACAACCCTCATAGAATATAAACAATAGATTAAAATAAAAAATGAATACACCAATCCAAAGAAAGGATAGGCGGGAGAGAGACAACCCGCAGTGCCGCTTTGTGGACAACAACTCCCCTTGTTAGGGCGGAGAGACATCTTGTCAGTATATCCATAATCTTTGGTGTAGCCAACCCAACTCTCGCATGGCACTATTGGGGGGCACAGTGTGTAGTAAATCATCACTACATGACAATCACTACATGCAGTGCCCCCCAGTCTACGGTCAGCAGATAGACCCTTCTCAAATATATGTTAAGTCACTTTTTGGAAACGGAACAGAGAAAACAAGGGGTAGCTTGCTCTCTACGTCGTCTGACTCTAGACATATCAGTCATCATCCTAGGGCCCTCCGTTGAAGAGGTATTGACGAGCCAACTCCGAATATCCAAAGTTAAAAACAAATTTAAGGCAGTACTTACTGGTGTTAATCAGATCTCCTATCTCCACCTCTTCATCTTTCAATGTGACAGTAATCTCCCCTTCCTTCTTCACTCCAAAAACGGCATCCTCCTCTTTATCTTCCTCCTCTTCTTTCACAGTAACATCCTCCTCCTCTTTCACGACAAGGTTCAGCCCCAGAGCTTATTTCTCCGTCCAGCAGACCTCATCTTCTTTAACAGGAGGAGAGAAGTTTAGAGAGCTCATGTTCGGGGATGTTAGCTAGCTAGCTATCATTAGCGACTAGGCTGGTACTAACTAAACCAGCAAGCTACTATAGCTGACTAATACAAAATAACGTAATATTAAATTAAATAGGTTAACAAGTAGATACGATAGAAATGTGTCTAAAACAGAGCAGCTGATATACACCTAAAGCGTATGAATAGCTTGAATCTTTCGGCTATGTTGACTAACAAGCTACCGAGGTGGTTGACGAGCTGTTTATGAAGAACCGTCCACTAGATTATACGTCACGCTAGCAGCATCGCCTGAAAGACGCACATCGCCGTCTGGAGTGAGAAACGCAGTTGAGGAAATATCTTATTTTCAGACAAAGTTCATTTTAAATGTACTTAATAATAAAATAAATACTTTAGTTTACAGCGCATTCGGAAAGTATTCAGACCCCTTGGCTTTTTCCACATTTTGTTACCTTACAGCCTTATTCTAAAATGGATTAAATAGAAAATGTTCCTCATCAATCTACACACAATACCCCGTAATGATAAAGCAAAAGCAGGTTTTTAGAAATTATCATAAATTTATTATGAATAAAAAACAGAAATACCTCATTTACATAAGTATTCAGACCCTTTGCTATGAGACATATTAAGGACATATTCAATATCTCCCTATCCCAGTCTTCTGTCCCCACATGCTTCAAGATGTCCACCATTGTTCCTGTACCCAATATATATATAAACCCCAATCTCTCCCTATCCCAGTCTACTGACCCCACATGCTTCAAGATGTCCACCATTGTTTCTGTACCCAATATATATTTTTATTTAACCTTTATTTAACTAGGCAAGTCAGTTAAGAACAAAATCTTTATTTACAATTACGGCCTACCCCGGCCAAACCCTGACGATGCTGGGCCAATTGTGCGTCTCTATGGGACTCCCAATCACGGCCAGATGTGATTCAGCCTGGATTCGAACCAGGGACTGGAGTGAATCCTCTTGCACTGATATGCAGTGCCTTAGACCGTTGCGTCACTCGAGAGCCCGTAAAGCAAAGGTAATTGAACTAAATGACTATCGCCCCGTAGCACTCACTTCCGTCATCATGAAGTGCTTTGAGAGACTAGTCAAGAATCATAGCACCTCTACCTTACCTGATACCCTAGACCCACTTCAATTGTATTACCGCCCCAATAGATCGACAGACGATGCAATCACCATCGCACTGCCCATCTGGACAAGAGGAATACCTACATAAGAATGCTGTTCATTGACTATAGCTCAGCATTCAACACCATAGTACCCTCCAAGCTCTTCATTAAGCTTGAGGCCCTGGGTCTGAACCCCGCCCTGTGTAACTGGGTCCTGGACTTCCTGACGGGCCACCCCCAGGTGGTGAAGGTAGAAAAAAACACCTCCACTTCGCTGATACCCACAAGGAAGGGTGCTCAGCCGCCTCCTGTACTTCCTGTTCACCCATGACTGCATGGCCACGCAAGCCTCAATCATCAAGTTTGCAGAAGACACAACAGTAGTAGGCCTGATTACCAGCAATGATGAGACAGCCTACAGGGCGGAGGAGAGGGCCCTGGGAGTGTGGTGCCAGGAAAATAACCTCTCGCCCAACGTCAACAAAACAAAGGAGATGATCGTGGACTTCAGGAAACCGCAGAGGGAGCACTCCCCATATCCACATCGATGGGACCGCAGTGGAGAAGGTGTAAAGTTTAAAGTTCCTCGTCGTACACATCACTGAGAAACTGAAATGGTCCACCCACACAGAAACGTGGTGAAGAAGGCGCAACAGCAACTCTTCAACCTCAGGAGGCTGAAGAAATTTGGCTAGGCACCTAAAACCCTCACAAACATTTACAGGTGTACAATTGAGAGCATTCTGTCAGGCTGTATCTCCGCCTGGTATGGCAACTGCACTGCCCGTAACTGCACCCCCCCCCCCCCCCGGTGATGCGGTCTGCCCAACACATCACCGGGAGCAAACTACCTGCCCTCCAGGACATCTACAGCACCGATGTCACAGGAAGACCAAAAAGATCATCAAGGACAACAACCACCCGAGCCACTGCCTGTTCACCCCGTTATCATCCAGAAGGCGAGGTCAGTACAGCTGCATCAAAGCTGGGACCGAGAGACAGAAAAACAGCTTCTATCTCAAGGCCATCAGACTGTTAAATACTGTTAAATAGCCATCACTAGTACATTAGAGGCGGCTGCATTGACTTGGAATCACTGGCCACTTTAAAAATGGAACACTAGTCACTTTAATAATGTTGACATATTTTGCATTACTCATCTCATATGTATATACTGTATTCTATCCTATTCTACTGTATCTTATATATACTATATTCTATCCTATTCTACTGTATCTTAGTCTATGTATTACTCATCTCATATGTATATACTGTATTCTATCCTATTATACTGTATATTAGTCTATGTATTACTCATCTCATATGTATATACTGTATTCTATTCATTATCAAATACTAAGAGGGACCAAGAGTCTGTTGATTGGTCAGTCATTGGGTTCATTTGTTGAAATCTAATCAAGTTTTATTTATACAGCACATTTCAAACATGGATGCAACACAATGGCGTCAAAGGAAAAAACAAATTAAAAAATGAAATATTTAGTACACAACAAACAGAAGAATAACAACTGAAAGACTGATGGGCACCCTAAGGAAATGCCATTGATTAAAATATTAATTGGATGCAATATCCATCCCAAAATTCAAGCTTGTTTTTTTTAGGAGGGGCTCTGAAAGTCCAGTGAAAATTGACTGGTAACAACAACTGGGACCTAAAAGACACCCACCATGAGACCCACCTGGACCAGCTCAGGTGAAACACCTTCCCACTAACGAGATGGACAAGCCAGCACAAGTGTAACACATACTGACCAACGAGGTGACACCAATCAGTGCGTCCTACGTGCTAACGAGCTATACGTGCTAACGAGCTATACGTGCTAACGAGCTATACGTGCTAACGAGCTATACGTGCTAACGAGCTATACGTGCTAACGAGCTATACGTGCTAACGAGCTATACGTGCTAACGAGCTATACGTGCTAACGAGCTATACATTCTGAAGTCCAAACCTCAAAACCAAAGACTGTAACACCTTAAGAGAATGCGCACCACCAACAGAAAACAACTTCCATTTCACATTATAATAAACTACAACGCTTCACCTTCTACAATATAAACATGGTGTCTAACAACAATTAAAAACAAGATTTATTTTTCACACAAAGAAACCGAAAACTCACTAGCTTCTAGAACTCTCGTCCCCTTGAAACGAGCCCAAACAAAATTAATCTCCAATACGGAAAAACGTGAAGTCAAAATAAATTGTGATCCATGGCAACGCACTGGCTAAACTCAAAACACAAATCTTTTTGACTGCCCACCCTTGAGATAATCAGCAACCAAGTTGTCCTCACCACAGACATGTCTGATTTCAAGAGGAAAATCCTGCAATATCCATAGTAACTTTCCACCTAACTGCAGAGCTTCTCTCCCTTATCAGGGTTCACTCGAAAGGCATGTTGTTGGATCGGGGCCCAGTCCCCAATGTCATGCTCTAGTACATTTGGGTTGGCACATCTGAGAATGAATCCTGATATTCTAACATCAGGGCAACAATGTCAATATAATTGTATCCAAAAAATTGTCAGTTGGTTGCATGAATAAATATCACTACTAAATGTTATATGAAATATTTGATTGCATAGTTGCTAGGTGGGATAGCCCAATGTCAAAACACAGTTTTAACATCTCCAAATCAATAACCAATATGCAGAAACAGTTTGGGATAGGTTTTCAATTTAACATGTGGTATATACAAACATCTGCCACAATAATTGTATTTTTTAAAACAAGCTCCTTATAAACTGCACAAGCACCAAAAACGCTGTTGTTTTGACAAGTAGCAATAAATCACTGATATCAATTAGGGGGGAAATTAGGTTGTACGTGCTGTTGAAACTAACACAACAAAAAAAAACACATGGAAATGGGAGATATATTTAACCTCACTGGTTAGAGGACAACCTGCAGAAGACAGTCAGCTACATTTTAGTGATGCATTGAAATGTAGGAGACACTAAACAAAGGAACGCAACACTTATTTGTCATCACTCATCGATATCATGTTGAAATCAATTGTGCGAGAGGAGGGAGATGAGGTTGCACGTCCTGTTAAAACTAACAGCTCAAAAACCACACGGAATCTGGGAGAAATGTGTACATCCCTGGTTAGAGGACAATTTGTAGAAAACAGCTCGCTACATTTTGAGGTGTTGCATTTTGATTCAAGTGGGTCACCAACATGGTAAGTGTAACACAGCTCTTTTTGTGTTAGTCACTTTTTGTTAAATCAATAAATAGTACTCTTCCATTTCAGAGACTGGATTTTCCCCCTGAGGCTAATATCCATATCATGTTGAAATCAAATGATAAGGGGGCAAACGTTTACGCTTCTACATTGTGACATTATTCAAATACTCCTACTACAAATGTTAACATTCAACATTAATTCATTGATATCATGAAACAACTCCATGTATTTTCTGATGTTTGATCAGACACCTTTTATCAGAGTATCTCTTGTCACATTGATTACAGCTATAAGGTTTCTCTCCTGTGTGTGTTCTCTGGTGTAAAGTCAGCTGGCCAGATGTAGCAAAACTCTTCCCACATTGATCACAGGTATAAGGTTTCTCTCCTGTGTGTGTTCTCTGGTGTCGAGTCAGAATGCTGGATGTATTAAAACTCTTCCCACATTGACCACAGATATAAGATTTCTCACCTGTGTGTGTTCTCTGGTGTTGAGTCAGGCTGCTAGATGAGGAAAAACTCTTCCCACATTGACCACAGATATAAGATTTCTCTCCTGTGTGTGTTCTCTGGTGTACTTTTAGACTGCCAGACTGAACAAAACTCTTCCCACATTGACCACAGATATAAGATTTCTCTCCTGTGTGTGTTCTCTGGTGTGACATCAGGCTGCTTAGGCTAATAAAACTCTTCCCACATTCATGACAGCTATATGGTTTATCTCTTGTCTGTGTTATCTGGTGTGATACCAGGCTGCTTAGGTGAGTAAAAGTCTTCCCACATTCATTACAGCTATACGGTTTCTCTCCTGAGTGTGTTCTCTGGTGTGATATCAGGCTGCTTAGTTGAGTAAAACTCTTACCACATTGAGTACAGCTAAAAGATTTCTCTCCTGTGTGTGTTCTCTGGTGTATCTTCAGATGGTTAGATGTAAAAAATAAAAAAAACTCTTCCCACACTGAGTACAGCTATATGGTTTCTCTCCTGTGTGTGTTCTTTGGTGTACAATAAGATGGCTAGATGTATCAAAACTCTTCCCACATTCATCACAGCTATACGGTTTCTCTCCTGTGTGTGTTCTCTGGTGTGATATCAGGGTGCTTACCCGAGTAAAACTCTTCCCACATATACCACAGCTACAGATATAAGATTTCTCTCCTGTGTGTGTTCTCTGGTGTGATATCAGGCTGGTTGAATGAGTAAAACTCTTCCCACATTGAGTACAGCTATAAGGTTTCTCCACTGTGTGGATTCTCTGATGAATTTTAATGCCTGCTGAGGAGGTGAATCTCTTCCCTCCGTCAGAGCAGCAGCGAGGTTTCTTCCCTGTGGATCTCTGCGGGTGTTTCTTGAGGTGTTCTGATGTGGAGAGACTCTTCTCTGCCTTGTCAGCATCGTGAGGTTGTTGAGGCTCCCCAGAGGACCCACGTTAGTGCAGTCTCTCTCCTGTGTGAACAACAAAGTCAGACAGATGGTTAAACGCCCACAACAGCGGAAATCCACTGTAAGAAGTGATGCCAACAGCATAGCCATGAAGTACAACAATTGACGTCTGTAATGAATGTAATGACTATTTGACATTTGTCTTAAAATGAGCAAGAACAGTCATATTTTGTCTTGTTTTCACATTAGTAGTAACATCTAACCTTGTAGACTAGAAATAAGTTATTCATGTTGTTGAAACTGTAAGCGGTGTGCCAGACGACTTTTGGTCTCCAATATAGGCCCCTTTCTGTGTTTAATAAAATTGCGTCACGAGGGCGATGCAAATGCAATTTGGTTGTGGAAACTCCTCCCTGCTAATGAGGAAACCACTAGTTATGGATGTAGTATATCTCCAAATGAGGAAACCACTAGTTATGGGTGTAGTATATCTGCTAATGAGGAGAGGAAACCGCTAGTTATGGATGTAGTATATCTGCTAATGAGGAAACCACTAGTTATGGATGTAGTATATCTGCTAATGAGGAAACCACTAGTTATGGTTCTAGTATATCTGGTAATGAGGAAACCACTAGTTATGGATGAAGTATATCTGGTAATG
This sequence comes from Salvelinus namaycush, assembly GCF_016432855.1. NCBI lineage: Eukaryota > Metazoa > Chordata > Actinopteri > Salmoniformes > Salmonidae > Salvelinus > Salvelinus namaycush. The sequence continues at coordinate 20,626,920 of NC_052345.1, forward strand.
AGGAAACCGCTAGTTATGGATGTAGTATATCTTGTTGTAGAAACTCCTCCCTGCTAATGAGGAAACCACTAGTTATGGATGTAGTATATCTGCTAATGAGGAGAGGAAACCGCAAGTTATGGGTGTAGTATATCTGCTAATGAGCAAACCACTAGTTATGGATGTAGTATATCTGCTAATGAGGAAACCACTAGTTATGGTTGTAGTATATCTGGTAATGAGGAAACCACTAGTTATGGATGAAGTATATCTGGTAATGAGGAAACCGCTAGTTATGGATGTAGTATATCTTGTTGTAGAAACTCCTCCCTGCTAATGAGGAAACCACTCGTTATGGATGTAGTATATCTGCTAATGAGGAGAGGAAACCGCTAGTTATGGATGTAGTATATCTGCTAATGAGGAAACCACTAGTTATGGTTGTAGTATATCTGGTAATGAGGAAATCACTAGTTATGGATGTAGCATATCTGGAAATGAGGAAACCACTATTTATGGGTGTAGTATATCTGCTAATGAGGAAAGGAAACCGCAAGTTATGGGTGTAGTATATCTGCTAATGAGGAAACCACTAGTTATGGATGTAGTATATCTGGTAATGAGGAAACCACTAGTTATGGATGTAGTATATCTGGTAATGAGGAAACCACTAGTTATGGATGTAGTATATCTGCTAATGAGGAAACCACTAGTTATGGATGTAGTATATCTGCTAATGAGGAAACCACTAGTTATGGACGTAGTATATCTGCTAATGAGGAAACCACTAGTTCTGGATGTAGTATATCTGCTAATGAGGAAACCACTAGTTATGGATGTAGTATATCTGCTAATGAGGAAACCACTATTTATGGGTGTAGTATATCTGCTAATGAGGAAACCACTAGTTATGGATGTGGTATATCTGCTAATGAGGAAACCACTAGTTATGGATGTAGTATATCTGCTAATGACGAAACCACTAGTTATGGATGTAGTATATCTGGTAATGAGGAAACCACTAGTTATGGATGTAGTATATCTGGTAATGAGGAAACCACTAGTTATGGATGTAGTATATCTGCTAATGAGGAAACCACTAGTTATGGATGTAGTATATCTGCTAATGAGGAAACCACTAGTTATGGACGTAGTATATCTGCTAATGAGGAAACCACTAGTTCTGGATGTAGTATATCTGCTAATGAGGAAACCACTAGTTATGGATGTAGTATATCTGCTAATGAGGAAACCACTAGTTATGGATGTGGTATATCTGCTAATGAGGAAACCACTAGTTATGGTTGTAGTATATCTGGTAATGAGGAAATCACTAGTTATGGATGTAGCATATCTGGTAATGAGGAAACCACTATTTATGGGTGTAGTATATCTGCTAATGAGGAGAGGAAACCGCAAGTTATGGGTGTAGTATATCTGCTAATGAGGAAACCACTAGTTATGGATGTAGTATATCTGGTAATGAGGAAACCAGAAGTTATGGATGTAGTATATCTGGTAATGAGGAAACCACTAGTTATGGATGTAGTATATCTGGTAATGAGGAAACCGATAGTTATGGATGTAGTATATCTGGTTGTAGAAACTCCTCCCTGCTAATTAGGAAACCGATAGTTATGAATGTAGTATATCTGGTAATGAGGAAACCACTAGTTATGGATGTGGTATATCTGCTAATGAGGAAACCACTAGTTATGGATGTGGTATATCTGCTAATGAGGAAACCACTAGTTATGGATGTGGTATATCTGCTAATGAGGAAACCACTAGTTATGGATGTAGTATATCTGCTAATGAGGAAACCACTAGTTATGGATGTGGTATATCTGCTAATGAGGAAACCACTAGTTATGGATGTGGTATATCTGGTAATGAGGAAACCACAAGTTATGGATGTAGTATATCTGGTAATGAGGAAACCGCTAGTTATGGATGTAGTATATCTGGTTGTAGAAACTCCTCCCTGCTAATGAGGAAACCACTAGTTATGGATGTAGTATATCTGCTAATGAGGAAACCACTAGTTATGGATGTAGTATATCTGCTAATGAGGAAACCACTAGTTATGGATGTGGTATATCTGCTAATGAGGAAACCACTAGTTATGGATGTGGTATATCTGGTAATGAGGAAACCACTAGTTATGGATGTAGTATATCTGGTAATGAGGAAACCACTAGTTATGGATGTAGTATATCTGCTAATGAGGAAACCACTAGTTATGGATGTAGTATATCTGCTAATGAGGAAACCACTAGTTATGGACGTAGTATATCTGCTAATGAGGAAACCACTAGTTATGGATTTAGTATATCTGCTAATGAGGAAACCACTAGTTATGGATGTAGTATATCTGCTAATGAGGAAACCACTAGTTATGGATGTGGTATATCTGCTAATGAGGAAACCACTAGTTATGGATGTAGTATATCTGGTAATGAGGAAACCACTAGTTATGGATGTAGTATATCTGCTAATGAGGAAACCACTACTTATGGATGTAGTATATCTGGTAATGAGGAAATCACTAGTTATGGATGTAGCATATCTGGTAATGAGGAAACCACTATTTATGGGTGTAGTATATCTGCTAATGAGGAGAGGAAACCGCAAGTTATGGGTGTAGTATATCTGCTAATGAGGAAACCACTAGTTATGGATGTAGTATATCTGGTAATGAGGAAACCACAAGTTATGGATGTAGTATATCTGGTAATGAGGAAACCACTAGTTATGGATGTAGTATATCTGGTAATGAGGAAACCGATAGTTATGGATGTAGTATATCTGGTTGTAGAAACTCCTCCCTGCTAATTAGGAAACCGATAGTTATGGATGTAGTATATCTGGTAATGAGGAAACCACTAGTTATGGATGTGGTATATCTGCTAATGATGAAACCACTAGTTATGGATGTAGTATATCTGCTAATGAGGAAACCACTAGTTATGGATGTAGTATATCTGGTAATGAGGAAACCACTAGTTATGGATGTAGTATATCTGGTAATGAGGAAACCACTAGTTATGGATGTAGTATATCTGCTAATGAGGAAACCACTAGTTATGGATGTAGTATATCTGGTAATGAGGACACCACTAGTTATGGATGTAGTATATCTGGTAATGAGGAAACCGATAGTTATGGATGTAGTGTATCTGGTTGTAGAAACTCCTCCCTGCTAATTAGGAAACCGATAGTTATGGATGTAGTATATCTGGTAATGAGGAAACCACGAGTTATGGATGTGGTATATCTGCTAATGAGGAAACCACTAGTTATGGATGTAGTATATCTGCTAATGAGGAAATCACTAGTTATGGATGTAGTATATGTGGTAATGAGGAAACCACTAGTTATGGGTGTGGTATATCTGCTAATGAGGAAACCACTAGTTATGGATGTAGTATATCTGCTAATGAGGAAACCACTAGTTATGGACGTAGTATATCTGCTAATGAGGAAACCACTAGTTCTGGATGTAGTATATCTGCTAATGAGGAGAGGAAACCACTAGTTATGGATGTAGTATATCTGGTAATGAGGAAACCACTAGTTATGGATGTAGTATATCTGGTAATGAGGAAACCACTGGTTATGGATGTAGTATATCTGGTAATGAGGAAACCACTAGTTATGGATGTAGTATATCTGGTAATGAGGAAACCGATAGTTATGGATGTAGTATATCTGGTTCTAGAAACTCCTCCCTGCTAATTAGGAAACCGATAGTTATGGATGTAGTATATCTGGTAATGAGGAAACCACTAGTTATGGATGTGGTATATCTGCTAATGAGGAAACCACTAGTTATGGATGTAGTATATCTGCTAATGAGGAAACCACTAGTTATGGATGTAGTATATCTGGTAATGAGGAAACCACTAGTTATGGATGTAGTATATCTCCAAATGAGGAAACCACTAGTTATGGATGTAGTATATCTGCTAATGAGGAAACCACTAGTTATGGATGTAGTATATCTGGTAATGAGGAAACCACTAGTTATGGATGTAGTATATCTGGTAATGAGGAAACCGATAGTTATGGATGTAGTATATCTGGTTGTAGAAACTCCTCCCTGCTAATTAGGAAACCGATAGTTATGGATGTAGTATATCTGGTAATGAGGAAACCACTAGTTATGGATGTGGTATATCTGCTAATGAGGAAACCACTAGTTATGGATGTAGTATATCTGCTAATGAGGAAACCACTAGTTATGGATGTAGTATATCTGGTAATGAGGAAACCACTAGTTATGGATGTGGTATATCTGCTAATGAGGAAACCACTAGTTATGGATGTAGTATATCTGGTAATGAGGAAACCACTAGTTATTGATGTAGTATATCTGCTAATGAGGAAACCACTAGTTATGGATGTGGTATATCTGCTAATGAGGAAACCACTAGTTATGGATGTAGTATATCTGGTAATGAGGAAACCACTAGTTATGGATGTAGTATATCTGGTAATGAGGAAACCACTAGTTATGGATGTAGTATATCTGGTAATGAGGAAACCACTAGTTATGGATGTAGTATATCTGCTAATGAGGAAACCACTAGTTATGGATGTAGTATATCTGGTAATGAGGACACCACTAGTTATGGATGTAGTATATCTGGTAATGAGGAAACCGATAGTTATGGATGTAGTGTATCTGGTTGTAGAAACTCCTCCCTGCTAATTAGGAAACCGATAGTTATGGATGTAGTATATCTGGTAATGAGGAAACCACGAGTTATGGATGTGGTATATCTGCTAATGAGGAAACCACTAGTTATGGATGTAGTATATCTGCTAATGAGGAAATCACTAGTTATGGATGTAGTATATGTGGTAATGAGGAAACCACTAGTTATGGGTGTGGTATATCTGCTAATGAGGAAACCACTAGTTATGGATGTAGTATATCTGCTAATGAGGAAACCACTAGTTATGGACGTAGTATATCTGCTAATGAGGAAACCACTAGTTCTGGATGTAGTATATCTGCTAATGAGGAGAGGAAACCACTAGTTATGGATGTAGTATATCTGGTAATGAGGAAACCACTAGTTATGGATGTAGTATATCTGGTAATGAGGAAACCACTGGTTATGGATGTAGTATATCTGGTAATGAGGAAACCACTAGTTATGGATGTAGTATATCTGGTAATGAGGAAACCGATAGTTATGGATGTAGTATATCTGGTTCTAGAAACTCCTCCCTGCTAATTAGGAAACCGATAGTTATGGATGTAGTATATCTGGTAATGAGGAAACCACTAGTTATGGATGTGGTATATCTGCTAATGAGGAAACCACTAGTTATGGATGTAGTATATCTGCTAATGAGGAAACCACTAGTTATGGATGTAGTATATCTGGTAATGAGGAAACCACTAGTTATGGATGTAGTATATCTCCAAATGAGGAAACCACTAGTTATGGATGTAGTATATCTGCTAATGAGGAAACCACTAGTTATGGATGTAGTATATCTGGTAATGAGGAAACCACTAGTTATGGATGTAGTATATCTGGTAATGAGGAAACCGATAGTTATGGATGTAGTATATCTGGTTGTAGAAACTCCTCCCTGCTAATTAGGAAACCGATAGTTATGGATGTAGTATATCTGGTAATGAGGAAACCACTAGTTATGGATGTGGTATATCTGCTAATGAGGAAACCACTAGTTATGGATGTAGTATATCTGCTAATGAGGAAACCACTAGTTATGGATGTAGTATATCTGGTAATGAGGAAACCACTAGTTATGGATGTGGTATATCTGCTAATGAGGAAACCACTAGTTATGGATGTAGTATATCTGGTAATGAGGAAACCACTAGTTATTGATGTAGTATATCTGCTAATGAGGAAACCACTAGTTATGGATGTGGTATATCTGCTAATGAGGAAACCACTAGTTATGGATGTAGTATATCTGGTAATGAGGAAACCACTAGTTATGGATGTAGTGTATCTGGTTGTAGAAACTCCTCCCTGCTAATGAGGAAACCAGACACTTCAGAACAAACTTCCTTTAGATGTTTTGGGGGAAACAATGTTACTTTGGTTACTGTTGTTCCATGTTGTGAATGTTTTCCAATGTGTTACTATGGTTACTGTTGCTCCATGTTGTGAATGTTATCCAATGTGTTACTATGGGTTATAGCAGTGTGGCCTAATAATTTGACATAAATTAACTTTGATACTTCAAGGAGTCTTAAAATTCCCTTCATGATGTAGGGTGTTTCTACAGTACTATACTGGGGAAGCCCTTCATGTTGGAGGGTTTTTCTACAGTACTATACTGGGGAAGCCCTTCATGTTGGAGGGTTTTTCTACAGTACTATACTGGGGAAGCCCTTCATGTTGGAGGGTGTTTCTACAGTACTATACTGGGGAAGCCCTTCATGTTGGAGGGTGTTTCTACAGTACTATACTGGGGAAGCCCTTCATGTTATTTAAACCTTCGTAAAACAATTCCATATAGCTTAGAAGGACCTCCCCCTCAGACAAGGCTTAGACTGTAATGGGTTAAAACTATCTGAAACTTACATGACTCTGAGACTAGTTATCCTAGGATCTAACATTACTCTGAGACTAGTTATCCTGGGATCTAACATTACTCTTAGACTAGTTATCCTGGGATCGTAGATCTTACATTACTCAGACTAGTTATCCTGGGGATTAGTTTTAATACATTAGCAAAAAAATCTAAACCTGTTTTTGCTTTGGCATTAAGGGGTATTGGATTGGCATTATGGGGTATTGGATTGGCATTGTGGGGTATTGTGATGGCATTGTGGGGTATTGTGATGGCATTATAGGGTATTGTGATGGCATTGTGGGGTATTGTGATGGCATTATGGGGTATTGTGATGGCATTATGGGGTATTGTGATGGCATTATGGGGTATTGTGTGTAGATTGATGAGGATTTAAAAAATAATAATACATTTTAGAATAAAGGGATGCACCGATATCACATTTTTGGCCAATATTTTCCTTGCCCCAAAAAACGATACCGATAACCGATATTTAAAATTTTAGCGGCCTTTTAACATTCTAGTACAGTTAAAAAGTTAAACACACACACGGACGCAGCGGTCTAAGTCACTGCATCTCAGTGCAAGAGGCATCACTACAGTCCCTGGTTCCAATCCAGGCTATATCACATCAGGCCGTGATTGGGAGACCCATAGTAGTTGTCTGTTATTGGTGTAGAGGGAACGACAAAGGAGATGGATCCCACAGTAGTTGTCTATTATTGGTGTAGAGCGGACAACAAAGCAGAGGGATCCCACAGTAGTTGTCTGTTATTGGTGTAGAGAGGAAGACAAAGGGAGAGGTATCCCACATGTGGATAGGAAGACACAAATTATCATTATTACTGGAAAATATTCATTTAAAATCCAGGAATTGAACAACTTTAGCTCTCTAGGTCATGCTAGTAGGCTACAGTAGGTTCTATCTCTCTAGGTCATGTCAGTAGGTTACAGTAGGTTGTAACTCTCTAGGTCATGCCAGTAGGTTACAGTAGGTTGTATCTCTCTAGGTCATGCCAGTAGGTTACAGTAGGTTGTATCTCTCTAGGTCATGCCAGTAGGTTACAGTAGGTTGTATCTCTCTAGGTCATGCCAGGATGCTACAGTAGGTTGTATCTCTCTAGGTCATGCCAGTAGGCTACAGTAGGTTGTAACTCTCTAGGTCATGCCAGTAGGTTACAGTAGGTTGTATCCAAGTGGAAACAATTATCAACCCAATGTGGAAAGTGTCAAATTTGGTCAACAACAAAATGAATGGCTTATTTGCTACGTGAGGTTTACTTGATCCAACATACGTTTCGTAATGCTTAAGTTGTTATGTGGACACGTGACATACCGACAACTTTGACAAAAACACTATAGGAGTTGTCTCCAGATCGCTATGCATATTCATGCTAATAGCTTAGCATCTCTCTCCACTGAATACAGGCGGTTGACGACAACAACCCTCATAGAATATAAACAATAGATTACAATAATAAGATTAATCCACCAATCCAAAGAAAGGATAGGCGGGAGATAGACAACCCGCAGTGCCGCTTTGTGGACAACTACTCCCCTTGTGAGGGCGGAGAGACATCTTGTCAGTATATCCATAATCTTTGTTGTAGCCAATCCAACTCTCGCATGGCACTATTGGGGGGCACGGTGTGTAGTAAAACATCACTACATGACAATCACTACATGCAGTGCCCCTCAGTCTGTGGTCAGCAGATAGACCCTTCTCAAATATATATGTTAAGTCACTTTTTGGAAACGGAACAGAGAAAACAAGGGGTAGCTTGCTGTCTAGTCGTCTGATTCTAGACATATCAGTCATCATCCTGGTTCCTCCGTTGAAGAGGTATTGACGAGCCAACTCCGAATATCGAAAGTAAAAAACGAATTTAAGGCGGTACTTACTGGTGTTAAACAGATCTCCTATCTCCACCTCTTCATCTTTCAATGTGACAGTAATCTCCCCTTCCTTCTTCACTCCAAAAACTGCATCCTCTTCTTTTACTGTAACATCCTCCTCCTCTTTCACTCTGAACGCATCTTCCTTTCTTTCACTGAAACGTCTTTCTCCTCCTCTTTCACTCTGAACGCGTCTTCCTCTTCTTTCACTGAAACGTCTTTCTCTTCTTCTTTCAGGGTAACAGCCTCACCCTCTACTTCTTGTTTTACTGTGACATCCTCCTCCTCTTTCACGACAATGTTCAGCCCCAGAGCTTCTTTCTCCGTCTCTTCTTTAACAGGAGGGGAGAAGTTTAGGGAGCTCATGTTCGGGGATGTTAGCTAGCTATCATTAGCGACTAGGCTAGTGCTAATTTAACCAGTCAGCTACTATAGCTGACTAATACAAAATAACGTAATATTAAATTAAATAGGTTAACAAGTAGATACGACAGAAGTGTGTCTAAAACACAGTAGGTAATATACACCGAAAGCGTATAAATAGCTTGAATCTTTCGGCTATGTTGGCTAGCAAGCTACCGAGGTGGTCGACGAGCTGTTTCTGAAGAACCGTCCACTAGATTATACGTCACGGCAGCAGCATCGCCTGAAAGACGCACATCGCCGTCTGCTGACTGGAGTGGGAAACGCAGTTGAGGATCATATTTTATTTTCAAAGATTATTTTAGATGGATTTAATTAAATAATACTATTATATTGAGACATACAAAGACAGGAATGTGTTGATTGATTAGTGCGAATAAAAAATGTTTACCACAGCATATTTAAGGCAGTTTCATTAAGTTATACTACATCTAAATTAGCAGCTAGCTACTGTAGGTCTATACTGCTCCGACATGGTGTAATAATACATCATATAGATGTTTATAATGAACAGACTAGGTCTATACTGCTCCTACATGGTGTAACAATACATCATGTAGATGTATATAATGAACAGACTAGGTCTATACTGCTCCTACATGGTGTAACAATACATCATGTAGATGTATATAATGAACAGACTAGGTCTATCCTGCTCCTACATGGTGTAACAATACATCATGTAGACGTACACTACCGTTCAAAAGTTTGGGGTCCTTGTTTTTACCTGTTTTTGCTTTGTCATTATGGGGCAATGTGATGTCTTATGGGGTATTGTGATGTCATTATTGGGTATTGTGTAGATTGATGAGGGGGAAAAACGATTTAATCAATTTTAGAATAAGGCTGTAACGTAACAAAATGTGGAAAAAGTGAAGGGGTCTGAATGCTTTCCGAATGCATTATATATATAGGGGCAGTACTTAGTGACATCACTTCATGAAACAGGGGGTACAAATATATAACATAGATTCACAATATCAACATTCAATGTATCAAAATATATGACCCAGCTGGAAGTGGAAACGCCAGCCCAGTCACAATCCTAGAGGTTCACTGATGATCAACCTCCTCCTTCACATCTGACTCCTGATAATCAAACTCCTCCTTCACATCTGACTCCTGATGATCAACCTCCTCCTTCACATCTGACTCCTGATGATCAACCTCCTCCTTCACATCTGACTCCAGTGATCAATCCAGAGCGTCTTCTTTTGGGGGGAATCCCGATGGACGACGTCATCCAATAGGCCGTCATCACCACCACCGCCCACAAGTTAATTGTCATTGAGGTTATTAATGGGAAGAACATTAGCAATATGTCCTGTCTGGTAACTTGTCTCGTTCAATGGATTTACATTGGCAGGTGCACAGGGAGAAACCCCATAAAAAAAACTCAGTTGATTTCAAACGGAGGAAAAACTTTAAGTCTTTAACTGTAAGTCTTTAACTGTATCAAAGTCTGTGGCCTGTGATGTTGGGACAAATGATAGTCCCTTATTATACAAGAGACAAAATTCACAAATTCTACAGCACAATGGCAGAGTCATGTCTTCAGTGTAAAACTAACAATGACTCAAAAATCCTTCTTGGATTGTTATGATGTCATAAAGTTATGGGCGGAGTTAGAAAGTTGGCTGTCAGAAGTACAGTTATACAATGTAAAATTACTTTTAATCTGTCTGTCTGTATATTTCAAAACATGGCATTTGAGGGTGTAGTGAGATACCCCAGAGTTGGACGATACTTTTCTCATCAATCATCTTAAATATTATACTTAATTAAAACCTGGAAATCAACCAATCCTCTGTTGTTAATTCAATGGAAACGTAAAATGCTTTATTATCTAAAAGTTGAAAGTTGCAATGGAGAGAAATAAAATGGTGCTGATGCGGGCGCTGGAGATGGAGGTGTGTTCTAGTGGGTCTGGGCAGGTGTGATGTAGTTAATGTTTCTATGATGTTGTTTGTATGTGTATGTTTTGTATTGTTTATAAAATATCAAATAAAATATGAAAACATTTCCAATGCAAAATAACACCTCACAGTTGTATTTTTGGAGTTATTACATTAAACCAATCAGAATTTAGAAGAATTCCAAAGTCAGGTGTGAAGTAATATGGAGGACCAGCCTATGATGTATACTACAACAGAAATAACTTAAAATATATAACTTTATATTAAACCAATAATTTGCACTCATGACTTGAGTGATTAAAGTAAACCACAGTTTTTAAATACATAATGCCATCTAACCAAATATCAAAGAATGTTAGCTATATGCAGTTATCTTAGCCAGCCAGCTAACGTTAGCTATATGCAGTTATCTTAGCCAGCCAGCTAACATTAGCTATATGCTGTTATCTTAGCCAGCCAGCTAACGTTAGCTATATGCAGTTATCTTAGCCAGCCAGCTAACGTTAGCTATATGCAGTTATCTTAGCCAGCCAGCTAACATGACCTGAATGCAGTTATCTTAGCCAGCCAGCTAACATTAGCTATATGCAGTTATCTTAGCCAGCCAGCTAACATTAGCTGTATGCAGTTATATTAGCCAGCCAGCTAACATTAGCTATATGCAGTTATCTTAGCCAGCCAGCTAACATTAGCTTTATGCAGTTATCTACATGCAGTTAGCCAACCAGCTAACGTTGGCTATTTAGCCAACTAGCTATTAGCCTAACCAGCGTAGCCAACCAGCATGGTTATTGTCAGCGAGACCAACTAACGTTACCGGGGGAAAAAGTTACAAAACTCCCGTAGTCTAATTCACAGAAAACATGCTGAAAAGTAGTGATGGGGAAACAAAGCTTCCTGAATCATTGGCTCTTTCCAGCCAATTGTGTCAAAAATAGGTTCATTACTCAAGGTTTTGAGCGAAACAGAATTTAGAACAGCCACATTTTTATAGATGACGTCCCACACCGTAGCAGCGTAGCCTTCATGTCTTCTACTAAACCACTGGCCTTGATCGAGAGCATCAAATCCATGCTGCATTGTGGGTAAATTGACTGGCTGACTGATTTATAAATAATAATGAGTAGTTATTTATGATGTATAGTGATTTGTAGATCAGTCAGTTGGCAGTCGCCTGCAGTGTCGAACAAGCCCAATACCAAACCAATCAGGTGGTTGTTCGACGAAATGTAGCTTCAGACGTCATTGATGACGTGCTGCTGATAAAGTGATACAGGCATCAGCACACTGCTTTGAATGATTGGTTAGTGATTTGGACGCATGGCTCGTAGCTCCGGTATCAAACGTAACATATCGACAAGTTGACAAAACATAAAGGCTATCAAAATATATCAAATTAACCTGGGAAATTACTCAATGTCCCCCTCTGGTGGCGAAGAAGTATAATACACCTAAACTAACAAAACCGGGCAAATAAACTGGCTGGTGTTCATGAGTTTATAAAACATATACTTTATACATTTGTCATAAATGACCTGCATTGATGGAACACACAGTGTGGATGAATGATCAGTAGTCGACAGGGTAAAAATAGCACTCCTAAAGAAGATGCATTTTCCAGTTAGATACCAACTTGAAAGAGGGAACTTTAGCATAAAACCCACATGGAAAACTGAGATTCGGCAAATAACGTATAAAGAGGCTTATTTGACGCCAAACCAACAACAGTAGTTACTAAAACATAAATTGCTAATGTACGATGTAAAAGTATACTATTATAGTTGACTATTCAATTTTCAACACACCCACAGCAATTCTCCATAAATCTGCTGTGGATTACCCAGAATCCCGAAATAAATTAATACATATGTGATAATTCAAAAACATAACTGGTTGTGCTTATAGAGAACCAGATCGTGACTACAACTAAGTTACTATTAAGCATTTAACCACACTGTGTTGTTACACTGGTGAGTAAAAACTCATGCTTCCTACACTAACTTTTTGGCTGAACATTGTAATATATATTTTACGTCACACTAGCGTCATTGTCTTAAAGTCGCACATCTCCATCGCAGTCAGAGGTTCAGACAACTGCGTTACCCACTCCAGTCAGCAGATGGCGGTGTGCGATTTTAAGGCAATGCTGTTAGTGTGACGTATAATCTAGTGGACGGAACGCTTCTTCAACAGCAACAACAGTTAGTCAGCCACCTCGGTAGCTTGCTAGCCAAAATAGCCGAACCAATAAAGCTCTTTAGACGCTTTCGTGTATATTAGCCACTGTGTTTTAAACCCACTTCTGTCCTCTAGTTAGTTATCCGATTTAATTTTATATTTACGGTGTTATTATTTAGCTAGTGGTCTGGTTAAGTTAGCATTAGCCTAGCTAACATCCCGACCATGCGGTCACTAAGCTACTCTCTTCCTGCTACAGAAGAGGAGGATATCACAGTAAAACAAGAAGTAGAGGGTGAGGCCGTTACTGTGAAAGAAGAGGAAGACGCGTTCAGAGTGAAAGAGGAGGAGGATGTTACAGTAAAAGGAGAGGAGGATGCAGTTTATGGAGTGAAAGAGGAGGAGGGAGAGATGACTGTTACATCGAAAAAGGAGGAAGAAGAGGAGGAAACTGGATATCTGGTCCCGGTTTCCCAAACGCATCTTAAGGCATCCAATGGTTCTAACGGTGAACTTACCAAGAAGATGGTTTTGAGAAACCGTTCCCTGATTAACACTAGTAAGTACTGTCTTAAAAACAGAGGCACAAACTCTGCAGTTGTTCAACTGATGTTTGGTGTTAAAGGGGAAATCTGCAATTGCTACATCCATATTGTGACTTTTTAATTATTTATTTATAGCCATTGATTCTTGAAGAATATAACACATGCTTCATGAGCTTAGTTCAACTGTTGTACCCCATCAGAACCCAAATAAGCTTTTTTTACTCAAATGTTTAGAAACAATGTAAATCAACACTGTATAGCCTCAACATGGTTAAAACATGGTTAAAACTATAATGTTGATATCATGGATGGTCAGTCCTTGCATCCATATGTCTGTCTGTAGTTACATTTCTCCAACCCAATAATCATCTTATTACCAAAACAGTGGTGGAATGACAGATTTGTTATTGTTTGAACTGCAGATTGCTGGGTTGTATGGGTTTTTTAAACCGCAACAAAATGGCTGTCCAGAGACCTGGTTTGGTAAACAGCTGAGGGATGGGGGAAGGAGAAGTGTAACCACTCTCAAATTCATAGAAAACGATATTGTAGAAACTGTAACCCAACACCTAGCGACCTCGTCAAGAAGTTCAGACATCTTGGCGTAACAGTTATAAGGTGTTGACTTGACAGTCACTGGACCCAGGTTTGAGTTCAGCTCAGGGCTACCGCCTGAATTCACTACACTATGAATACAATGACTGGCCATCCATGATGTCATAATGATAGTTTAACCAGGTTTCTAGGCTATATAGTATATTCCAGAATTCATCCATGATGTCATAATGATAGTTTAACTTCTTTGATATAGGGGGCAGAATTTTCACTTTTGGATGAATTGCGTGCCCATAGTGAACTGCCTCCTACTCTGTCCCAGATGCTAATATATGCATATTATTATTACTATTGGATAGAAAACACACTGAAGTTTCTAAAACTGTTTGAATGATGTCTGTGAGTATAACAGAACTCATATGGCAGGCAAAAACCTGAGAAAAAATCCAAACAGGAAGTGAGAATTCTGAGAGTGGTCGATGTTAACTTGTTTGGGCTGCAGGGGCAGTATTGAGTAGCCTGGATAAAAGGTGCCCATTTCAAACGGCCTCGTACTCAATTCTTGCTCGTACAATATGCATATTATTATTACTATTGGATAGAAAACACTATCTAGTTTCTAAAACCGTTTGAATTATATCTGTGAGTAAAACAGAACTCATTTTGCAGCAAACTTCCTGACAGGAAGTGGAAAATCTGAAATCGATGCTCTGTTCTAGGGCCTGCCTATAAATGTCCTTGATATATATCAGTATACATGCACTTCATACGTCTTCCACTAGACGTCGACAGGCAGTGAGAGAAGAAATGGAGTGTATAACTTGATCTGGGGTCGAATAAAAGCTCTTTGTATGACGTGTCACCAGTTTCCTGTTTTCTGGAGAGCGCGTGAAGGGACCTGGTTTTGCCTTCTGTAAAGCTGCCGTTATAGAAGACTAATATCTCCGGCTTTGATTTTATTTGATACATGTGACAATATCATCGTAAAGTATGTTTTTTCAATATAGTTTTATTAGATTATTGAAATTTTTTCGGGACGTTAGGCGTGTTGCTTTGTCTGCGTATGTTCTGGAAGGAGAGCTTCGCGCCACTTTGCTAGCTTTCCGTGCTAATTGACTGGAGAAGAGGACATTCTAAATCCAAACAACGATTGTTCTGGACAAAGGACCCCTTGTACAACATTCTGATGGAAGATCATCAAAAGTAGGACCCATTTTATGATGTTATTTCATATATCTGTCGTACATGTGTACTAGTAGTTTGCGGCCAGGTTTTGGGCACGCTCTCGCCATAACGTATTTTTAGAATTCTAACACGGCGATTGCATTAAGAACTAGTGTATCTATCATTTCCTATACAACATGTATTTTTTAGTTATGTTTATGAATAGTTATTTGGTCAGAATATGTGAGTGTCAGAAAAATATCCGGACGTTGTGGGAAAAAGTAGCTACGTTAGCACAATGTATAACCACTGATTCCAGCTCTAAATATGCACATTTTCGAACAAAACATAAGTGTATGTATAACCTGATGTTAAAGGACTGTCATCTGATGAAGCTTATCAAGGTTAGTCAAAAAGTATATATCTTTTGCTGGTTTGTTACGATCGCTAACTTTTGCTGCTGGGGAATGGCTTGTGTTTCTGGCTATTGTGGTAAGCTAATATAATGCTATATTGTGTTTTCGCTGTAAAACACTTAAGAAATCGGAAATATTGTCTGGAATCACAAGATGCCTGTCTTTCATTTGCTGTACACCATGTATTTTTCAGAAATGTTTTATGATGAGTATTTAGGTATTTGACGTTGGTGTCTGTAATTACTCTGGCTGCTTCGGTGCTATTTCTGACGGTAGCTGTGATGGTAGCTGCAATGTAAAACTGATTTATAGCTCAAAGCTGTTGATAAGTCATTGTATAATATTCAGCCAATTTTTGTTCATGCCCTTACATTAAATGCAAGACATACCTAGATTCAATTACATTCATGAATTGGTTTGAAACCTTTGTTTTAAACCCTTCTCAAAGTTGGTACCTTGACGGATTTGTAAAAAATGGTTTGTCATGAAACAATATTTTGTATTTATTTAAATGTAACCTTTATTTAACTAGGCAAGTCAGTTAACTTCTCTAGGGTATGTGGGACGCTAGCGTCAACAGCCAGTGAAACTGCAGGGCGCCAAATTCAAAACAACAGAAATCCCATAATTTAAATTCCTCAAACATACAAGTATTTTACACCATTTTAAAGGACAGAGGGCGCTGTTTTCACTTTGGGGGAAAATCGTGCCCAATTTAAACGGCCTCGTACTCAATTCTTGCTCGTACAATATGCATATTATTATTACTATTGGATAGAAAACACTCTCTAGTTTCTAAAACCGTTTGAATTATATCTGTGAGTAAAACAGAACTCATTTGGCACAAACTTCCTGACCAGGAAGTGGAAAATCTGAAATCGATGCTCTCTTCTGGGTCCTGCCTATAAATGGGCATGATACGTATTAGTATACATGCACGTCATACACCTTCCCCTGGATGTCAAGAGGCAGTGAGAGAAGAAATGGAGTGTTTATCTTGGTCTGAGATGGAATAAATCCTCTTGGAATGACGTGTCACCCATTTCCTGTTTTCTGGAAAGCGCGAGGTTGGACCTGGAATTGCCTTCTGAAAAGCTTTCGTTATAGGCGACTACTATCTCCGGCTTTGATTTTATTTGATACATGTGACAATATCATCGTAAAGTATGTTTTTTCAATATAGTTTTATTAGACTATTGAAATTTATTCGGGACGTTAGGCGTGTTGCGTTGTGTGCCTTTGTTCAGAAAGGAGAGCTTCGCGCCACTTGGCTAGTGCGCTTGCTAATTCAAGAGGGAAAAAGGACATTCTAAATCCAAACAACGATTGTTCTTGACAAAGGACATCTTGTACAACATTCTGATGGAAGATCAGCAAAAGTAGGACCTATTTTATGATGCTATTTCATATATCTGTCGAACTGTGTACTATTAGTTTTGCGCCCAGGTTTTGGGCACTCGGTCGCCTTAACGTAAGCCTTATGTCGTAATGAAGTTATTTTTAGAATTCTAACACGGCGATTGCATTAAGAACTAGTGTATCTATCATTTCCTATACAACATGTATTTTTTAGTTATGTTTATGAATAGCTATTTGGTCAGAATATGTGAGTGTAAGAAAAATATCCGGACGTTGTGGGAAAAAGTAGCTACGTTAGCACAATGTATAACCACTGATTTCAGCTCTAAATATGCAAATTTTCGAACAAAACATAAGTGTATGTATAACCTGATGTTATAGGACTGTCATCTGATGAAGCATATCAAGGTTAGTCAAAAATTATATATATTTTACTGGTTTGTTACGATCGCTAACTTTTGCTGCTGGGAAATGGCTTGTGTTTCTGGCTATTGTGGTAAGCTAATATAACGCTATATTGTGTTTTCGCTGTAAAACACTTAAGAAATCGGAAATATTGTCTGGAATCACAAGATGCCTGTCTTTCATTTGCTCTACACTATGTATTTTTCAGAAATGTTTTATGATGAGTATTTAGGTATTTGGCGTTGGTGTCTGTAATTATTCTGTCTGCTTTCGGTGCAATTTCTGATTGTAGCTGCAATGTAAACTATGATTTATACCTGCACATATGCACATTTTTCGAACAAAACATAGATTTATTGAATAACATGTTATAAGACTGTCATCGGATGAAGTTGTTTGTTGGTTAGTTTGGTTGGTTCTTGGTTAGTTAGGTTGGCTTTGTGCATGCTACCTGTGCTGTGAAAAATGTCTGTCCTTTTTTGTATTTGGTGGTGAGCTAACATAAATATACGTGCTGTTTTCGCTGTAAAACATTTTAAAAATCGGACATGTTGGCTGGATTCACAAGATGTGTACCTTTCATTTGCTGTATTGGACTTGTTAATGTGTGAAAGTTAAATATTTCTAAAAAATATATTTTGAATTTCGCGCTCTGCCTTTTCAGTGGAATGTGGGAGGAGTTCCGCTGGCGGAACGCCAGAGCAGTACAGGTTAAAGATACACTTGTTGTAAATCCAGCCACAGTGTCCGATTTCAAAAAGGTTTTACGACAAAAGCACACCAAACGATTGTTAGGTCAGAGCCAAGTCACAGAAAAAGCCAGCCATTTTTTCCAGCCAAAGAGAGGAGTAACAAAAAGCAGAAATAGAGATAAAATTAATCACTAACCTTTGATGATCTTCATCAGATGACACTCGTAGGACTTCATGTTACACAATACATGTATGTTTTGTTCTGTAAAGTTCATATTTATATCCAAAAATCGGAGTTTAGGCGGGACACTACTGTTTCACTTGGCCAAAAGCCAGAGAAAATGCAGAGCGCCAAATTCAAACGCTGCTTCGATGGTGGCTGTTGTCGTTGTGTTGCTGGTTCGAGCCCAGGGAGGAGCAAGGAGAGGGACGGAAGCTATACTGTTATACTTGCAATACTAAAGTGCCTATAAGAACATCCAATAGTCAAAGGTGTCACGAATACTACCGAAGGTGGCTCCCCTTCCTGTTCGGGTGGCGCTCGGCGGTCGTCGTCGCCGGTCTACTAGCTGCCACCGATCCCTTTTTCCTTTTCGTTTATGTCTGTCTAATTGTTTTCACCTGTTCCTTGTTGGGGTTTTGGGATGGGTACTATTTAGGTTCGTTTTGCCCGCTAGTGTTTGTGCGGGCTTATTTAGTTGTTACGTGTGGTGATGTTGCATGTCTGTTTTTGGGGTTTCGCTGTCCAGTGTTGGTAACAAGGTTTTGGGGTTTGTGTTGCGCCAGTGTTTTGGCATTCACCCATGTTTGGACCTGTTACGTTTTTCGAAGGACATTAAAGCGTTTTCCCGTACATTTCGCTCTCTGCAGTTGACTCCTCATTCCCTTCACTCACCCGTCGTTACAGAAGCCCGCACCTCCAGATGGAGTCAGCAGGAGCAGCGACCACCCCTCTCCCCACGATGGAGGAGAGAGTCCTTCATCATACGTCCATCCTCCATCGCATTGGATCAGCAATGGATCAGATGATGGAGAGGATGGACCGTTGGGAGAGGAGTGGTCTCCCTACTACCCCACCTACCCTCCCACCAGCAACTCTACCATCTCCTCCAGCGGGATCCGGTGCCAGCGCCCTGCGCATCACGCCTCCGAGGGAGTACGATGGAGCAGCGGTTGGGTGCCAGGGATTTCTGCTACAACTTGATCTCTACCTGGCCACCATTCGGCCTGCTCCCTCGGACGAGGGGAGCGTGAGTGTCCTCATTTCCTGTCTGACGGGTAGGGCCCTGGAGTGGGCCAACGCTGTCTGGAATGGGCCCGACTCAGCGAGGGGTCACTACCTGGAGTAGTGAGAGGTTGAGAGGTTGTTCCATCTCCGGCAGGGGACGAGGAGCGCGACTATACGACACTGATGACCGGTCCATCGATCCTACTCCCATCATTCCGGCGTCCAAGCTGGTAGCACCGGTAGTATGGGAGGTGGACGCGGACATCGAGCGGGCACTAAGAGAGGAACCTGCGCCTCCACAGTGCCCGGAGGGTCGTAGGTATGTGCCGCTCGCTGTTCGTGATCAATTGATTCGATGGGCTCATAGTCTACCCTCCTCAGGTCACCTGGGTATTTCAAGGACAGTGCGAAGTCTTAGAGTGAAGTACTGGTGGCCTACCTTGGTGAGAGACGTGCGATTCTATGTCTCCTCCTGTTCGGTTTGCGCCCAGAGTAAGGCTCCTAGGCATTTGCCACGAGGGAAATTACAACCCCTCCCCGTTCCACAACGGCCGTGGTCCCATCTATCGGTGGATTTTCTTACTGATCTTCCCCTGTCTCAGGGGAACACGACGATCCTGGTCGTTGTGGATCGGTTCTCTAAGTCCTGCCGTCTTATCACGTTGCCCGGTCTCCCTACGGCCCTGCAGACTGCGGAGGCACTATTCACCCATGTCTTCCGGCACTACGGGGTGCCCGAGGATATCGTTTCTGATCGGTGTCCCCAGTTCACGTCCAGAGTATGGAAGGCGTTTATGGAGCGTCTGGGGGTCTCGGTCAGCCTGACCTCGGGTTATCACCCGGAGAGTAATGGGCAGGTGGAGAGAGTGAACCAGGAGGTGGGTAGGTTTCTGCGGTCGTATTGCCAGGACCGGCCAGGGGAGTGGTCAAGATACATCCCCTGGGCAGAGATGGCCCAGAACTCACTAAGCCACTCCTCTACCAACATGTCACCATTTGAGTGTGTGTTGGGGTACCAGCCGGTTCTGGCACCATGGCATCAGAGCCAGACCGAGGCTCCTGCGGTGGAGGAGTGGGTGCAGCGCTCTAAGGAGACCTGGAGAGCCGTCCAGGAGTCATTGCGTCAGGCGAGTGGACGGCAGAAGAAGAGCGCTGACCGTCACCGCAGTGAGGCTCCCGTGTTTGCACCGGGGGACAGGGTTTGGCTCTCGACCCGAAACCTGCCCCTCCGCCTGCCCTGCCGGAAGCTGGGTCCGCAGTGTGTAGGGCCATTTAAAGTCCTGAGGAGAATAAACGAGGTGTGTTATCGATTGTTACTTCCTTCGTATTATCGTATTAACCCCTCGTTTCATGTGTCTCTCCTCAGGCCGGTGGTAGCTGGTCCCATGCAGGAAGGTGAGGTTCCGGAGGTCCCTCCGCCCCCTCTGGACATAGAGGGGTCCCCGGCGTACACGATACGGTCCATTCTGGACTCCAGACGCCGGGTGAGGGGCCTGCAGTACCTCGTGGACTGGGAGGGGTACGGGCCGGAGGAGAGGTGCTGGGTCCCGGTGGGGGATATATTGGATCCAACTATACTAAGGGAATTCCATCGCCTCCATCCGGATCGCCCTGCACCTCGCCCCCGGGGTCGTCGCACTGCGGGGGCCGTGCGTCAGGAGGGGGGTACTGTCACGAATACTACCGAAGGTGGCTCCCCTTCCTGTTTGGGTGGCGCTCGGCGGTCGTCATCGCCGGTCTACTAGCTGCCACCGATCCCTTTTTCCTTTTCGTTTATGTCTGTCTAATTGTTTTCACCTGTTCCTTGTTGGGGTTTTGGGATGGGTACTATTTAGGTTCGTTTTGCCCGCTAGTGTTTGTGCGGGCTTATTTAGTTGTTACGTGTGGTGATGTTGCATGTCTGTTTTTTGGGTTTCGCTGTCCAGTGTTGGTAACAAGGTTTTGGGGTTTGTGTTGCGCCAGTTTTTTGGCATTCACCCATGTTTGGACCTGTTACGTTTTTCGAAGGACATTAAAGCATTTTCCCGTACATTTCGCTCTCTGCAGTTGACTCCTCATTCCTTTCACTCACCCGTCGTTACAAAAGGTTAATGAAATACAAATGGTATAGAGGGAAATAGTCCTATAATTCCTATAATAACTACAACCTAAAACTTCTTACCTGGGAATATTGAAGACTCGTGTTAAAAGGAACCACCAGCTTTCATATGTTCTCATGTTCTGAGCAAGGAACTGAAACGTTTGCTTTCTTACATAGCACATATTGCACTTTTACTTTCTTCTCCAACACTTTGTTTTTGCATTATTTAAACCAAATTGAACATGTTTCATTATTTACTTGAGGCTAAATTGATTTTATTGATGTATTATATTAAGTTAAAATAAGTGTTCATTCAGTATTGTTGTAATTGTCATTATTACAAATATATAAATAAAAATCGGCCGATTAATCGGTATCGGATTTTTTGGTCCTCCAATAATCGGTATCGGTATCGGCGTGGAAAAATCATAATCGGTTTCATATATTGCTGTTCACTGGACCCTACGATCACTTGGCTACATAGCTGATGCCTGCTGGACTGTTCATTAATCACGGTACTCCATTTTGTTTGTTTTGTTTAACTGTCAGCCCCAGCCTCGAACTCAGGCCCTGTGTGTAGTTAACTGACCCTCTCTGCCCATTCATCGCCATTTTACCAGTTGTTGTTGTCTTAGCTGATTAACTGTTGTTGTCTTACCCGTTGTTGTCTTAGCTAGCTCTCCCAATCAACACCTGTGATTGCGTTATGCCTCACTTTATGTCTCCCTCTAATGTAAATATGCCTTGTATACTGTTTAGGGTAGTTATCATTGTTTTATTTTACTGCAGAGCCCCTAGTCCCACTCAACATGCCTCAGAGAGCTCTTTTGTGCCACCTCCCACACATGCGGTGACCTCACCTATCATAACTAGTGCCTCCAGAGATGCAACCTCTCTTATTGTCACTCAATGCCTAGGTTTACATACACTGTACCCACACCCTATAAATACCCCTGTCTGTACATTATGCCTTGAATCTATCCTACCCAGAAATCTGCTCCTTTTATTCTCCGTTCACAACGCACTAGACGACCAGTTCTGATAGCCATACCTTCATCCTACTCCTCTGTTCCTCTGGTGATGTAGAGGTTAACCCAGGCCCTATGTGTCCCCAGGCGCTCTCATTTGTTGACTTCTGTAACCATAAAATCCTTGGTTTCATGCATGTTAACATCAGAAGCCTCCTCCCTAAGTTTGTTTTACTCACTGCTTTAGCAACCTTGATGTCCTTGCCGTGTCTGAATCCTGGATTTGGAAGGCCACCAAAAATTCTGACATTTCCATCCCCAACTACAACATTTTCCGTCAAGATAGAACTGCCAAAGGGGGAGGAGTTGCAATCTACTGCAGAGATGGCCTGCATAGTTCTGTCATACTTTCCAGGTCTATGCCCAAACAGTTCGAGCTTCTAATTTTTTTAATTCATCTCTCCAGAAATAAGTCTCTCACTGTTGCCACCTGTTACAGACCCCCCTCAGCTCCCAGCTGTGCCCTGGACACCATATGTGAATCGATTGCCCCCCATCTATCTTCAGAGTTCGTTCTGTTAGGTGACCTAAACTGGGATATGCTTAACACCCCGGCCATCCTACAATCCAAGCTAGATGCCCTCAATCTCACACAAATTATCAAGGAATCCACCAGGTACAACCCTAAATCTGTAAACATGGGCACCCTCATAGATATTATCCTGACCAACTTGCCCTCCAAATACACCTCTGCTGTTTTCAATCAGGATCTCAGCGATCACTGCCTCATTGTCTGCATCCGTTATGGGTCCGCGGTCAAACGACCACCCCTCATCACTGTCAAACGCTCCCTAAAACACTTCTGCCAGCAGGCCTTTCTAATCGACCTGGCCCGGGTATCCTGGAAGGATATTGACCTCATCCCATCAGTAGAGGATGCCTGGTTGTTCTTTAAAAGTAATTTCCTCACCACCTTAAATAAGCATGCCCCTTTCAAAAATGTAGAACTAAGAACAGATATTGGTTCACTCCAGACCTGACTGCTCTCGACCAGCACAAATACATCCTGTGGCGTACTGCACTAGCGTCGAATAGTCCCCGCGATATGCAACTTTTCAGAGAAGGAAAGGCTAGCTTTTTCAAACAGAAATTTGCATCCTGTAGCTCTAACTCCAAAAAGTTTTGGGACACTGTAAAGTCCATGGAGAATAAGAGCACCTCCTCCCAGCTGCCCACTGCACTGAGGCTAGGAAACACTGTCACCACCGATAACTCCACGATAATCAAGAATTTCAAAAAGCATTTCTCTAAGGCTGGCCATGCTTTCCTCCTGGCTACCCCAACCCCGGCCAACAGCTCCACACCCTCCGCAGCTACTTGCCCAAGCCTCCCCAGCTTCTCCTTCACCCAAATCCAGATAGCTGATGTTCTGAAAGAGCTGCAAAACCTGGACCCGTACAAATCAGCTGGGCTAGACAATCTGGACCCTCTTTCTAAAATTATCCGCCGCCATTGTTGCAACCCCTATTACTAGTCTGTTCAACCTCTCTTTTGAATCGTCCGAGATTCCTAAAGATTGGAAAGCTTCCACAGTCATCCCCCTCTTCAAAGGGGGTGATACTCTAGACCCAAACTGTTACAGACCTATATCCATCCTGTCCTGCCTTTCTAAAGTCTTCAAAAGCCAAGTTAACAAACAGATCACTGTCCATTTCGAATCCCACCGTACCTTCTCCGCTGTGCAATCCGGTTTCCGAGCTGGTCACGGGTGCACCTCATCCACGCTCAAGGTACTAAACGATATCATAACCGCCATCGATAAAAGACAGTACTGTGCAGCCGTCTTCATCAACCTGGCCTGTTGTCTGGACCTCTGGCAGTCTCTATGGGGTTACCACAGGGTTCAATTCTCAGGCCGACTCTTTTCTCTGTATATATCAACGATGTCGCTCTTGCTGCGGGTGATTCCTTGATCCACCTCTACTCAGATGACACCATTCTGTATACTTCTGGCCCTTCTTTTGACACTGTGTTAACAACCCTCCAGGCGAGCTTCAATGCCATACAACTCTCCTTCCGTGGCCTCCAATTGCTCTTAAATACAAGTAAAACTAAATGCATGCTCTTCAACCGATCGCTGCCTGCACCTGCCCGCCTGTCCAACATCACTACTCTGGACGGCTCTGACTTAGAATATGTGGACAACTACAAATACCTAGGTGTCTGGTTAGACTGTAAACTCTCCTTCCAGACTCACATCAAACAACTCCAATCCAAAGTTAAATCTAGAATTGGCTTCCTATTCCGCAACAAAGCATCCTTCACTCATGCTGCCAAACATACCCTTGTAAAACTGACCATCCTACCTATCCTCGACTTCGGTGATGTCATTTACAAAATAGCCTCCAAAACCCTACTCAATAAATTGGATGCAGTCTATCACAGTGCCATCCGTTTTGTCACCAAAGCCCCATATACTACCCACCACTGCGACCTGTACACTCTCGTTGGCTGGCCCTCGCTTCATACTCGTCGCCAAACCCACTGGCTCCAGGTCATCTACAAGACCCTGCTAGGTAAAGTCCCCCCTTATCTCAGCTCGCTGATCACCATAGCAGCACCTACCTGTAGCACACCCTCCAGCAGGTATATCTCTCTGGTCACCCCAAAACCAATTCTTCCTTTGGCCGCCTCTCCTTCCAGTTCTCTGCTGCCAATGACTGGAACGAACTACAAAAATCTCTGAAACTGGAAACACTTATCTCCCTCACTAGCTTTAAGCACCAGCTGTCAGAGTAGCTCATAGATTACTGCACCTGTACATAGCCCATCTATAATTTAGCCCAAACAACTACCTCTTTACCTACTGTATTTATTTATTTTGCTCCTTTGCACCCCATTATTTCTATCTCTACTTTGCACATTCTTCCACTGCAAACCAACCATTCCAGTGTTTTTACTTGCTATATTGTATTTACTTCGCCACCATGGCCTTTTTATATTTTTATTTATTTATATATATATTTTGTTTGCCTTCACCTCCCTTATCTCACCTCACTTGCTCACATTGTATATAGACTTATTTTTCACTGTATTATTGACTGTATGTTTGTTTTACTCCATGTGTAACTATGTGTTGTTGTGTGTCGAACTGCTTTGCTTTATCTTGGCCAGGTCGCAATTGTAAATGAGAACGTGTTCTCAACTTGCCTACCTGGTTAAATAAAGGTGAAATAAAAAAATTATTAAAAAAAATAAAAACTTTTAGGGGTTCCCCCAGTTTCAATTTGAAGAACCCCTAAAGGATAATCCAGGAACCTCTACTTTTAGAGTGTATATGGATAAAAGTCACCTTGTCCGAGAGACATTTACATAGTTATACACAGCCCAATTTGGGATGACGTCACGGGCTGAGTGGGTATGACCAAAGTTATTGTATTTAGCTACTCTTTGTAGTACATTTTTACACTGTAATAAATGTTTGATGCCACATCGCCCGTTTTCAAAGGGAGTTGTTGGTTTTTTGGGGCAGTCGCTTTTGAGTGTTTCCTCAACTGCGATACCAACTCCAGTCAGCAGATGGCGATGTAAGTCTTTCAGGTGATTCTGCCACTGTGACGTTTAATCTAGTGGACGGGACGATTCTTCAACATCAACAGCTAGTCAGCCACCTTGGTTCTCTCTAACTTTATGGAAAAAGGTTTATTCAATAAATCTAGCAACTCCTCTCATACTGGGAAGAACCCCCCCACAGGCCTTAAGGGTAGTTTTATTTCAATTGTAGTACCCGGACGTTCTATAGTTACATCGTTAGGGTAACTTACCCTAAAGTGGACACTCCCATCAGTTTCTGAAACAACTGCCCAGACTTTGTAGACTGTTTAATAATGCTTAAACCTCATCTTTATCAAATTATCCATTAAAGATACCAACTCAAAACCTACGTTCGTCTACATATGGGTTGTTTAAATTGTATCTAATTATATTCCCAGTATTACTTTATCAAATCTCTAGTAATCGATTATAGACACATACAATTCATCATATTTTCACAGAATCCATATAAAACGTAAGAAATTCTCAGGTACTCACGACAACCATTCCATTTGCTTTTTCAAGGACTTTCCATAGCTACGAAGCAGCTCTCCAAACATACTCCCAGCAGAACAAAAAATAAACTTTTGTTTCCCGGACAATGACCATGGGATCCCCAACAGTTCTCTAACCTCCCAGAGACCACGGCAAAATCAAGCCTCCCAGGAACTATAGACCTTCCGCTGCTTTCTAAAATATCATCTCGCTTACTATCCAAATTTCAATCATCTGATTAAGCATATTTCTATATGTTACTATCCAAACGTCAGATTAAGACTCATTTCCATATTCACATAACTCTCATATCACAGTCACACAATGCTATTCTCAAACATACCTAATCAATTAGTTGTTTTCAACAATATTTTAATCTGCAGGAAAATTTTCACATTTCTATGTCATGGTTATTAGTTCATAGGATAATGCAACTCTTACATTTACATCTTTCAATACTTCTAAAATGGGGTACAGGTTTAAAGCAATTACAGGTTTAAAACAATTACAGGCGCACCTTACTATCTTATACTATATCATAAATGGTCTTAACTAGTAAACACAGATTCTAGTTTTCATCCAGTTCACACAGATAGCTGACTCAGCCGCAGAGCCTCCTGACTGGGCCCTGTTTACACCTCCACACAGGAATACACACTCAGAGCCTACGAGGCTTAACTCCACTTTGCGAGTTTCCTCTTAATTAAAAAAAATATACTTTTGAGATGTGATATCCACTCGGCTCGTTGCCTCTCAGATCGAAGGTGGGTCCATCTGCTCCGTTCCCAAAGTGTGGTCTCCCTGAGATCCCAAGTTTGAGCGATCCCTTGTGCACCATTTACCCAGGTCGTCAGGAGCCAGGTCATTTACCCAGGTCGTCAGGAGCCAGGTCATTTACCCAGGTCATCAGGAGCCAGGTCATTTACCCAGGTCGTCAGGAGCCAGGTCATTTACCCAGGTCATCAGGAGCCAGGTAATTTACCCAGGTGGTCAGGAGCCAGGTCATTTACCCAGGTGGTCAGGAGCCAGGTCATTTACCCAGGTCGTCAGGAGCCAGGTCATTTACCCAGGTCATCAGGAGCCAGGTCATTTACCCAGGTCATCAGGAGCCAGGTCATTTACCCAGGTCGTCAGGAGCCAGGTCATTTACCCAGGTCATCAGGAGCGGTCACCAAGTGAAGATTCACATCTCCAAATGTGGTGGTTAACTTCTTTAATATCAAATGAGGAGAGAAACTTACCACACAAGTCAGAGTTATTCTTAAACTAAATCTTTATTCACTTATTAATAAGGGAGCAGGTCAATACAACGTACACATATAAAGTGAATCAATTGAGTGCTCTACGATAATGATGGCTGGTCGACCCACAGGACAAAAGTACAAAGGTCTTTTATAGCCAAGATACTCTCCTTTCAACCTACATGACGAACAATAGATGTATAGAACGGGTCACAAGATTAAGATTTGTATGAAAGATACCTATAATTCTCAGCAGACAGTATCTGCTGTAAAAACAGTAGTATTTGTGTAGAGACCAGAGTCTGGCCCTGGGGTCATCTCTCCCTGGTACCATATAGAACAGAAACACTAACTCATGCTCTGGAATGCGGTCTCTTTAGGTTTTATCACCCAAAAGACATTGTAAATCTCCTGTCAGTGTTATCTCCCAGAGGCCCATCCTCAGTAGAACACACAGACACAATAGTTCTAAGAACCCTCTATTCTGTTACATAAAACAACCATTTGATGCAACAAAAGTATTATAACATAATCTTGCAATTTTGCTCACAGTGTCCACTGAAAGTTGACTAGTAACAACAACTGGGACCTAAAAGACACCCACCATGAGACCCACTAAATCTGCCCAAGAAGAGGCAAACAAAAGAAAAACCCACAACAAACTTAAAGACAGGAAGCAAACCAAAAAGGTGGAGCAACTAAAGGTGTTGACTCTCCACATCTATCAAGACAACTGGAGCACTGGGCCAGACACTCTTAAATAGAACCTGGACCAGCTCAGGTGAAACACCTTCCCACTAACGAGATGGACAAGCCAGCACAGGTGTAACACTAACGAGGTGACACCAATCAGTGCGTCCTATGTGCTAACGAGCTATACGTGCTAACGAGCTATATGTGCTAAATGTAAGATGCTATACGTGCTAAATGTAAGATGTAAGATTGTTAATACGATTGATTATAGACTAATTTATTATACTGCGTCCATGTGTTTAGGCTGCAAGTATGTTGAAATTAAGTCATTGAAAAAACAACCCGAAAACTACAACTACAACCGAACATATATTGGACGTCGGGCATAGTCTTATTTTCAACTCTTTTCAATTACATTTTGCTAAATTGGAATATCGCAATGTCAAAACACAGTTTTAACGTGTCCAAATCAATAACCAATATGCAGAAACAGTTTGGGATATATTGAAAACGTAAACATGTTGAAGTGTTGCGTTTTGATTCAAGTGGGTCACCAACGTGGTAAGTGTAACACAAATTCTTTTGCCTCTTCCTGGGCAGATTTAGTGGGTCTCAACGTTTAGGGTTCTACATTCTGATATTCATTCAAATACTGCTACTACAATGTTAAAACATTCTACATTGTGACATTATTTCATTGATATCATGAAACAACTCCTTCATGTATGTATTTTCTGATGTTTAATCAGAGGTCTTTTATCAGAGTATCTCTTCCCACATTGATCACAGCTATACGGTTTCTCTCCTGTGTGTGTTCTCTGGTGAATAGTTAGATAGCTAGATGTAGAAAAACGCTTCCCACACTGATCACAGCTATAAGGTTTCTCTCCTGTGTGTGTTCTCTGGTGAATAGTTAGATAGCAAGATGTAGAAAAACTCTTCCCACACTGATCACAGCTATAAGGTTTCTCTCCTGTGTGTGTCCGCTGGTGTACTATCAGGCTGCTTGGGTGAGAAAAACTCTTCCCACATTGATCACAGCCAAAAGATTTCTCTCCCGTGTGTGTTCTCTGGTGTTTAGTTAGACAGCTAGATGTAGTAAAACTCTTCCCACATTGATTACAGCTATAAGGTTTCTCTCCCGTGTGTATTCTCTGGTGTGATTTCAGGGTTTGTAGCCCAGTAAAACTCTTCCCACAGTGATCACAGCCATAAGGTTTCTCTCCTGTGTGTATTCTCTGGTGTATAGTTAGATAGCTAGATGTAGTAAAACTCTTCCCACATTGATCACAGCTATAAGGTTTCTCTCCTGTGTGTGTTCTCTGGTGTACTACCAGGTTGCTTAGCTGAGTAAAACTCTTCCCACATTGATCACAGCCATAAGGTTTCTCTCCAGAGTGTATTCTCTGGTGTATTTTAAGTTTTACTGAAGAGTTGAATCTTTTCCCACAGTCAGAGCAGCAGTGAGATTTCTTCCCTGTGGGTCTCTGCTGGTGTTTCTTGAGGTGTTCTGATCTGGAGAGACTTTTCTCTGCCTCATCAGCATCATGATGTTGTTGAGGCTCCCCAGAGGATTCACGATAGTCCCGGCTCTCTCCTGTGTGAACAACAAAGTCAGACAGATGGTTAAAGGCCCACAACAGCAGAAATCCACTGTATATTTGAGGTAAAGGGTGATGCCCAGAGCGTACCCATGAAGGTGTACAACAATTGACGTCTGTTGTATTTAACAATTAAGACAGTCAAGATAGTAACAATAGCCAGATTTAGTCTTGTTTTCACATTAGTAGTAACATCGATGATTGTAGGCTAGAAATAAGTTATTCAAGTTGTTCAAATCCTAAGCAGTGTGCCAGATGACTTTTGGTCTCCAATATAGGCCCCTTTCTGTGTTTGCTAAAATTGCGGCACGAGGGCATAGCACACACAATTTGGTTGCAGAAACTCCTCCCTGCTAATGAGGAAACCGCTAGTTATGGATGTAGTATATCTGCCTGGAGCAAAAATAGTGAGCGAAGATTTTAGATTTTCACAATGTATTCTGAACATTACAGTGCAAGATCAGGAGTGCTACTCAAGGAAACTCACATTAAGTTCTGTGTCTATTCACTAATTCACCACCGTGGGAGAAAACTCAGGGGAGTTCTCATAGGCTGACAGCAATAATATCCACCATTTCCAGGTTGCTTATAAGTGCATTTCACATTAAATATGGATTATAATTGTAGGGCTTGAATCACCTGCTTCAATTGATTTATACTTAAACACTTCAACCAGTAAAATGCTCTTTGGCTAGCTTTGCCATCAGCCTGACAATGAGGGTTTGTACACTAAGTGTTCAACAAATTGGCACATAACTTCACCAAACAACAACATAGACCTACTGTAGGACCCATAACTTCGCTTTAGCAATCTCACTAGGATAAAGACCTCCTCCATTCCTGCCATTATTGAAAGAGATCGTGATACCTCACATCTCAAAATAGGGCTACTTAATGTTAGATCCCTCAATTCAAAGGCAGTTATAGTTAATGAACTAATCACTGATCATAATCTTGATGTGATGGGCCTGACTGAAACATGGCTTAAGCCTGATGAATTTACTGTGTTAAATGAGGCCTCACCTCCTGGTTACACTAGTGACTATATCCCCCGTGCATCCCGCAAAGGCGGAGGTGTTGCTAACATTTACTATAGCAAATTTCAATTTACCCCCCCAAAAATGACGTTTTCGTCTTTTGAGCTTCTAGTCATGAAATCTATGCAGCCTACTCAATCACTTTTTATAGCTACTGTTTACAGGCCTCCTGGGCCATATACAGCGTTCCTCACTGAGTTCCCTGAATTCCTATCGGACCTTGTAGTCATAGCAGATAATATTCTCATTTTTGGTGATTTTAATATTCACATGGAAAAGTCCACAGACCCACTCCAAAAGGCTTTCGGAGCCATCATCGACTCAGTGGGTTTTGTCCAACATGTCTCTGGACCTACTCACTGCCACAGTCATACTCTGGACCTAGTTTTGTCCCATGGAATAAAAGTTGTAGATCTTAATGTTTTTCCTCATAATCATGGACTATCAGACCACCATTTTATTACGTTTGCAATCGCAACAAATAACCTGCTCAGACCCCAACCAAGGAGCATCAAAAGTCGTGCTATAAATTCTCAGACAACACAAAGATTCCTTGATGCCCTTCCAGACTCCTTCTGCCTACCCAAGGACGTCAGAGGACAAAAATCAGTTAACCACCTAACTGAAGAACTCAATTTAACCTTGCGCAATACCCTAGATGCAGTTGCACCCCTAAAAACTAAAAACATTTGTCATAAGAAACTAGCTCCCTGGTATACAGAAAATACCCGAGCTCTGAAGCAAGCTTCCAGAAAATTGGAACGGAAATGGCGCCACACCAAACTGGAAGTCTTCCGACTAGCTTGGAAAGACAGTACCGTGCAGTATCGAAAAGCCCTCACTGCTGCTCGATCATCCTATTTTTCCAACTTAATTGAGGAAAAGAACAATCCAAAATGTCTTTTTGATACTGTCGCAAAGCTAACTAAAAAGCAGCATTCCCCAAGTGAGGATGGCTTTCACTTCAGCAGTAATAAATTGAACTTAAAAATGAAAAATGAAACTTCTTTGAAGAAAAGATCATGATCATTAGAAAACAAATTACTACGGACTCCTCTTTGAATCTGCGTATTCCTCCAAAGCTCAGCTGTCCTGAGTCTGCACAACTCTGCCAGGACCTAGGATCAAGAGAGACACTTAAGTGTTTTAGTACTATATCTCTTGACACAATGATGAAAATAATCATGGCCTCTAAACCTTCAAACTGCATACTGGACCCTATTCCAACTAAACTACTTAAAGAGCTGCTTCATGTGCTTGGCCCTCCTATGTTGAACATAATAAATGGCTCTCTATCCACCGGATGTGTACCAAACTCACTAAAAGTGGCAGTAATAAAGCCTCTCTTGAAAAAGCCAAACCTTGACCCAGAAAATATAAAAAACTATCGGCCTATATAGAATCTTCCATTCCTCTCAAATTTTTTAGAAAAAGCAGTTGCGCAGCAACTCACTGCCTTCCTGAAGACAAACAATGTATACGAAATGCTTCAGTCTGGTTTTAGACCCCATCATAGCACTGAGACTGCACTTGTGAAGGTGGTAAATGACCTTTTAATGGCGTCAGACCGAGGCTCTGCATCTGTCAGACCGAGGCTCTGCATCTGTCCTCGTGCTACTAGACCTTAGTGCTGCCTTTGATACCATCAATCACCACATTCTTTTGGAGAGACTGGAAACCCAAATTGGTCTACACGGACAAGTTCTGGCCTGGTTTAGATCTTATCTGTCGGAAAGATATCAGTTTGTCTCTGTGAATGGTTTGTCCTCTGACAAATCAACTGTACATTTCGGTGTTCCTCAAGGTTCCGTTTTAGGACCACTATTGTTTTCACTATATATTTTACCTCTTGGGGATGTCATTCGAAAACATAATGTTAACTTTCACTGCTATGCGGATGACACACAGCTATACATTTCAATGAAACATGGTGAAGCCCCAAAATTGCCCTCGCTAGAAGCCTGTGTTTCAGACATAAGGAAGTGGATGGCTGAAAACTTTCTACTTTTAAACTCGAAACAGAGATGCTTGTTCTAGGTCCCAAGAAACAAAGAGATATTCTGTTAAATCTGACAATTAATCTTGATGGTTGTAAAGTCGTCTCAAATAAAACTGTGAAGGACCTCGGCGTTACTCTTGACCCTGATCTCTCTTTTGACGAACATATCAAGACTGTTTCAAGGACAGCTTTTTTCCATCTACGTAACATTGCAAAAATCAGAAACTTTCTGTCCAAAAATGATGCAGAAAAATTCATCCATGCTTTTGTTACTTCTAGGTTAGACTACTGCAATGCTCTACTTTCCGGCTACCCGGATAAAGCACTAAATAAACTTCAGTTAGTGCTAAATACGGCTGCTAGAATCCTGACTAGAACCCCAAAATTTGATCATATTAATCCAGTGCTAGCCTCCCTACACTGGCTTCCTGTTAAGGCAAGGGCTGATTTCAAGGTTTTACTGTTAACCTACAAAGCGTTACATGGGCTTGCTCCTACCTATCTTTCCGAGTTGGTCCTGCCGTACATACCTACACGTACGCTACGGTCACAAGACGCAGGCCTCCTAATTGTCCCTAGAATTTCTAAGCAAACAGCTGGAGGCAGGGCTTTCTCCTATAGATCTCCATTTTTATGGAATGGTCTGCCTACCCATGTGAGAGACGCAGACTCGGTCTCAACCTTTAAGTCTTTACTGAAGACTCATCTCTTCAGTGGGTCATATGATTGAGTGTAGTCTGGCCCAGGAGTGTGAAGGTGAACGGAAAGGCTCTGGAGCAACAAACCGCCCTTGCTGTCTCTGCCTGGCCGGTTCCCCTCTCTCCACTGGGATTCTCTGCCTCTAACCCTATTACAGGGGCTGAGTCACTGGCTTACTGGTGCTCTTTCATGCCGTCCCTAGGAGGGGTGCATCACTTGAGTGGGTTGAGTCACTGACGTGATCTTCCTGTCTGGGTTGGCGCCCCCCCTTGGTTTGTGCCATGGCGGAGATCTTTGTGGGCTATACTCGGCCTTGTCTCAGGATGGTAAGTTGGTGGTTGAAGATATCCCTCTAGTGGTGTGGTGGCTGTGCTTTGGCAAAGTGGGTGGGGTTATATCCTTCCTGTTTGGCCCTGTCCGGGGGTATCATCGGATGGGGCCACAGTGTCTCCTGACCCCTCCTGTCTCAGCCTCCAGTATTTATGATGCAGTAGTTTATGTGTCGGGGGGCTAGGGTCAGTTTGTTATATCTGGAGTACTTCTCCTGTCTTATCCGGTGTCCTGTGTGAATTTAAGTATGCTCTCTCGATGGTGCAGCTGTAGAACTTTTGAGGATCTGGGGATCCATGCTAAATATTGTCAGTCTCCTGAGGGGGAAAGGTTTTGTCGTGCCCTCTTCACAACTGTGTTGGTGTGTTTCGACCATGATAGTTTGTTGATGATGTGGACACCAAGGAACTTGGAACTCTCGACTCGCTCCACTTCAGCCCTGTCGATGTTAATGGGGGCCTGTTCGGCCCTCCTTTTCCTAAAGTCCACGATCAGCCCCTTTGTCTTGCTCACATTGAGGGAGAGGTTGTTGTCATCAGGCCAGGATGTACTGAGGCATGGTTCCAGGGCTCATGTCCTCTGGGAGGGGAGGGAGAGGGAGAGAGAGAATCACAGGGTGCATGAGACAGGAGAAATACTCCAGATATAACAGATTGACCCTAGCCCTCTGACACAAATTTTGCAGCATAAATACTGGAGGCTGAGATACGAGGGGTAGGGAGACACTGTGGCCATGTCCTATGATTCCCCCGGACAGGGCCTATGATTCCCCCGAACAGGGCCTATGATGTAGTGGACCCTACCAGAAAACATTTAGTTACTTTTTGCATTTATTATGATTTAAGTCTTACATATACACAAGAACAACACATTTCTACATTTTGGTGAATATTTGGCCATTAGCTAACCACAACTTTCCTGTCAAAGACATTCATGAACTACAACTTGATGATCTGACAGTGTGGGGTAGAGAAATTCCAACTAACGGGTGAAAAATTCACCAGGTTCTTTCTGTGTATATGCAGAACAGTATACAAATACACTAA
Organism: Salvelinus namaycush; assembly: GCF_016432855.1. Lineage (NCBI taxonomy): Eukaryota > Metazoa > Chordata > Actinopteri > Salmoniformes > Salmonidae > Salvelinus > Salvelinus namaycush. The sequence continues at coordinate 20,662,026 of NC_052345.1, forward strand.
TAATACATCCAGTCTCTGGTTATTGGTGATACTTTCCATTCTGCCCTATTGTGACCTTTGACCCCTTGCAAAGGGCCTTAAATTTCCACATTCTGGATGACATCCTGTTGAACTTTCATTGTTTGATCTAGCGTGTGAAAAAAAATGTCCCTCTCACTTGTCCCATGTGGGCTGACCTACGGTGCAGTTAGATGGAAAGGTGCTACTTGATGTAGACATGACATGTGATTTGGGATGAGGGGAAATGTCAATCAATGACAATTGAAATTGCTAATTTATTCTGCACATTGCTATATTTGTTCATGTAGACATTGAATATGTTTCATATGTGGGTGATGCATTTCATTTGTAGTCTTTCTTAATTTGTCCTTTTGAAATATATTTAACATCATTTGGTGGGATGTCTGTAAGAAATCACTTATGATGATCAATATTTCAATTTAGTGTAATGACATCAAACACTCACTTCTCCTGAAGGGCGTACATAATATGATTCACTATTCGCCATAAATGTAAAAGCAATAGATTGGCGTATGCATGGCCCAAAAGGAGTTGCCACCATATTTCCTGTTCATGCAGAGAATTGAAAGGGGGCACTTTGGGAGAACTGAGATGTTTGATACAAATTACTGAGCAACTCCTTCCTCCCTCCTTGAAGTAATCATTGCTTAGACAGGAATGGGCAGGTGAAACCAAGGGCTCCACTACATGGCATTAACCTGTCTAGTCATTTCTAATCAGTGATTACTCCTTAGGAGGACAAAAGGAGGGATATATGTAAAGATTGAGCGAGCCACTACTGTCAGCTACACAACCCAATCCTGTTATTTGCATATAATATACTTTTGACCTCTCACCTGTATATTGTCTTTAACCATTCCACAGATATCTTGTACAGTGGAAACACTTGAGCCTCTGCCTCGTCCACATCAGCAATATCTCATCACTCCTACTCCAGATAAATTCATTAGCATGAAGTTTGATACCCATATGACCCCACTCAACCCCAGGGGCCAAGTGTTAACATTCCATCTAACCTGGGGCCTTACGTATCAAGTGTCTCAGAGTAGGAGTGTTCCTCTCGGATCAGTTTTGCAGTTTACAACAAGAATTAGATTATAGACACATCCTAGATTATAGACAGATCCTAGATCAGCACTGACTGTGATATGATTTCTGGATGAAGTCCCAGGTCCCCCTCTGTCCATGTTATGTTGTTCATTTGGATCTTAACATGGCTTTTGGGGGCCCTAACCAATATTTGGTTTGGGGGCTGCCCACCTCGCTGGCAAAACGTTGTAGTGCCCTCCCCCCTCTTGACGGTGGAGAGAAATTGAAATTTTTGAATTATTTACATTTCAATTGTGGCCATTTTGCCATTGTGCAGGGAAAGGTTTAGCAATTTTGAATACATTACATGCAATTAGACTCATTTTGCCATGGAGCAGAGAAAAGGTGCAGTATTACAGTGAATTTGCTGCAATTCTACACATTTTGCCAAGATTTATGCAATGTTAACCATGTCTGAGTGAGAGTGACTAACACAATCATTGGGGGCCTACTGGAGGTCAGGGCCCTTGGGCACATGCCCCTGCGTGCCCAGTCGGTATCGGGCCATTATTACAAGAAGTTTAGATAACTGGCTAGACTAACTTACCAATCTACATTTTTGTAGCTGACATGGCTAATTGTGACTCGGTGACTGGCAATATTTGTTCTGATATTTACTATATACATTTTTAGGATTGTGTGTTTTATATTGTTAGGTATTACTGCATTGTTGGAGCTAGAAACCAACATTTTGCTGCCCGTACGATAACATATGTGTATGTGACAAACTTTTATTTGCTAACCAACTGCTGATGCACAACCAAATCTCTAAATTTCACCTTGTGTATTTTACTATTGTAGCACAACAGTAAGTGACCGCTGTTAAAAAACAAATAATAATGATAATAATGGTCGGTGGCCTTCTAGCTACTGCTTATGTGGATTATGCCTGCAGCCCACTGTGGTTATGCGTCATAGCGCAATTCCATCCTCACTGGAAGTAATCATTGCTTAGACATGATTGGGCAAGTCACGTATTTAGAAATGATCATTGATTACAGGGGGGATATGGTTAAACAAAATACTATTGTAATTCACTTTCAATCCATGTTCTTTACATTCAATGTCAAATTCTGTATACTGATTATTTCCATTTAAAAAGAAGTAACTGACGTAGAATGTAACAGGTCTCAATTTAATTCTGAATGGACCCCAATCTAGCTTGGAAAACTATTTGAAGCACTAGGGGACATTTCTTCATATAACATTCCATATAGTTAGCCTGTAACTGTCTGGAAAACTTGTCCTATGTGTCATCTCCATACTTATCAGAATGCCAAAAAGAAAGAGGGCCCCAACTTTTGATGACATTGCCTCAGTTGCCTCAGAGAGGCTAGGCCTCTCACCAGACGAAGTTAGAGCAGCGTGCTACCATCAAGAAAATGATTATTTTCTGTGCTGGTCATTGAACTGGAAAGGTCTAACACCCTCAGCTATCATCGTCAACTCTACGACGTGTGGAGGAAGGGAAGGATAGCCAATGCGCAATCCCCCTCCGTCTCCCAGATTGCCCCTACACTACCCCAGGTCCCTTAATCAATACCCCAGCAAGAATGCACCACATGCCTGCTGCCTTTAACACCAGCACAAGCAGCTGAAATGGTTGAAACGGTTGATCCCGCTAACATATCCCACCTTCCACCACTCCACCCCAAGCCTGGAGACATTTTTATGTTTGGAAGGCGGACCAAAAGCGATGGATTCAGAAGGGATCCCACAGCCTTCCGCGCCGTTCACCAAAACTAAGGGTGCGATAGTATGCAGGGAAGGAAGCACCAGGGCTCCAAAAAAAGGGAGTATGAGTTGCTGCATCAGCCTCATACTGTGCTAGTTCACTACTTTGCTTTCCGCTGTCCCCCACGGCAACAGCCAACAGCAGCAAGCAAGGGATTTCATCTGATTGGCTCCCTCAATTACAGATGAAATGTCCAGGCGAAAGACTGAAACACCTGGAAAAGTACACTGACATGACCAATAACCCACCACCACCCCCAAATACATCATTCATGCCAGAGTACCAACCTCGCAACTTGGCACAAGTGAAGGACACAATTCGTCGAGCAAGGGACATTACTGTTTTGGACCAGGACGAGTTGGTGGCACAACACATATGATGGGTGACATTCTCCCCGGATTTGTCACCCGCAACCCTTCTGGTGGTGGCAGCACCAGAAATGGTTGAAGAGGCTTTTTGATGGCATGCTGGTAATCGGCCACAGCTTGGGCACCCTATGACCCCATCTTGTACTTCACATTGTTCGAGATGAGGTTCCAGCAATTGACAATCCTGGCTTGCGGCAGCACAGACTGGATTGCTCCCTCAATAGCTGCCTCACGGTCTGTGCAGAAGATTGCTGTTGATAGTTGGGGAAGGAGTTAAAGGATGGTGCGAAATAACCCATGTGCCGGGTGGTGTGAATGAAAAAGGCCAGGGGAAGGACAGGTGCCTCTTGAAATGCTACATGACGGAAAACAAGGGGCGAAACATAAAAATTGCCCAGGTCAAACGTGGTGTCATAGTGAAAAATGTGTGCTTCTTGGTTTGCATTTAATGACTGCCTTGGCCTCTTCAACCATTTCTGCACAGAAAATAATCATTTTCCTGATGGTAGTACGCTGCTCTAACTTCGTCTGGTGAGAGGCCTAGCCTTTTAACAACTGAGGCAATGTCATCAAAAGTTGGGGCCCTCTTTCTTTTTGGCATTCTGATAAGTATGGAGATGACACATAGGACAAGTTTTCCAGACAGTTACAGGCTAACTATATGGAATGTTATATGGAGAAATGTCCCCTAGTGCTTCAAATAGTTTTCCAAGCTAGATTGGGGTCCATTCAGAATTAAATTGAGACCTGTTACATTCTACGTCAGTTACTTCTTTTTAAATGGAAATAATCAGTATACAGAATTTGACATTGAATGTAAAGAACATGGATTGAAAGTTAATTACAAAAGTATTTTTTTTAACCATATCCCCCCTGTAATCAATGATCATTTCTAAATACGTGACTTGCCCAATCATGTCTAAGCAATGATTACTTCCAGTGAGGATGGAATTGCGCTATGACGCATAACCACAGTGGGCTGCAGGCATAATCCACATAAGCAGTAGCTAGGAGGCCACCGAACATTATTATCATTATTATTTATTTTTTAACAGCGGTCACTTACTGTTGTGCTACAATAGTAAAATACACAAGGTGAAATTTAGAGATTTGGTTGTGCATCAGCAGTTGGTTAGCAAATAAAAGTTTGTCACATACACATATGTTATCGTACGGGCAGCAAAATGTTGGTTTCTAGCTCCAACAATGCAGTAATACCTAACAATACAAAACACACAATCCTAAAAATGTATATAGTAAATATCAGAACAAATATTGCCAGTCACCGAGTCACAATTAGCCATGTCAGCTACAAAAATGTAGATTGGTAAGTTAGTCTAGCCAGTTATCTAAACTTCTTGTAATAATGGCCCGATACCGACTGGGCACGCAGGGGCATGTGCCCAAGGGCCCTGACCTCCAGTAGGCCCCCAATGATTGTGTTAGTCACTCTCACTCAGACATGGTTAACATTGCATAAATCTTGGCAAAATGTGTAGAATTGCAGCAAATTCACTAATACTGCACCTTTTCTCTGCTCCATGGCAAAATGAGTCTAATTGCATGTAATGTATTCAAAATTGCTAAACCTTTCCCTGCACAATGGCAAAATGGCCACAATTGAAATGTAAATAATTCAAAAATTTCAATTTCTCTCCACCGTCAAGAGGGGGGAGGGCACTACAACGTTTTGCCAGCGAGGTGGGCAGCCCCCAAACCAAATATTGGTTAGGGCCCCCAAAAGCCATGTTAAGATCCAAATGAACAACATAACATGGACAGAGGGGGACCTGGGACTTCATCCAGAAATCATCTCACAGTCAGTGCTGATCTAGGATCTGTCTATAATCTAGGATCTGTCTATAATCTAATTCTTATTGTAAACTGCAAAACTGATCCGAGAGGAACACTCCTACTCTGAGACACTTGATACGTAAGGCCCCAGGTTAGATGGAATGTTAACACTTGGCCCCTGGGGTTGAGTGGGGTCATATGGGTATCAAACTTCATGCTAATGAATTTATCTGGAGTAGGAGTGATGAGTTATTGCTGATGTGGACGAGGCAGAGGCTCAAGTGTTTCCACTGTACAAGATATCTGTGGAATGGTTAAAGACAATATACAGGTGAGAGGTCAAAAGTATATTATATGCAAATAACAGGATTGGGTTGTGTAGCTGACAGTAGTGGCTCGCTCAATCTTTACATATATCCCTCCTTTTGTCCTCCTAAGGAGTAATCACTGATTAGAAATGACTAGACAGGTTAATGCCATGTAGTGGAGCCCTTGGTTTCACCTGCCCATTCATGTCTAAGCAATGATTACTTCAAGGAGGGAGGAAGGAGTTGCTCAGTAATTTGTATCAAACATCTCAGTTCTCCCAAAGTGCCCCCTTTCAATTCTCTGCATGAACAGGAAATATGGTGGAAACTCATTTTGGGCCATGCATACGCCAATCTAATGCTTTTACATTTATGGCGAATAGTGAATCATATTATGTACGCCCTTCAGGAGAAGTGAGTGTTTGATGTCATTACACTAAATTGAAATATTGATCATCATAAGTGATTTCTTACAGACATCCCACCAAATGATGTTAAATATATTTCAAAAGGACAAATTAAGAAAGACTACAAATGAAATGCATCACCCACATATGAAACATATTCAATGTCTACATGAACAAATATAGCAATGTGCAGAATAAATTAGCAATTTCAATTGTCATTGATTGACATTTCCCCTCATCCCAAATCACATGTCATGTCTACATCAAGTAGCACCTTTCCATCTAACTGCACCGTAGGTCAGCCCACATGGGACAAGTGAGAGGGACATTTTTTTTCACACGCTAGATCAAACAATGAAAGTTCAACAGGATGTCATCCAGAATGTGGAAATTTAAGGCCCTTTGCAAGGGGTCAAAGGTCACAATAGGGCAGAATGGAAAGTATCACCAATAACCAGAGACTGGATGTATTATTAGTGTATTTGTATACTGTTCTGCATATACACAGAAATGAATTTTTCACCCGTTAGTTGGAATTTCTCTACCCCACACTGTCAGATCGTCAAGTTGTAGTTCATGAATGTCTTTGACAGGAAAGTTGTGGTTAGCTAATGGCCAACTTTCACCAAAATGTAGAAATGTGTTGTTCTTGTGTATATGTAAGACTTAAAGCATAATAAATGCAAAAAGTAACTAAATGTTTTCTGGTAGGGTCCACTACATCATAGGCCCTGTTCGGGGGAATCATAGGCCCTGTCCGGGGGAATCATAGGACATGGCCACAGTGTCTCCCTACCCCTCGTATCTCAGCCTCCAGTATTTATGCTGCAAAATTTGTGTCAGAGGGCTAGGGTCAATCTGTTATATCTGGAGTATTTCTCCTGTCTCATGCACCCTGTAATTCTCTCTCTCCCTCTCCCTCCCCTCCCAGAGGACCTGAGCCCTGGAACCATGCCTCAGTACACCCTGGCCTGATGACAACAACCTCTCCGTCAATGTGAGCAAGACAAAGGGGCTGATCGTGGACTTTAGGAAAAGGAGGGCCGAACAGGCCCCCATTAACATCGACAGGGCTGAAGTGGAGCGAGTCGAGAGTTCCAAGTTCCTTGGTGTCCACATCACCAACAAACTATCATGGTCGAAACACACCAACACAGTTGTGAAGAGGGCACGACAAAACCTTTCCCCCTCAGGAGACTGACAATATTTAGCATGGATCCCCAGATCCTCAAAAAGTTCTACAGCTGCACCATCGAGAGCATCCTGAGAGGTTGTATAACCGCCTGGTACGGCAACTGCTGGGCATCTGGCCATAAGGCGCTACAGAGGGTAGTGCGTACGGCCCAGTACATTACTGGGGCAAAGCTTCCTGACATCAAGGACCTATATACTAAGCGTTGTCACAGGAAGGGCCAAAAAAATAGTCAAAGAGCCCCCACCCCCCCAGTGTTTTTACACTGCTGCTACTCACTGTTAATTATAAATGCAAAGTCACTTTACAAATGACCTCAACTAACCTGTACCCCCGCACATTGACTCGGTACCGGTACCCCATGTATATAGCCTCGTTATTGTTATGTAATTGTCTTGTGTTACTTATGGATTTAATAAAAAAAATTGACTTTAGTTTATTAAAACTTTTCTTAACTCTATTTCTTGACCTGCATTGTTGGTTAAGGGCTTGTAAGTAAGACCTTCACGGTAAGGTCCACAGCTGTTGTATTCGGCGCATGTGACAAATAAAATTTGATTTGATTTGGCTTGGTTTTTGCTCTGGCATGCACTGTCAACTGTGGGACCTTATATAGACAGGTGTGTGCCTTTCCAAATCATGTCAAATCAATTGAATTTACCATAGCTGTACTCCAATGAAGTTGTAGAAACAGCTCTAGGATGATCAATGGAAACAGGATGCACCTGAGCTCAATTTGAGACTCATTGCAAAGGGGGAGAATCATTATGTAAATAAGGTATTTCTGTTTTTTATTTGTAATTAATTTGCTAAAATGCATAAACCCGATATTCACTTTGTCATCATAGGGTATTGTGTGTAGATTGAGGGAAAATATTAACGTAATCGATTTTAGAATAAGGTTGTTAGGTTATAGCATGTGAAAAAGAAAAAGGAGTCTCTGCATGTGAAAAAGTAAGAGGAGTCTGTCTGTCTGGTAGAGTAGTGGTTATGGTGTTTGCTTCCCAAACCAGAGTTTGAGAGTTCAAATCTGAGAAGAGCAATTCTTAGAGAGACATTTTTGATGTTGCCTTTTGTTGGCATGAAAGAGCTAATTTGAGGTGTGTAGGGGGTAGGGGCTAGTTCCCATCAAGTAGAAGGACTGAAGTGACACCTTGTATAGAACGTCCTTTTAATAGAGTTGTGATAACGTGGAGTGGAGTAACAATATAATCCTTGTCTGCAAAAAGCCAACTTTGACCTGGGGGCATGCTTTGTAGACCATTCAAAAGCGTTCCGATACCTTGTCCCCAAGAAAAAAAACCACATGTCATGATAGCTTATAGAAAGTAGTAGGCAAATGAAGGGACAAAGTTCCAATATTAAGATGTTGGAATAACATTTCTAGGGTCTATTTGCTGGTAATTGGAAACACGTCCCTTTCGAATTTCGTCCCCCGTTCCTAAACACATCCATCCTATAGTGTAGGTTTTGAAGATTCATAATCTATGTTTGTAATCATCAGAGGAAGATTGAGGAACGGTTGGTGGACCCAAGAAGTACAAGCCCCCACGCCATTCTCCAACCTCTGAAATGTTGTCTTTGATGTGTGCATTTTCATGTTCCCCGTAATATTTAGTCTCTGTCTGTCCTGTAGAGTAGTGGTTATGGTGGTTGCTCCCCGAAACAAAGTTTGAGAGTTCAAATCCCAGAGAAACATTTAATGTAGCAACTTCTATCTTGTTGCCTTTGTGGGTCTGAAAGAGCAAACAAGAGGTATGTAGGGGAAAAGGGGCTAGTTCCCATCAAATAGCAAGAATGAAGTGACACCTTGTTTCAAATGTCATTTCAATAGAGTTGTGATAACATACTATGCTGTGGAGTAACAATACAACCATACTCTGCAAAAGCCAACTTTTACCTGGGGCCATTCTTTGTAGACCATTCAATGGTGTTCCTAGTCTTGGTCCCCCTGAAGAAAGCCACATGTTAAGATAGTTTAAAAATAGTTGTAGTAGCAGTTATGGTGGTGAATTCCCAAAGGAGAGGTTGTGAGTTAAATTCCTTTCAAGAGCATGCCAACTTGCTTTTGTTGCCTTGACAGAACAATGTTGAGGTGGGGTTCCGGAAGGACATAGACAGCAAGGGAAATTGGATTATAAAATGTTAGGGTACAGCAACTGGTGTTGAGTAGGAGTGCTGATCTATGATCAAACCCACCCCTGTCCATATAATCTTATTCCAGAGACAACTGATTCAGAATGATCTAGGCAAAGCTGATCGTAGAAAAGTGCTCCTCTGTACGCATTTATGAAATGTCTCAGGCTAAGAGTGCTGAACTGGAATCAGTACCCCCCCACCCCCCGTCAAAGTAATACTCCGGCTTAGCATTCAAAATGCAAAAAGTACTTTTGGGTGCCAGGGAAACTGTATTGAGTAAAAAAAAATAGTATTTTCTTTAGAAATGTGGTGAAGTAAAATTTAATATTGTAAAGAAACAGAAAGCGTAAAAGTACAGATACAAAAAAAAAACAGATAAACAGAATGTAGTGGAGTAGTTTAAATACATTTTTGTTAAGTAATTTACACCACTGGACTTGAAAGGAACACCTCAATTACCTCGACTAACAGGTGCCCCGACACATTGACTCTGTACTGGTACCCCATGTATATAGGCTCGCTGTTTTTATTTTACTGCTGATCTTTAATTATTTGTTACTTTTATTTCTTATTTTTCTTACAACTAAATTGTTGGTTAAGGACTTAATTTCAGCATTTCACTGCAAGGTCTACACATGTAGTATTCGGTGCATGTGACAAATACAATTTGATTTGTGACACATGAAAACATGTTGTGAACCTGGTGTGACATTATTGAAGCTGTGCTGACACTTAGTGGACATCAAGAGGACCTACACTACACACACACTATAACCTTAAAACAGATAGGATGCTTTACATAAGTTGCTCTTTTTTATTAGACACTAATATATATGTCCAATAAACAGACGTTCAAAAGACGGAATGTAAAGCAAAAACGACTGGAAAGTTATTCAAAAGCAGGTGTAGTGAATCAAGCATCTTGGGGTTACCTGAAATAGGTCAAAGTATATATTTTAAATATTCTAATTTATTTAATCTTTATTTAACTAGGCAAGATGAACTCAACAACATCGACAGACACAAGTTACCTGCTATATTTGGGAAACAGGATTAACACAGAGAGAACTTGGCAAAATGCATGTTTCTGTAGTATCAAATCAAATCAAATTTTATTTGTCACATACACATGGTTAGCAGATATTAATGCGAGTGTAGCGAAATGCTTGTGCTTCTAGTTCCGACAATGCAGTAATAAACCAACAAGTAATCTAACCTAACAATTCCACAACTACTACCTTATACACACAAGTGTAAAGGGATAAAGAATATGTACATAAAGATATATGAATGAGTGATGGTACAGAACGGCATAGGCAAGATGCAGTAGATGGTATAGTGTACAGTCTATAAATATGAGATGAGTAATGTAGGGTATGTAAACATAAAGTGGCATAGTTTAAAGTGGCTAGTGATACATGTATTACATAAAGATGGCAAGATGCAGTGGATGATATACAGTACAGTATATACATATGAGATGAGTAATGTAGGGTATGTAAACATTATATTAAGTGGCATTGTTTAGAGTGGCTAGTGATACATTTTTACATGATTTCCATCAATTCCCATTATTAAAGTGGCTGGAGTTGAGTCAGTATGTTGGCAGCGGCCACTAAATGTTAGTGGTCGCTGTTTAACAATCTGATGGCCTTGAGATAGAAGCTGTTTTTCAGTCTCTCGGTCCCTGCTTTGATGCACCTGTACTGACCTCGCCTTCTGGATGATAGCGGGGTGAACAGGCAGTGGCTCGGGTGGTTGTTGTCCTTGATGATCTTTATGGCCTTCCTGTGACATTGGGTGGTGTAGGTGTCCTGGAGGGCAGGTAGTTTGCCCCCGGTGATGCGTTGTGCAGACCTCACTACCCTCTGGAGAGCCTTACGGTTGTGGGCGGAGCAGTTGCCGTACCAGGCGGTGATACAGCCCGACAGGATGCTCTCGATTGTGCATCTGTAGAAGTTTGTGAGTGCTTTTAGTGACAAGCCGAATTTCTTCAGCCTCCTGAGGTTAAAGAGGCACTGCTGCGCCTTCTTCACAACGCTGTCTGTGTGGGTGGACCAATTCAGTTTGTCCGTGATGTGTACACCGAGGAACTTAAAACTTTCCACCTTCTCCACTACTGTCCCGTCGATGTGGATAGGGGGGTGCTCCCTCTGCTGTTTCCTGAAGTCCACAATCATCTCCTTTGTTTTGTTGACGTTGAGTGTGAGGTTATTTTCCTGACACCACACTCCGAGGGCCCTCACCTCCTCCCTGTAGGCCGTCTCGTCGTTGTTGGTAATCAAGCCTACCAGTGTAGTGTCGTCCGCAAACTTGATGATTGAGTTGGAGGAGTGCATGGCCACGCAGTCGTGGGTGAACAGGGAGTACAGGAGAGGGCTCAGAACGCACCCTTGTGGGGCCCCAGTGTTGAGGATCAGCGGGGTGGAGATGTTTTTACCTACCCTCACCACCTGGGGGCGGCCCGTCAGGAAGTCCAGGACCCAGTTGCACAGGGCGGGGTCGAGACCCAGGGTCTCGAGCTTGATGACGAGTTTGGAGGGTACTATGGTGTTAAATGCTGAGCTATAGTCGATGAACAGCATTCTCACATAGGTATTCCTCTTGTCCAGATGGGTTAGGGCAGTGTGCAGTGTGGTTGCGATTGCGTCGTCTGTGGACCTATTGGGTCGGTAAGCAAATTGGAGTGGGTCTAGGGTGTCAGGTAGGGTGGAGGTGATATGGTCCTTGACTAGTCTCTCAAAGCACTTCATGATGACGGAAGTGAGTGCTACGGGGCGGTAGTCGTTTAGCTCAGTTACCTTAGCTTTCTTGGGAACAGGAACAATGGTGGCCCTCTTGAAGCATGTGGGAACAGCAGACTGGGATAAGGATTGATTGAATATGTCCTTAAACACACCAGCCAGCTGGTCTGCGCATGCTCTGAGGACGCGGCTGGGAATGCCGTCTGGGCCTGCAGCCTTGCGAGGGTTAACACGTTTGAATGTTTTACTCACCTCGGCTGCAGTGAAGGAGAGCCCGCAGGTTTTGGTAGCGGGCCGTGTCAGTGGCACTGTATTGTCCTCAAAGCGAGCAAAAAAGTTATTTAGTCTGTCTGGGAGCAAGACATCCTGGTCCGCGACGGGGCTGGTTTTCTTTTTGTAATCCGTGATTGACTGTAGACCCTGCCACATACCTCTTGTGTCTGAGCTGTTCAATTGCGACTCTACTTTGTCTCTATACTGGGACTTAGCTTGTTTGATTGCCTTGCGGAGGGAATAGCTACACTGTTTGTATTCGGTCATGTTTCCGGTCACCTTGCCCTGGTTAAAAGCAGTGGTTCGCGCTTTCAGTTTCACGCGAATGCTGCCATCAATCCAGAAACATGACCGAATACAAACATTCCCTGGTTTGGGAATGTTTTAATCGTTGCTGTGGGTACGACATCGTCAATGCACTTTCTAATGAACTCGCTCACCGAATCAGCGTATTCGTCAAGAGTAAGAATATACAGTATCATCGGTAACAATTGTGTACAAGCCACCTAGCTAAAAAAAATACTGGGGCTAGCGGTCATTAGTTACATTTCAACCACAGCGATTCCCTAATTGAGGCGCAAAAGAGTTCACCGGCAAATGCAGGAACACCGAAAATAATAACTAAACCAACGAACGAGAAATGGTGGAGGCTACCAGAACGAAGAGAGACATTTTTCCGAATAAACGTGTTGAGTGAAAAACGTAATTACATAGCTCACTCCCTACCCGGTATGTCATTCTGTTATACGACTGTATGCGTTGTTTGTTGGCACCCTTGATATTTACGAAGTTTTTGGAACGGATTCCTGTTGGAACGTTCCTCAAATTATACCCACCCAGTACTCACTGTATTTACTGGTGTTAATCAGATCAATGTCCCTGTTTTATAAGATAGTACTCACTGTATTTACTGGTGCTAATCAGTTCTCCAGACTTCTCTTCTTCCTCCTCCTCTAATGTGACAGTAATCTCCCCCTCTTCATCCTTCATTCCAAAAACGTCTTCATCTTCTTTCACATCATTCTCCACTCCAAAAACTGCATCTTCCCCCTCTTCTTTCACAGTAACGTCATCCTCCACTTTCACTCTTAAGGCCTCTCCCTCTTCTTTAACTGTAACGTCTTTCTCTTCTTCTTTCACTGTAACAGCCTCACCCTCTACTTGTTTTTGTATTGTAACAGCCTTTTCTTCCTCCTCCTCTTTCACGAGAGTTTCTTTCTCCGTCCAGCAGACCTCCTCTTCTATAGCAGGAGGAGAGTAGCTTAGTGAACTCATGGTCGGGGATAATAGCTAGTTAGCATTAGCGACTAGACTAGTGCTAACTTAACCAGCCAGCTAGTTGACTTACAACGTAAATATTACATTAAATGGGGTAGCTAGTTGTTTCCACATAAATATGTTTAAAGCATAGTGGCAAATAAACCACGAAATTGTCTAAAGAACTTGAATGTTCCGACTTTGTTGGCTAGAGAGCTACCGAGGTGGCTGCAGTTGTTGAAGAAGCGTTCCGTCCACTAGATTACACGTCACACTAGAAACCTCGCCTGAAAGACACATATCGCCATCTGCTGTCTGGAGGGAGAAAACGCAGTTGAGGAGGGAAAACTTGTTTTCTTCTCCATTGAATTATAATATTATAAAGCAGTTTAGGGAAACGTTTTTTTCCTCTCCATTAAATAAGAATATTATATCAACACGTACAAAGAGCAACAAGTGTTGTTTGATTAGTTCAGATTTTTTTATGAGGATTTAAAACAAACTACATATACTCCACATCTGTATTCCTGAATCAGTCAAATAACTAGATATCAAAATAAGCACCTAGTTATTGATACCCTTGATAAAGATGAGCAAAAAGTACTGTTTTAGCCCAAAACCTAGTTTTGCTAGGAGGCTGAAACGTGGCCATAAGTGGATCTTCCAGCAAGACACATCAACATCCACAAAGAAATGGTTAATTAGGCACAAAATCAACATTTTCAGTGGCCATCTCAGTCGTCGGACTTGAACTCCATTGAAAACCTGTGGTTTGAATTGAACAGGGCAGTCCATAGGCACAGACAAAATAAATCAGGGACCTGGAGAGATTCTGTTTGTAGGAATGGTCTAAGATCCCACCCAATGTGTTATCTAATCTCATAAAACATTTCAGTGTCGTTATCCTCCCAAGGGGAGGTTGCTGGAGTATTTAAAACATGGGTGGCAATAATTCAGACCCCTCCCTTTTGAGAATTACATGTTAAACTAAATCTCTTCCTCTGAGCAATTGTATTAGTATAAAATAATATAATTTCCCTTTATTTTTGGTGAATCAATACCCCATGTAGATGTATATAATGAACAGACTAGGTCTATACTGCTCCTACATGGTGTAACAATACATCATGTAGATGTATATAATGAACAGACTAGGTCTATACTGCTCCTACACGGTGTAACAATACATCATGTAGATGTATATAATGAACAGACTAGGTCTATACTGCTCCTACATGGTGTAACAATACATCATGTAGATGTATATAATGAACAGACTAGGTCTATACTGCTATTACATTTTTATGTATTATTATGTTGTATTTATTTCTCCTTTATTTAATTAACCAGGTCGGTCAGTTGAGAACAAGTTCTCATTTACAACTGCAATCTGGCCAAGATAAAGCAAAGCAGTGCGACAAAAACAACAACACAGAGTTACACATAAACAAACGTTCAGTCAACAACACAATAGAAGATCGAGAATATTTTTTTTTGTTTAGGAATATTGTGAAACACGATCATTCCACTATTAATGCAGATATTATGGACATTTTATTTAAAACATGTAATTATACTATAATTGTAGCACCTTTAATTTAGACCCAAAATGTATTTGCTATGTGTGCCATTGCCCGGCTATTAAAAGGGACAGGTGACTATTTGAGACTCAGCCTCAGGAATGTTTGGTCACATGGAATCAAGTGGTCACTAGATGTCTACAGTGCCAAAGAGATTTATAGTTGGGGGTGTTTGGAGTGTTGAGTGTGTTGATATAACGGTAATAATGTCAAAATTCCACTTTTAACAACCATCAGAATTGGTTAAAAAAAGGTTATGCCCGTACTGTATCGCAGTGTTAGAGGTGTCCCTATAGACCCGAGTGGTGCAGCAGTCTAAGGTACTGCATCGCAGTGTTAGAGGTGTCACTATAGACCCGAGTGGCACAGCGATCTAAGGTACTGCATCACAGTGTTAGAGGTGTCACTATAGACCCGAGTGGTGCAGCAGTCTAAGGTACTGCATCGCAGTGTTAGAGGTGTCACTATAGACCCGAGTGGCACAGCGATCTAAGGTACTGCATCACAGTGTTAGAGGTGTCACTATAGACCCGAGTGGTGCAGCAGTCTAAGGTACTGCATCACAGTGTTAGAGGTGTCACTATAGACCCGAGTGGTGCAGCAGTCTAAGGTACTGCATCGCAGTGTTAGAGGTGTCACTATAGACCCGAGTGGTGCAGCAGTCTAAGGTACTGCATCGCAGTGTTAGAGGTGTCACTATAGACACGAGTGGCACAGCGATCTAAGGTACTGTATCGCAGTGTTAGAGGTGTCACTATAGACCCGAGTGGCACAGCGATCTAAGGTACTGCATCGCAGTGTTAGAGGTGTCACTATAGACCCGAGTGGGGCAGCAGTCTAAGGTACTGCATCGCAGTGTTAGAGGTGTCACTATAGACCCGAGTGGTGCAGCAGTCTGAGGTACTGCATCGCAGTGTTAGAGGTGTCACTATAGACCCGAGTGGCACAGCGATCTAAGGTACTGCATCACAGTGTTAGAGGTGTCACTATAGACCCGAGTGGTGCAGCAGTCTAAGGTACTGCATCGCAGTGTTAGAGGTGTCACTATAGACCCGAGTGGCACAGCGATCTAAGGTACTGCATCATAGTGTTAGAGGTGTCACTATAGACCCGAGTGGTGCAGCAGTCTAAGGTACTGCATCACAGTGTTAGAGGTGTCACTATAGACCCGAGTGGTGCAGCAGTCTAAGGTACTGCATCGCAGTGTTAGAGGTGTCACTATAGACCCGAGTGGTGCAGCAGTCTAAGGTACTGCATCGCAGTGTTAGAGGTGTCACTATAGACACGAGTGGCACAGCGATCTAAGGTACTGTATCGCAGTGTTAGAGGTGTCACTATAGACCCGAGTGGCACAGCGATCTAAGGTACTGCATCGCAGTGTTAGAGGTGTCACTATAGACCCGAGTGGGGCAGCAGTCTAAGGTACTGCATCGCAGTGTTAGAGGTGTCACTATAGACCCGAGTGGTGCAGCAGTCTGAGGTACTGCATCGCAGTGTTAGAGGTGTCACTATAGACCCGAGTGGCACAGCAGTCTAAGGTACTAGATCACAGTGTTAGAGGTGTCACTTTAGACCCGAGTGGCACAGCGATCTAAGGTACTGTATCGCAGTGTTAGAGGTGTCACTATAGACCCGAGTGGCGCAGCGATCTAAGGTACTGTATCGCAGTGTTAGAGGTGTCACTATAGACCCGAGTGGTGCAGCAGTCTAAGGTACTAGATCACAGTGTTAGAGGTGTCACTTTAGACCCGAGTGGCACAGCGATCTAAGGTACTGTATCGCAGTGTTAGAGGTGTCACTATAGACCCGAGTGGTGCAGCAGTCTAAGGTACTGTATCACAGTGTTAGAGGTGTCACTATAGACCCGAGTGGTGCAGCAGTCTAAGGTACTGCATCACAGTGCTAGAGGCGTCACTGTAGACCCGAGTGGTGCAGCAGTCTAAGGTACTGCATCACAGTGCTAGAGTTGTCACTGTAGACCCGAGTGGTGCAGCAGTCTAAGGTACTGCATCACAGTGCTAGAGGCGTCACTACAGACCCGGGTTCGATCCCTTACGCTTGAGGTAATTAACTCAAACGTTTTACCATTGGAACACTTGATGTAATTAAATCAAACGTTTTATCATTGGAACACTTGATATAATTAAATTAAACGTTTTACCATTGGAACACTTGATGTAATTAACTCAAACGTTTTACCATTGGAACGCTTGATGTAATTAACTCAAACGTTTTACCATTGGAACGCTTGATGTAATTAACTCAAACGTTTTACCATTGGAACACTTGATGTAATTAAGTAATTGTTATTTTCGGATATAAAGACTACGTTGTATCAACAAAAAACGGATTGCAACTTGCAAAACATCTGGGAAGAAAATTACGACGGAGGCGCAACAACTTCCAACTTTGTTCGACATTTGAAGCTGCACAAAGAACGGTAAGTCGTGGCTAATATAGTCGACAGCTATATAATTTTTGCTAGTATAGCATGTAGGCTAACGTAACATTAAATCAATGAGCCTCCACACAGTCAGTCAGTGCGGGACCGTGAACATTGCACCCAAGATTGAGCTACAACTGGCTAGGCAGTTGGGGAGATACATGGATGACATCTCCTCAGCAAGGCACCTCAAGGACTCCCTGGGTTTTTGGAACGGGAGGAGAGACTTCCAGGCCCTCCTCAGGAAGGACCCAAAGGGACTGGGCGGCTACCTTCATCCTCCAGCTATGTTCTCCCTGGGGGCTGACAGGGGGACATTGTTTTATGCACGTCAGCCCCCGTTTTGCAGGCGTTGTATGGCCTATGGCCACATCCTAGCCTCGTGCAGCACAAGAAAGTGCAGATTTTGTGGATCTGGGGAGCACGAGGCGAAGGACTGTGATGAGCTCAAGGCGTGCCACGGGTGTGGCTCGTCAGCACACCTGTGGCAGGAATGCCCGGCTCGCCAGAGGTCACACATGTCTGTGGCTGGGGGGGGAGCGGGGGATGGGGGAAGAAGGGGAGGCACAGACCAAGAACCGAACACAGGCCCAGAGGGGAAGGCCTCACGGAAGGAAGAGGAGCAAAGAGCTGCAGCAGGAGGAGAGGGGGACAGAGAAGGCACGGGAGCAGCAGAACCAAGAGGTGGAAGGAAGGGATTGGAGGAGCAAGAGAAGGCAGAAATGGGGGGAGAGGTGGTGGAGAAGGAGTCGGTGGCAGGACCAGTGGAGGGGGAGTGGGGGGACAGCAGAATGTGGAGCGCCCTCGTGGAAGAGATGGGGGGAATGGTGGAGGAGCTTGCGGGGAGAGAGGGTGGTGTCTCCCTGTTACCGCCATCGCCAAAGAAGAGAGGGAAGAGGAAGAGGCTCTTGACAGACAGCGAGAGGGATGGGGGTATGGGGGGGGAGGGGGTGGCCAAGCGAGTGATGGGGGTGGGAGAAACTGTGTCCTCGCTGGCTTCCCCAGCCCCTCAACTCCTGGTGGAGCTTGATACACCAAGCACGGCTCAGGGCTGTTCAACTGAGGGGGGGGTCGCAGTTCCTGTTTGGGGACACGGGCTTCCCTACTCTCTACCTAACCAGATACGGGGCTGGGGAAGTGGAGGAGTTTGGTGGTCAACCCAGAATGCAGGGCACTCGGGAGCCAAACACCCTTCCTGCATCCTGGGTTGGTGAGATGGAGGAAGACGGGTGGACGTCGGGGGGAGAGACGGCGTCCCTGCCGGTGGAGATGGAGCAGGGGAGCATCGAGTGAGACTCCTGTTTTTTTTTGGGGGGGGGGGGGGGGTGTTAGTAGTTGGGTGATGATGGTTGTTTTTGATTTTAATAGATTTTCTTCATGGAGCCTACAATAACTTTTGTTAGTTTAAATGTAAGCGTTTAAGGGATTTTGTTAAGAGGGCAGTTTTTAGTTATTTAGAAGGTGTGGGTTTTGGCTTTTGTTTTTTTAAAGGAGGTTCACCTGAGGGATGGAGGGGATGTTAACAGATTTAGGAGAGAGTGGGAAAGGGGAGTCGGTTTGGGGTATAGGTGGGTTGCACTCATCGGGTGTAGGGATTTTGTGTGGGTAAAGGTTGAGGGTTCATTTGTGGTTATGCAGGGGAGGGTTTTTGGCGTGGATGTCACCTTAAGGGATTGCAGATATAGATTAGTGGTGGTGTACGGGCCACAGGTGGCGGCAGACAGGAAGGAGATGGTGGACTGTCTGGCGCCACAAATAGGCAAGTGGTAATAGGGGGGGATTTTAATATAGGTTTAGGGGTGGGGGGGATAGCAGTGCAGACGCCATAACCGGGCTAATGGCTTGCCATGGTCTGGTTGATGGAGGCCTGCACACTACTCCGACAATGGCTGGTTCCACTTGGTGCAACTCCCGGGGGGTTGCGCGGAGGCTTGACTATATTTTTCTGTCTAGGTCCTTGGGTCAGTTGAAGCCTTTACTGGTTTGTTTCGTGGGATTGAAGGCCTCCGGTCCATGTGTGAGGGGGTGTTAGAGTGGTGGGATTTAGTTAAGGTAAGGTATGGACAACAAACTAAAGGACCTGAATTGGTTGAGCCTCCACAAGTGCTTGCCGGTACGTTTCATCATGTACAGGCATAGCTTGGCGCGATCCCCCACCTGTCCAAGACAATCTTGTGGCGGGGAGGAGACACCTTTTGGGACTGTGCCTTTGCCGGAGTCGTATGGGCACGGATGTTGTTAGGTGGGTGAAAGGGAGTTTTGTTTTAACTTGGGCTAGGGTAGAGAGAGGTGTAGGGAGAGCGAGGGGGACGGTCAGGGACAGGTTTCTGCTCTGACTTCTCATAAGCCTCTTTAAACGGGGGCTGTGGGAAGCCAGGCAGGACATGGTAAAGACAGGGAGAGATTGGGGGGTGGAGGGGATAGTGAGGAGGGAGGAGAGGAAGTGGGGGCAGCATGCTGCCCGGGAGAGGTGGAAGGGAGGTTTAGGGCTGGGGTTAATTTAGATGATTTAAGGGGATAGATTAGGGACGGGAGATAGGGGAAGGTAGGGCTTTAGAGATGTAGTTTGTAGGCATGAAGGGGAGGGAAGATGCTCCCCTGAGTTTTTTGTTATGGGTTTTTGTTTCGTTTTGAATTTAAAAATGCCTATATTTGAGTTTGTTTGGAATATTGATGGTTTTGTTTTGAAGGAATGGCATTGTACATAATAAAAACTTTTATTTATATATAAATAAATAAATAAAAATTCTTCCACTATGTCAATATAGTGCATGGTATGTAAGTTTAGTATCACTTTTCAACCAACCCAGTTCATTTGTTGAAAATAAAAAATGTTGAAATCAACAATACATCAAAGGATTCAACTACTGAAAACTGAAACAAACGATTGGATCAAACAGATCAATCCCACTGGACATTGGGTTTGATTCAGACCCTGCCAGTGTACCAGGTGGACATTGGGTTTGATTCAGACCCTGCCAGTGTACCAGCTGGACATTGGGTTTGATTCAGACCCTGCCAGCATGGCCAGAGATGTAACTTAGAACCACAGTACCAACACAGACCTTTCATGCATGACTAAAAACACCTAAGTATTAGATTTACTGCCCTGGTCTAGTATGTCACTGCATCAGACACCATTCACAATTCTGGCTGAGGTACGAGTAAAACATGACATATTATTTCCTAACCATTCACAATGCTGGCTGGGGTACGAGTAAAACATGACATATTATTTCCTAACCATTCACAATGCTGGCTGAGGTACGAGTAAAACATGACAAATTATTTCCTAACCATTCACAATGCTGGCTGAGGTACGAGTAAAGCATGACATATTATTTCCTAACCATTCACAATGCTGGCTGAGGTACGAGTAAAACATGAAATATTATTTCCTAATTGTAAAAAAATCCCCACTCCATAATCAACTAGTCTCTCTCTGTTTAACCAGAATAACATGAGTTGTGCCCTTCAAACTGTTAGACTGTTAGTCCATAATCATATTCAGCTACTTAGATGCCATGTATTGTCATGTTATGTTCTCTATAATGAAACATCACCAAGTGAAATAAAGTTGATAAGATATTCTTAATAGACATTAAATAAAAAATGGTTGTTCAGAAATCATTAATTATCATGTTGCTCTCATGAAATGAACAAAGTATTTCACAATCCTAACTGCTGATATTCACAGAGAATAATTACAAGGATCATATTTCTCAGTTGCATTGACCTGCAGACATCAGACACCACCTCTCCCTTATGCACATGTGACTGAAATGTAACCAATCACTGAGCCAGCTTTGATGCCCCAATAAAAAAAACAGCAAGGTTCTGCCAGCCAGTGGGATAATTCCAGTGCAGTACATGTGTAAAGGACGTAGAGGGATAATTCCAGTACAGTACATGTGTAAAGGGATAATTCCAGTACAGTACACGTGTAAAGGGATAATTCCAGTTCAGTACATGTGTAGAGGGATAATTCCAGTTCAGTACATGTGTAGAGGGATAATTCCAGTTCAGTAAATGTTTAAAGGGTGGAGAGGGATAATTCCAGTACAGTACATGTGTAGAGGGATAATTCCAGTACAGTACATGTGTAGAGGGATATTTCCAGTACATTACATGTGTAAAGTGTGTTGAGGGATAATTCCAGTGCGCCGGTTATTGACTGGAGACTTAAAATGCTGAAAACAGGTTCCTAGTGGAATGACAACAACATGGCTGCTTGTTAAAGAAGAGATGGAGGGAGAGAGAGGTAACCATATGCTGAAAACAGGTTCCTAGTGGAATGACAACAACATGGCTGCTTGTTAAAGAAGAGATGGAGGGAGAGAGAGAGGTAACCATATGCTGAAAACAGGTCCCTAGTGGAATGACAACAACATGGCTGCTTGTTGAAGAAGAGATGGAGGTAGAGAGAGAGGTAACCATATGCTGAAAACAGGTGTATTTATCCCTGTGTTTCCTGTCTCTCTGTGCCAGTTCATCTTGTATGTCCAAGTCACTCAGCGTGGTTATTCCCGTGCCCATGCCTCCTCTATTCTCTTTTTTATAGTCCTCCCGGTTCTGACCCTTGCCTGTATTCTGGACTCTGTACCCGCCTGCCTGACCATTCTGCCTGCCTTGACCTCGAGCCTGCCTGCCACTCTGTACCTCCTGGACTCTGAACTGGTTTTGACCTTTTGCCTGTCCACGACCATTCTCTTGCCTTCTCCCTTTTTGGATCAATAAACATCTAAGTGTCCAACCATCTGCCTCCTGTGTCTGCATCTGGTTCTCGCCTTGTGCCCTGATACATATGTGTACTTGGTTAGGAGACTCTCCTGTGAGCGACGCAGAGAAGCCCCTGTATTGTCTCTGCATAGTAGCTGCTCTGTCTGTTGCATTACCATCACACTGTTTGATATCTCTGTCCATCTTCTCAAGGGTGTGTTTCACAAGGTCCACAAAGTACTGTCCAGTCGATGACTCACAGTCAATGACCTCAATGAGTCTCTGGTGGACAACATCAGTGACATATCGCAGAACTACTGCACACTGGTCTTTGGATGTTAAATCCTGTGTTGTGTCCATTCATATTGAGAACATCCCTGCCTTTCTCACTTCAACAGCAACTGTCTGCTGAATCAACATTCTGATGACTACAATGACTTTATTTGCTGTTGTTTTGGACGTCATAGTTACCAAGGACCCTCTTCCTTTACTTCCCATCTGCTTCTCGCTCTTCTCAATGCTCCACTAACATGCTCTTGTAGGCAGACATCATATTTGCTTAGTAACAATATAAGCTCAAGAAACGTGTCGTGATTGACGGCCATGTTTTCCAAGTTATATGCAGCTTCGTGTCTGTGTCCTCTGTAGCTACGCCCACATTTACCAATAACTTTAACTACAACAATCACACTTTCCATGACCTGCCTCCTCTTTCTGACCTGTTCTCGTTGAACAGACATTATCACTCAGAAGGGTACGGATGTCTGCTTTGCTGGCTCTGAGGAAAAAGGCTTCTGCACGTTCTCTATGGGTCTTGCTTCTCTCATGTTCCTGTACTCTCTGATGGACATGTTTCCAGGCCTCCTTTGACAAATGCAATATCACTGGCTGAAGGTTTTGTGAATGCAAGACATACTGAGCAGAACAAGGAGTGAGTTACTTCATTGTAGGTCAGCCATTTTCTGTTTGTTCCATCTTTGGAGTGGAATATATTGGGAATGACTCTTTGAGGGGTTGTTTTGGGTGATACTGAAAAAATAAGTCAAAATCCTTGGACTGAGGACGGGCAAAATGATTTTCAGTGCCACTCTGTACCTTTATTTTCCCTGTACTGGGCTCTGAACCTCTCTCTCTCTCTCTCTCTCTCTCTGCACATCTGGTTGCTCTGCAGAATTGTAAGGACTGACGCCGGACAGGAGAAGCAGGCACGGGGGTCAAACATTTATTCTGGAACGGACAAAGAACACAACAGGAACAGCGTAGGATAAACAAGAACTATGACAAACAATCCCGAAGCAGGGAACAGAGCTATGAAACAGACAGTTATAGGGAAGGAAATTACACAAGTAATTGAGTCCACGTGAGTCCAATGAGCGCTGATGCGTGTGACGGGGAAAGGCAGGTGTGCGTACTGAAAGTGGCTTAAGGGCGTAATGTTGGGGAGGAAGAGCGGGAGCAGGCATGACAAGAATGAGATTAACATTGTAAATAACCTAAATTTAAACGTGTATTACTTGTGCAGTCATCGATTGTATGCCTCCCGATTACAGTCCTACTGATAATCTCATAAATAAAGCACATATGAATGTAAAATCATAGCCTCCATGTTTAGGTTTGTGCTCTGAAGTTGTACCTGAAGGTTCCTGCTCTGAGTCTGACTCTGAACTGACCACCATCTCCAGTTCTGCAGGAGCACCTGAAGGTTCCTGCTCTGAGTCTGACTCTGAACTGACCACCATCTCCAGTTCTGCAGGAGCACCTGAAGGTTCCTGCTCTGAGTCTGACTCTGAACTGACCACCGTCTCCAGTTCTGCAGGAGCACCTGAAGGTTCCTGCTCTGAGTCTGACTCTGAACTGACCACCGTCTCCAGTTCTGCAGGAGCACCTGAAGGTTCCTGCTCTGAGTCTGACTCTGAACTGACCACCATCTCCAATTCTGCAGGAGCACCTGAAGCTCTAGTGCTGTTGCTGCTTCCTTCTCCACCTTTACAAAGAAAATAGTCTGTTATCATACTATCATTAGTGTAGCAGTAGGCTACATTCTACATTAATACAGCTCTGTAAATAATTAAGAGTGGTCTGTTAATTTGGAGTGGTCTGTTAATTTGGAGTGGTCTGTTAATTTGGAGTAGTCTGTTAAGTTGGAGTGTTCTGTTAATTTGGAGTAGTTTGTTAATTTGGAGTAGTTTGTTAATTTGGAGTAGTTTGTTAATTTGGAGTGGTCTGTTAATTTTTCACAGAGCTGTATGTTATTGTAACTTGTAATGCTGGTACTAATGGTGCTAATGATCTTTGTCATTTCCTGTGCTGCGTCACACAGGCTACTGTGTTATGTTCATGGATGTATTATGGTTACGTTACTGTAGCCTGTTTCGCTGTACAGTGTATGTACACTTTCCCCAGCTTATGTGGCAAGAGTTATGACCGAATCCTGGCAAGTTCATAGTCTAGGTTTTACATATTCTCATTCACCCCTTTAGATTTGTGTGTATTAGGTAGTTGTTGGGGAATTGTTAGATCACTTGATAGATATTACTGCACTGTCAGAACTAGAAGCACAAGCATTTCGCTACACTCACATTAACATCTGCTAACCATGTGTACGTGACCAATACAATTTGATTTTTGATTTGATTAGATTTTCCAGTTAGCTTCCAACTTGAAAGAGGGAACTTTAGCATAAAACCCACATGGAAAACTGAGATTCAGCAAATAACATATAAAGAGGCTTATTTGACACCAAACCAACAACAGTAGTTACTAGAACATAGATTGCTAATGTATGATGTAAAAGGTGGATTTTATGATGTAATGTCAACTTTATACATTTCTATCCCCGGGACCAAAAACTCATGCTTCCTGCATTGAACTTGTCTGCACATTTTAAATATACGTTTTACTCTACTGCGTTACCCACTCCAGTCAACAGATGGCGGTCTGCGACTTTAAGGCAATGCTGTTAGTGTGACGTATAATCTAGTGGACGGAACGCTTCTTTCAACAGCAGCAACAGTCAGCCACCTCGGTAGTTTGCTAGACAAACTAGCCGAACCAATAAAGCTCTTTAGACGCTTTCGTGTATATTAGTCACTTTGTTTTAAACCCACTTCTGTTGTCTAGTTAATTATCCGATTTAATTTCATATTTACTTCGTTGTTTTTGGTCAGCTAGCGGGCTGGTTAAGTTAGCACTAGCCTAGCTAGCTAACATCCCCGAACATGAGGTCACTAAGCTACTCTCCTGTTAAAGAAGTGAAAGAAGAAGAGAAAGACGTTTCAGTGAAAGAAGAGGAAGACGCGTTCAGAGTGAAAGAGGAGGAGGATGTTACAGTAAAAGAAGAGGAGGAAGAGAAAGAGGAAAATTCAGTTTTTGGAGTGAAAGAGGAGGATTGGGAGATGACTGTCACATCCAAAAATGAGGAGGAAGAAGAGGAGGAAACTGGATATTTGGGCCAAGTTTCCCAAAGGCATCTTAAGGCATCCGATGGTTCTAACGATGAACGTGCCCTGGTTAACACTAGTAAGTAACTGTTTTAAATAGTTGTTGAACTGATGTTTGGTATTAAAGGAGAAATCTGCAATTGTTACATCCATATTGTGACTTTTAAATTATTTATTTATAGCCATTGATTCTTGAAGAATATAACACATGTCTCATGAGCTTAGTTCAACTGTTGTACCACATCAGAACCCCAAATAAGCTTTTTTTACTCCAATGTTTAGAAACAATGTAAACCAACACTGTATAGCCTCAACATGGTTAAAACTATAATGTTGTTATCATGGATGGTCAGTCCTTGCATCCATAGGTCTGTCTATGAATTTGAGAGTAGTTAAATGTCCCCAGCCCCATAATCATCTTATTACCAAAACAGTGGTGGAATGACAGATTTGTTATTGTTTGAACTGCAGATTGGTTGATTGATTTGTAGATTTTTTAAAACCTAGGATTTAAACAGAAGCAAAATGGCAGCCCAGAGACCTGAGCTGTGTTTGAATACTAACCGTACTATTTGTGACGTAAATAGAGTATATAGTATGCTTGTTGGTCATAGTATGCCAAAGGTTCCTGGATGTTGTACTACATTTGCCAAAATACGAAGTATACGAGCAGTGGACACTATTTCAGTGCAATTCTAAAGAAAATGGTCGTGGCTTCACAATTCTTTCAGAATCAAAGAAAATGTTGGAAAATATGCAAGTCAGACGAGAGCCGATACAAATTCATTTCTTTAACTAATTATGACAAATGTTAAGAAAATGTTGAGCATTGTAATAAAATAATGGCTTTTCAAATAAGTTAACTGATGGTAATTTGTTAGCTACACTGTCCTTACGAACCGCATAACATATCATTACAGTAGCATGTACCGGTATGTTAACTACACTCTCCTTACGAACCACATAACATATCATTACAGCAGTATGTACCGGTATGTTAACTACACTGTCCTTACGAACCACATAACATATCATTACAGCAGTATGTACCGGTATGTTAGCTACGCTGTTCTTACGAACCACATAGCATATCATTACAGCAGTATGTACCGGTATGTTAACTACACTGTCCTTATGAACCACATAACATATCATTACAGCAGTATGTACCGGTATGTTAACTACACTCTCCTTACGAACCACATAACATATCATTACAGCAGTATGTACCGGTATGTTAGCTACGCTGTCCTTACGAACCACATTACATATCATTACAGCAGTATGTACCGGTATGTTAACTACACTGTCCTTACGAACCACATAACATATCATTACAGTAGTATGTAAAGGTATGTTAGCTACACTGTCCTTACGAACCACATTACATATCATTACAGCAGTATGTACCGGTATGTTAACTACACTGTCCTTACGAACCACATATCATTACAGCAGTATGTACCGGTATGTTAACTACACTGTCCTTACGAACCACATAACATATCATTACAGCAGTATGTACCGGTATGTTAGCTACGCTGTCCTTACGAACCACATTACATATCATTACAGCAGTATGTACCGACCGGTATGTTAACTACACTGTCCTTACGAACCACATAACATATCATTACAGCAGTATGTACTGGTATGTTAACTACACTGTCCTTACGAACCACATAACATATCATTACAGCAGTATGTACCGGTATGTTAGCTACACTGTCCTTACGAACCACATAGCATATCATTACAGCAGTATGTACCGGTATGTTAACTACACTGTCCTTACGAACCACATAACATATCATTACAGCAGTATGTACCGGTATGTTAGCTACACTGTCCTTACGAACCACATAACATATCATTACAGCAGTATGTACCGGTATGTTAGCTACACTGTCCTTACGAACCACATAACATATCATTACAGCAGTATGTACCGGTATGTTAACTACACTGTCCTTACGAACCACATAACATATCATTACAGCAGTATGTACCGGTATGTTAGCTACACTGTCCTTACGAACCACATAACATATCATTACAGCAGTATGTACCGGTATGTTAACTACACTGTCCTTACGAACCACATAACATATCATTACAGCAGTATGTACTGGTATGTTAACTACACTGTCCTTACGAACCACATAACATATCATTACAGCAGTATGTACCGGTATGTTAACTAGCTACCTAACGTTAGTTGGCTACTTATACATCAAACTTGCCGGTATATGAACTATATTCTAACTAACTACCCAACGTTTATTGACTTGATTATTCCCGTCATTCTTAGCTTAGCTAAATGGTATAGTCGTTCTCAATGGACATTCGGGTGCTTTCATAAATTCGCTCTGGCTCTCTACTCTGATTTCAGAGCACTCTTGTCTGAGTACCAGAGAGCAGAATAATGAATTTACTAGCGCTCAACACCCGTTGAATATGTCCAGGAGTCAGTAATCGAAGGCAAAAAAAATGTTATTCAATTGGTGCCAGCAGGATAGTTAGTCAGCAACGTTCTGGATTACATGAAAACTGCCTAACCAGCTTTGCTAGGGCGAGTGAAATGGTAAGAGTGAAGTTTTCTCTCATTTGTGTCTGGAAGTAGCTAGCAAGCTGAGGTCAGAGCGGTCAAATCAACCCAACTCCTCGGCCAGAGCGGCCAGTGGCTCCGAGAGCCAGTTAGCTTGGGTGCTTGACTGCCATTGTGAGGTCACAATGCTCAGATCAACCCTACTAGAGCGTCCTGCAAAACAGTTTCATTTAATTTATAATAGTATCTCAAAATCATTGTCTGTGATTAATCCACATTCTATCTAAATGAAAATTATACAAATCTATAAATAACTTTTATTGCCATATATGTAAATATAGCCTACATAAAGCCAACAAATTAAAGCATTGCAGCCTGCAGGTAGAAAATATCCTGATAAAAATAAATATCCTATAAATCACATTGGCTGCACATGACCTGTCTACAACAAACTTGAAACATTTTCCTGCTGTCAGTGAGTTCGGACAGACACAGCTGTTGGATATTTGTGCAAATAAAGTAATCAGGTATTTTATAATATTTCCACTAGAGGTCGACCAATTATGATTTTTCAACGCCGATACCGATTATTGGAGGACCAAAAAAAGCCGATACTGAATAATTGTCAGATTTTATAAAAAAAAAAAAAAAAAAAATTGTTTTTTGTTGTTGTTATAATGACAATTACAACAATACTGAATGAACACTTATTTTAACTTAATATAATACATCAATAAAATCAATTTAGCCTCAAATAAATAATGAAACATGTTCAATTTGGTTTAAATAATGCAAAAACAAAGTGTTGGAGAAGAAAGTAAAAGTGCAATATGTGCCATGTAAAAAAGCTAACGTTTAAGTTCCTTGCTCAGAACATGAGAACATATGAAAGCTGGTGGTTCCTTTTAACATGAGTCTTCAATATTCCCAGGTAAGAAGTTTTAGGTTGTAGTTATTATAGGAATAATAGGACTATTTCTCTCTATACGATTTGTATTTCATATACCTTTGACTATTGGATGTTCTTATAGGCACTTTAGTATTGCCAGTGTAACAGTATAGCTTCCGTCCCTCTCCTCGCTCCTACCTGGGCTCGAACCAGGAACACATCGACAACAGCCACCATCGAAGCAGCGTTACCCATGCAGAAAAAGGGGAACAACTACTCCAAGTCTCAGAGCGAGTGACGTTTGAAACGCTATTAGCGCGCACCCCGCTAACTAGCTAGCCATTTCACATCGGTTACACCAGCCTTATCTCGGGAGTTGATATGCTTGAAGTCATAAACAGCGCAATAGCTGCTGGCAAATGCACGAAAGTGCTGTTTGAATGAATGATTACCAGCTTGCTGCTGCCTACCATCGCTCAGTCGGACTGCTCTATCAAATCATAGACTTAATTCTAACATAATAACACACCTAAATACGAGCCTTTGGTCATTAATATGGTCGAATCCGGAAACTATCATTTCGAAAACAAAACGTTTATTCTTTCAGTGAAATACGGAACCGTTCCGTATCTTATCTAACGGATGGCATCCCTAAGTCTAAATATTGCTGTTACATTGTACAACCTTCAATGTTATGTCATAATTATGTACAATTCTGGCAAATTAATTACGGCCGTTGTTAGGAATAAATGGACTTCACACAGGTCGCAATGAGCCAGGCGGCCCAAACTGCTGCATATACCCTGACTGCTTGCACGGAACGCAAGAGAAGTGACACAATTTCCCTAATTATAAGAAATTCATGTTAGCAGGCAATATTAACTAAATATGCAGGTTTAAAAATATATACTTGTGTATTGATTTTAAAGAAAGGCATTGATGTTTATGATTAGGTACATTGGTGCAACGACGGTGCTTTTTTCGCAAATGCGCTTGTTAAATCATCACCGTTTGTCGAAGTAGGCACATCGATTATATGCAACGCAGGACACGCTAGATAAACTAGTAATATCATCAACCTTGTGTAGTTAACTAGTGATTATGTTAAGATTGATTGTTTTAAATAAGATACGTTTAATGCTAGCTAGCAACTTACCTTGGCTTCTTGCTGCCCTCGTGTAACAGGTAGTCAGCCTGCCACGCAGGCTCCACGGGGAGTGCAATGTAAGGCAGGTGGTTAGAGCGTTGGACTAGTAACCGGAAGATTGCAAAAAAAGAATCCCCGAGCTGACGAGGTAAAAATCTGTCGTTCTGCCCCTGAACAAGGCAATTAACCCACCGTTCCTAGGCTGTCATTGAAAATAAGAATGTGTTCTCAACTGACTTGCCTTGTTAAATAAAGGTGTAAAAAAATCTGCCAATTCGGTGTCCAAAAACGATTAATCGGTCGACCTCTAGTTTAGTATCCTGTTACCCTCTTCCTGTTGAACCAGGAGATGTAAGGATTGGAGAGAAGGAGGAGTGTCCAAAGTGGGGTATATATCCTTGTGATGGTGAGAACATGTTTTAGTCTGAATTACAGCTGTAACAACCCTTTGGGAAGAATTAAACTTGGTTAAGCTTCTCTAGTGTCCGTGAGTTATTTACTCTGAAAATTGAGAACCTAACACTATAATTACTGTTCCCTGAAGGAGGGAAATGAGGTACAACACCTGTTTGGCCCCACCCCTTCCTGGGTCGGTAAAGAGCGGTATTTTATTTAAGGAATAAATCCGAGCCTCACGCTCATCACCTGTAGAAGGCGGGGCTTCCAGCGAGGCGTGAATTTAATAGTATGTTGTACTAGTTTCCCTCCTTCGGGGAACAGTAGTTATAGTCATAATACTGGATCTTGCTGTCATTTAGTGGCTCCTTATGTTACGCTAGGAAAACAGTTTTCATGGGCACAGAAATATTAAATAATTTTACAGTTTGCTCAATCCAATGGTTTTTAACAGAGTCATCTTGTAATCCAAGATGGCGTAGCAGTAAGACATGTTTGTTGTAAATGTTATGTTTTTTTCATCTTTTTTTGTATGTATTGCAATATATTTCAATCTCATGTCAGATTTCAAAAAAGCTTTTCGGCGAAAGCATAAGATGCTATTATCTGATGATAGCACAACAGTAAACAAAGAGAGTAGCATATTTCAACACTGCAGGCACGACACAAAACGCAGAAATAAAATATATAATTCATGCCTTACCTTTTTGTTGGCACTCCAATATGTCCCATAAACATCACAAATGGTCATTTTGTTCGATTAATTCCGTCGATATATATCCAAAATGTCAATTTATTTGGCGCGTTTCATCCAGAAAAACACAGCTTCCAACTTGCGCAACGTCACTACAAAATATATCAAAAGTTACATGTAAACTTTACCAAAACATTTCAAACTACTTTTGTAATACAACGTTAGGTATTTTTAAACGTTAATAATCGATCAATTTGAAGACCGGATGATCTGTGTTTAATACAAAAAGAAAACAAACTGATGCAACTTTTTTGGTAATGTGCCTCTCTCAAACAATTTACTTCAAGTGACCCTCATTTACGATGGCCGTACTTCTTCATTACTCAAAGGAATAACCTCAACCAATTTCCAAAGACTGGTGACATCCAGTGGAAGCGGTAGGAACTGCAAACAAGTCCCTTAGAAATCTGGTGTCCCAATGAAAACCCATTGAAAAGACAGTGACCTCAAAAAAATAAAAATTCTGAATGGTTTGTCCTCTGGGTTTTGCCTGCTACATAAGTTCTGTTATTCTCACAGACATGATTCAAACAGTTTTAGAAACTTCAGAGTGTTTTCTATCCGAATCTACTAATAATACGCATATCTTATATTCTGGGGATGAGTAGCAGGCAGTTGAATTTTGGCATGCTATTTATCCAAAAGTGAAAATGCTGCCCCCTACCCCGAAGAAGTTAATCACGGTACTCCATTTTGTTTATTTTGTTTCTGTCGGCCCCAGCCTCGAACTCAGGCCCTGTGTGTAGTTAACTGACCCTCTCTGCCCATTCATTCCCATTTTACCTGTTGCTGTCTTAGCTGATTAACTGTTGTCTTACCCGTTGTTGTCTTAGCTAGCTCTCCCAATCAACACCTGTGATTGCTTTATGCCTCGCTTTATGTCTCTCTAATGTCAATCTGCCTTGTATACTGTTGTTTAGGGTAGTTATCATTGTTTTATTTGACTGCGGAGCCCCTAGTCCCACTCAACATGGCTCAGAGAACTCTTTTGTCCCACCTCCCACACATGCGGTGATCTCACCGAGCATAACTGGTGCCTCCAGAGATGCAACCTCTCTTATCGTCACTCAATGCCTAGGTTTACTTCCACTGTACCCGCACCCTACCATACCCCTGTCTGTACATTATGCCTTGAATCTATCCTACCACACCCAGGAATCTGCCCGTTTTATTCTCTGTTCACAACGCACTAGACGACCAGTTCTGATAGCCTTTAGCCGTACCCTGATGTTGATGTTCTGACTATCCTACCGATCCTTGACTTCGGTGATGTCATTTACAAAATAGCCTCCAACACTCTACTCAGCAAACTGGATGCAGTCCTTCACAGTGCCATCCGTTTTGTCACCAATGCCCCATATACCACCCACCACTGCGAACTGTATGCTCTTGTCAGCTGGCCCTCACTACATATTCGTTGCCAAACCCACTGGCTCCAGGTCATCTATAAGTCTTTGCTAGGTAAAGTCCCCCCTTATCTCAGCTCGCTGGTCAGCATAGCAACACCTCCTTTGGCCACCTTTCCTTCCAGTTCTCTGCTGCCAATGACTGGAAGGAATTGCAAAAATCGCTGAAGTTGGAGACTTATATCTCCCTCACTAACTTCAAGCATCAGCTATCTGAGCAGCTTACCGATTGCTGCAGCTGTACACAGCCCATCTGTAAATAGGCCACCCAATCTACCTACCTCATCCCCATGTTTTTATTTTCTTTTTTTGCTCTTTTGCACACCAGTATTTCTACTTGCACATCATCATCTGCACATCTATCACTCCAGTGTTAATGCTAAATTGTAATTACTTTGCTACTATGGCCTATTTATTGCCTTACCTCCGTACTCCATTTGCACACACTGTATATCGTTTTTTCTATTGTGTTATTGACTGTACGTTTGTTTATCCCACGTGTAACTCTGTTTTTTTTTGTCTGACTGCTTTTCTTTATCTTGGCCAGGTCGCAGTTGTAAATGAGAACTTGTTCTCAACTGGCCTACCTGGTTAAATAAAGGTGAAATACAAAAAGTCTTAACTTTCTTGACAACACCCAAATGGATACTGTCATTAACGTGATTCTTCAATAATTACACATAATTCTTAATACTATAGCAAACGTTATATTAAACAGGACATTCAAACGAAACATACAATTATAATCCAAAGTAGTGTGAAATGTACTCATAAGCAACCTGGAAATGGAGGTTACTCCCCTGAGTTTTCCCCCATTCACATTCAGAATATATTGTGAAAAACTAAAATCTTTGCTCACCATTTTTGCTCCAGGCAGATATAGTACATCCATAACTATTGGCATCACCTTTTACACTGGATTTACCGCTGTTCTGGGCCTTTAATCATCTGTCTGACTTTTGTTTACACAGGAGAGATACGGGACTATCGTGGATCTTCTGGGGAGCCTCAACAACCTCATGATGCTGTAGAGGCAGAGAAGAGTCTCTCTGGGTCAGAACACCTCAATAAACACCTGCAGAGATCCACAGGGAAGAGAACTCACTGCTGCTCTGACTGTGGGAAGAGATTCACCTCCTCATCAGACATTAAAATTCATCAGAGGATCCACACAGGAGAGAAACCTTTTAGCTGTACTCACTGTGGGAAGAATTTTACTACATCAAGCCATCTGACAGTCCACCAGAGAACACACACAGGAGATAAACCTTATAGCTGTGATCAATGTGGGAAGAGTTTTACTACTTCTAGCTATCTGACAGTGCACCAGAGAACACACACAGGAGAGAAACCTTATAGCTGTGATCAATGTGGGAAGAGTTTTACTACATCTGTCTCTCTGACTTTACACCAGAGAACACACACAGGAGAGAAACCTTATAGCTGTGATCAATGTGGGAAGAGTTTTGTTCGATCTAGCTCTCTGACAGTGCACCAGAGAACACACACAGGAGATAAACCTTATAGCTGTGATCAATGTGGGAAGAGTTTTGTTCAATCTAGCTCTCTGACAGTGCACCAGAGAATACACACAGGAGATAAATCTTATAGCTGTGATCAATGTGGGAAGAGTTTTGTTCAATCTAGCTCTCTGACAGTGCACCAGAGAACACACACAGGAGATAAACCTTATAGCTGTGATCAATGTGGGAAGAGTTTTGCTCACCGAAGCAGCCTGAAATCACACCAGAGAACACACACAGGAGAGAAACTTATAGCTGTGACCAGACATAATCTGATAAAAGATCTCTGACCAATCATCAGAAAATACATGAAGCAGTTGTTAAATGATGTCACAATGTAGAATGTTTTTAACACTGTAGTGGGAGTATTTTAATGATGTCACAATATAGAATGTTTTAACATTGTACAAGGAGTATTTTAATGATGTCACAATGTAGAACCCTAAATGTTTGTCCCCTGTTCTATTGATTTCAACATGATATGGATATTAGCCTCGGGGGAAAATCCAGGCTCTGAATTGAAAGAGTACTATTTATGAGATTTAGTAAGTACACATTATTCCCAGATTCCATGTGGTTTTTGAGCTGTTAGTTTTAACAGGACGTGCAACCTCATCTCCCTCCTGTCGCACAATTGATTTCAACATGATATCGATTAGTTATGACAAAAAAGTGTTGCGTTCCTTTGTTTAGCGACCCCTACATTTACATGCATCACTCCACAATGTAGCTGATTGTCTTCTGCAGGTTGTCCTCTAACCAGTGAGGTAAACGATATCTCCCATTTCCATGTATTTTGTTAGTTGTGTTAGTTTCAACAGCACGAACAACCTGATTTCCCCCCTAATCGATATCAGTGATTTATTGCTGCTTGTGCAGTTTATAAGGAGCTTGTTTAAGAAAATACAAGAAATATGATTATTGTGGCAGATGTTTGTGTAAATAGCACGTTATGTTTAGGTTTTCAATTTATCCCAAACTGTTTCTGCATATTGGTTATTGATTTGGACACGTTAAAACTGTGTTTTGACATTGAGGCTATCCCACCTAGCACAATGTAATTGAAAAGACGTTGAAAATAAAACTATGCAATCAAATATTATTATATTTTTTTTTTTATTATACCATGCCTTACCATTAAGTTAATTATTGACAATACATATTAACAAAGGGGTGTCCATTTGGTTTTGATCGTTCATATTTACAATTCATGTAACTTTTAGTAATCATAATTATTTATGCAACCAACTGACAATTTTCGGGTATAATTATATTGACATTGTTGCCCTTCTTTTAGAATAGCAGGGTTAATTCTCAGATGTGCCAACCCAAATGTACTAGAGCATGACATTGGGGACTGGGCCCCGATCCAACAACATGCCTATTGAGTGATCCCTGAAAAGAGAGAGAAGCTCTGCAGTTAGGTGGAAAGTTACTACGGATAGTGCAGGAGTTTCCTCTTGAAATCAGACATGTCTGCGTTAAGGACAACTTTGTTGCTGATTTTCTCAAGGGTGGGCAGTCATAGTTGTGCGTTTAGCCAGTGCGTTGCCATGGATCACAATTTATTTTGACTGCACGTTTTTCCGTATTGGTGATGAGTTTAGTTTGGGCTCTTTCCAAGGGGACGAGAGTTCTAGAATCTAGTGAGTTTTAGAAAGACGAGAGTTCTAGAAGCTAGTGAGTTTTTGGGAGACGAGAGTTCTAGAAGCTAGTGAGTTTTAGGATTCTATAGAAAGAAAAAGGAGAAAAAAATAATACGATCGTATATTATTATTTAGAAATACGTGTTTTTTCTTGTTTTTAATTGTTTGCAGCCAGTAGACACCATGTTTATATTGTAGAAGGTGAAGCATTGTAGTTGATTATATTGAGAAATGGAAGTTGTTTTCTGTTGGTGGTGAGCAAACTTGTCCAACAAAAATATAGGATTTATTTGTTGTCTTAAGGGGAAAGGTGTTCCAGGCTTTGGTTTTTCCATTTATGTTTTGAGGTTGGACTTTAGCACGTATAGCTTGTTAGCACATAGGGCGCACTGATTGGTTTCACCTCGTTAGTCAGTATGTGTAACACCAGTTCTTTTGTTTGCCTCTTCTTGGGCAGATTTAGTGGGTCTCATGGTGGGTGTCTTTTATGTCCCAGTTGTTGTTACTAGTCAACCTTCAGTGGAGACTGAGAGCAAAACTGCAAGATTATGTTATAATACTTTTATTGCATCAAATGGTTGTTTTATGCAACAGAATAGAGGGTTCTTATGACTATTGTGTCTGTGTGTTCTACTTAGGATGGGCCTCTGGGAGATAACACTGACAGGAGATTTACAATGTCTTTTGGGTGATAAAACCTAAAGAGACCACATTCCAGAGCATGAGTTAATGTTTCTGTTCTATATGGTATCAGGGAGAGATGACCTCAGGGACAGACCCTGGTCTCTACACAAAGAGTGCTGTTTTTACAGCAGATACTGTCTGCTGAGAATTATAAGTATCTTTCATACAAATCTTAACCTTGTGACCCGTTCTATACATCTGTTGTTCGTCATGTAGGTTGAAAAGGGTGTATCTTGGCTATGAAAGACCATTGTACTTTTGTCCCGTGGGTTGACCAGCCATCATTATCGTAGAGCACTCAATTGATTCTCTTTATATGTGTACGTTGTATTGACCTGCTCCCTTATTAAGTGAATAAAGATTTAGTTTAAGAATAACTCTGACTTGTGTGATAAGTTTTCTCTCATTTGATATTAAAGAAATTAACCAGCACATTTGGGGATGTGAATCTTGACTTGGAAACCGCTTCTAACGACCTGGGTAAATGGTGCACGAGGGATCCCTCTAACTTGATCTCAGGGAGACCGCATTTCGGGAAAGGAGCCGATGGACCCACCTTTGATCTGAGATGCAGCGAGCCGAGTGGATACCACATCTTGAACATAGTTTAAACAAAAGAGGTGAGCGAAACACGCAAAGGGGAGTTTTTATCAAAACCTCGTAGGCTCTGAGTGTGTATTCCAGCGTGAGGGGGGTCACCTTGGAGGTGTAAACAGGGCCCAGTCAGGAGGCTCTGAGTGTGTATTCCAGTGTGAGGGGGGTCACCTTGGAGGTGTAAACAGGGCCCAGTCAGGAGGTTCTGTGTGTGTATTCCAGTGTGAGGGGGGTCACCTTGGAGGTGTAAACAGGGCCCAGTCAGGAGGCTCTGAGTGTGTATTCCAGTGTGAGGGGGGTCACCTTGGAGGTGTAAACAGGGCCCAGTCAGGAGGCTCTTAGTGTGTATTCCAGTGTGAGGGGGGTCACCTTGGAGGTGTAAACAGGGCCCAGTCAGGAGGCTCTGAGTGTGTATTCCAGTGTGAGGGGGGTCACCTTGGAGGTGTAAACAGGGCCCAGTCAGGAGGCTCTGAGTGTGTATTTCAGCGTGAGGGGGGTCACCTTAGAGGTGTAAACAGGGCCCAGTCAGGAGGCTCTGAGTGTGTATTCCAGCGTGAGGGGGGTCACCTTGGAGGTGTAAACAGGGCCCAGTCAGGAGGCTCTGAGTGTGTATTCCAGTGTGAGGGGGGTCACCTTGGAGGTGTAAACAGGGCCCAGTCAGGAGGTTCTGTGTGTGTATTCCAGTGTGAGGGGGGTCACCTTGGAGGTGTAAACAGGGCCCAGTCAGGAGGCTCTGAGTGTGTATTCCAGTGTGAGGGGGGTCACCTTGGAGGTGTAAACAGGGCCCAGTCAGGAGGCTCTTAGTGTGTATTCCAGTGTGAGGGGGGTCACCTTGGAGGTGTAAACAGGGCCCAGTCAGGAGGCTCTGAGTGTGTATTCCAGTGTGAGGGGGGTCACCTTGGAGGTGTAAACAGGGCCCAGTGAGGAGGCTCTGAGTGTGTATTTCAGCGTGAGGGGGGTCACCTTAGAGGTGTAAACAGGGCCCAGTCAGGAGGCTCTGAGTGTGTATTCCAGCGTGAGGGGGGTCACCTTGGAGGTGTAAACAGGGCCCAGTCAGGAGGCTCTGAGTGTGTATTCCAGTGTGAGGGGGTCACCTTGGAGGTGTAAACAGGGCCCAGTCAGGAGGCTCTGAGTGTGTATTCCAGTGTGAGGGGGGTCACCTTGGAGGTGTAGACAGGGCCCAGTCAGGAGGCTCTGGGTGTGTATTCCTGTGTGAGGGGGCACCTTGGAGGTGTAAACAGGGCCGAGTCAGTAGGCTCTGAGTGTGTATTCCTGTGTGAGGGAGGCTCCTTGGAGGTGTAAAGAGGGCCGAGACAGTAGGCTCTGAGTGTGTACTCCTGTGTGAGGGGGGCTCCTTGGAGGTGTAAAGAGGCCCGAGACAGTAGGCTCTGAGTGTGTATTCCTGTGTGAGGGGGGCTCCTTGGACGTGTAAACAGGGCCGCGGCAGTAGGCTCTGAGTGTGTATTCCTGTGTGAGGGGGACTCCTTGGAGGTGTAAAGAGGGGCGAGCCAGCTATCTGTGTGAACTGGATGAACTAGAATCTGTGTTTACTAAGACAATTTATGATATAGTATAAGATAGTAAGGTGCACCTGTAATTATTTTAAACCTGTACCCCATTTTAGAAGTATTGAAAGATGTAAATGTATGAGTTGCATTATCCTAGGAACTAACCATGAGATAGAAATGTGAAAATATTCCTGCAGGTTAAAACCTTTCTGGACTACCCATCCCGGATCCGGGATCATTCTCATCAGAAACGCTGACTAGCATAGCCTAGCCTAGCGCCACAGGGATATCATATAATTTCATGAAATCATAAGTCCAATACAGCAAATGAAAGATAAACATCTTGTGAATCCAGCCAACATGTCCGATTTTTAAAATGTTTTACAGCGAAAACACACTATATATTTATGTTAGCTCACCACAATAGCCAAAAACACACCGCCATTTTTCCACCACAAAGGTAGCTTTCACAAAACCCACAAGTAGAGATAAAATTAATCACTAACCTTTGAACAACTTCATCAGATGACAGTCTTATAACATCATGTTATACAATACATTTGTTTTGTTCGAAAATTTGCATATTTATAAGTATAAATCGTAGTTTTACATTGCAGCCACGTCACAAATAGCACCAAAACAGCCAGAATAATTACAGAGAGCAACGTGAAATACATAAATACTCATCATAAAACATTTATGAAAAATACATGTTGTACAGCAAATGAAAGATAAACATCTTGTGAATCCAGCCAATATTTCCAATTTTTTAAGTGTTTTACAGCGAAAACACAACATATATTTATGTTAGCTCACCACAATATCCAAAAACACAACGCCATTTTTCCACCGCAAAGGTAGCTTTCACAAAACCCACAAATAGAGATAAAATTAATCACTAACCTTTGAACAACTTCATCAGATGACAGTCTTATAACATCATGTTATACAAAACATTTATGTTTTGTTCGAAAATGTGCATATTTAATAGCTACAAATCCTGGTTTTACATTGTGAATACGGCGCCATAATGCACCAAATTGTCCAGAGAAATTTTGGACAGTCACGTAATCTAACCAAAAAACTCATCATAAACTTTACTAAAAAATACATGTTGTACAGCAAATGAAAGATACACTGGTTCTTAATGCAACCGCTGTGTTAGATTTAAAAAAATAACTTTAGTACAAAGTACAGCATGCAATATTCTGATACAGCGCCCAGCATTTCTCCGCCATGTTGGAGCCAACATATTCCACAAAAATACGAAATAACATCATAAATATTCTCTTACCTTTGATGATCTTCCATCAGAATGTAGTGCAAGGAGTCCTAGTTCCACAATAAATCGTTGTTTTGTTTTAGAATGTCCATTTCTTCTGTCGAATTAGCAACTTTGGCGCGATTAGTTGTGCGCATTGTGGCGCGCACATGTCCAACAACTCTTGGCGCATGCAACGAAAAATTCCAAAAGTCACAATAAATGTCGAATAAACTGGTCAAACTCGGTTGAAAATCCATCTTTATGATGTTTTTCTCATATGTATCCAATAAAGTCAGAGACGGAGCATTTCGTCGTGTATACCTAACGCATTTCAGAAGACAATGTCGTGTTCCCTGGTGCGCATCTGAATACTGCCAATAGGGCGGACCTGTCACTCCAAAAGCTCTCATTCGGTCTCACATCAAGCTAGACACCCCATTCAACATTCTACTGCCTGTTGACATCTAGTGGAAGGCGTATGAAGTGCATACAGATCCATAAATATAAGGCAATTGAATAGGCAAGCCCTGACACAGAGACCCATTTTCAGAATTTTCACTTCCTGTTTGGAAGTTTGCTGCCAAATGAGTTCTGTTTTACTCACAGATATAATTCAAACAGTTTTAGAAACTTCAGAGTGTTTTCTATCCAATAGTAATAATAATATGCATATCGTATGATCTAGAACAGAGTACGAGGCCGTTTAATTTGGGCACGATTTTTTCCCAAAGTGAAAACAGCGCCCCCTATTTCCAAGAGGTTAATTAAAATATTGTTGAAAAACAACTAATTGATTAGGTATTTTTGGGGATAGCATTGTGTGACTGATATGAGAGTTGTGTGAATGTGGAAATGAGTCTTAATCTGACGTTTGGATAGTAACATATAGAAATATGCTTAATCAAATGATTGAAATTTGGATAATAAGCGAGATGATATTTTAGAAAGCAACGGAAGGTCTATAGTTCCTGGGAGGCTTGATTTTGCCGTGGTCTCTGGGAGGTTAGAGAACCGTTGAGAATCCCATGGTCATTGTCCGGGAAACAAAAGTTTATTTTTTGTTCTGCTGGGAGTATGTTTGGAGAGCTGCTTCTTAGCATTGTAGAGTCCTTGAAAAAGCAAATGGAATGGTTGTTGTGAGTACCTGAGAATTTCTTACGTTTTATATGGATTTTGTGAATATATGAAAATATGATTAATTGTATGTGTGTATAATGATTACTAGAGATTTGATAAAGTAATACTGGGAATATAATTAGATACAATTTAAATAACCAATATATAGATGAACGTAGGTTTTGAGTTGGTATCTTTCATGGATCATTTGATAAAGATGAGGTTGAAGCATTATTAAACAGTCTGCAAAGTCTGGGCAGTTGTCTCAGAAACTGATGGGAGTGTGTCCATTTTAGGGCAAGTTACCCTAACGATGTAACTATAAAACGCTTATTAGATGTTCTCCGTCCGGGTACTACATTTGAAATAAAACTGCCCTTAAGGGCTGGGAGGTTCTTCCCAGTATGAGAGGAGTTGCTAGATTTATTGAAATAACCTTTTTCCATAAAGTTAGAGTGAACCAAGGTGGCTGACCAGCTGTTGAAGGAGCGTCCCGTCCACTAGATTATACGTCACAGTGGCAGAATCACCTGATAGACGCACATCGCCATCTGCTGACTGGAGTTGGTATCGCAGTTGAGAAAATACTTTCAGACAAAAAGTTAAAAAGCGACTGCCCCTAAAAACAAACGACTCCCTTTGAAAACGGGCGATGTGGCATCAAACATTTATTATAGTGTAAAAATGTACTACAAAGTGTAGCTAAATAGAATAACTTTGGTCATACCCACTCAGCATATGACGTCCAAGGACGTTGAATTATGGGCGATATCAGGTCTGATTGTTGTGGCCGCTATTTCGCCCCAAAATAGTCATCCCAAATTGGGCTGTGTATAACTATGTAAATGTCTCTCGGAGTGACTTTTATCAATATACACTCTAAAAAGTAAAGGTTCCTGGAATATCCTTTAGGGGTTCTTCAAATTGAAACTGTTGGGGAACCCCTAAAAGTTATTTGAAGAACATTTTGGTGTTCATTTTTTTAACTCCCTGTCCCCCCTCCCTCCATTATAAAAATAACAATTTTGATTTAAATTTGCAGACATGTCAGATCATAATAAATAATACATTTACTTTGTATAGTGCTTTTCATGACATTTAAAAAATATAAAAAATAATGATGTACAATAAAAACAACATACATAAAAAATGTTTCATAGGTAAACTAACAATATTGTAGACTTGATGCTAAATACAGATTTTTC
This sequence comes from Salvelinus namaycush, assembly GCF_016432855.1. Lineage (NCBI taxonomy): Eukaryota > Metazoa > Chordata > Actinopteri > Salmoniformes > Salmonidae > Salvelinus > Salvelinus namaycush. The sequence continues at coordinate 20,704,215 of NC_052345.1, forward strand.
AGCTTTAGTGTGAAGTTAATACACATACAATTAACAAAGAACATAACAAATGTTCAGCTGTAGTTTTATATAAGCATGTACACCTATGTTTATGAAGAAACAGATGATTGGTGCATAGGCATACCTTGTCATGGACATAAAGGCCACTCGGGTCCTCATTGAAGAGGTAGGGCAAGAGCAGAATCGCTGCTGTGGTCTCCAGTCCAATTAAAGCAAAGCAATGATCTTACTACACTTGCTAATTTTATTACAAAATACATTAGAGAAAGGGAAGGAATAAGAGCAAATCCCTCTTCTGTAATGTCCTTCAGGGACTGTCAACATAGCAGGATGATGTCCTCACCCCTGCCTCGTCTCTCTACCTCTGATAGTCCTTGAATTCTCTTTTTGTCTATATCCATTCCATGGACTTGATTCATTTCTGAGAAGATCTGAAAAGATAATTTGCACACGTTTGTATGCTAATAGATTTGACTGCTATGTAGGTTAAATGTACACTTCAAATGCAGCTGTCCTACAACATATCTGTACCTTCTTCTTGATCCCAATTGCATTGTGTCCATGTTCTGTCCTATAAGAATTTCAAAGGAAGAGAAAATGTGTCAAAGAATAGTCTTACAAGCATTAAAACATATATATATATATATATATATATATATATATATATATATATATATATATATATATATATATATATATACTAGCCAATACAGTACTGCCATACAGTAACAGTACTGCCATACAGTCCTAATATCACATTTCAAGATATCTTTGTACACAAATTGTTCAATATTTTATCAGGCTGACTTGAAAGATTATACGCAACATTTTGCTGCGTGGCAATACTGTGTTTGGAGTCTGAAGGGCATTTATACAAAAGAGGTAGTCTAGACACTGTATTAATACCATTATGCATTTGAATCCCATCTACAGCTACCATCTAAGATATTAATTTCCCTCCACAAGGGGGCGAACATGTAACGTTTTCAAAATGGGATAGTATTGTACATGTAACGTTTCCAGAATGGGATAGTATTGTCCATGTAACGTTTCCAAAATGGGATAGTATTGTCCATGCAACGTTTCCAAAATGGGATAATATTGTACATGTAACGTTTCCAAAATGGGATAGTATTGTCCATGTAACGTTTCCAAAATGGGATAGTATTGTACATGTAACGTTTCCAAAATGGGATAGTATTGTCCATGTAACGTTATGCCCCCTTGTGAGGTAATAGTATTGCATGCTGTAGCAGGCTATATAAAGAGGAAGACCTCCATTGACGATTCAGTTCGTTGTAACATCTCGTCTGGACAGGTCACCGTCCTTAGTTAGCTAGTTAACGTTAGCTAGTTCATTATCACAAAAGTGAGAACTTCTCTAGATTGGAAACTTACGTTAATGAGTGTAACGCCGACGGTCAAACCAGGCTTTCTAATATTTACGGTAATTAACTATAGTAACGTTATGGAAGTTATTCACAGGAAACCATCATTGTCTTCGTTATTCGTTATTAGTATGTTATATTATTATATATAAATTATTTCGAGACATATTCAGAGCCAAACATCAACCCAACTTAACCTTTTTTTTTTCTTTTTTTTTAAAACTCTGTTTATTAAGTTTTACACACACAGACAAGACAAAGCAATATAAATAATATACTCAACTAGAAAAAATACAAATAATACATATAAAAAAAATAACTTTAAAGATACCATACTTGAGACAAGTTAAACACACCAGGCAGAAGGCTACAAAAGGTTAAAGGGCAATCTATAGTATAGGGACAGAGCAAACACCTCACCATTGTTCCTGTAAACAGTCAAGGGATGGGGTGGAGAAATGCAACCACTCACAGACAGTCAAGGCCACAGACCAACCATCCACTGGACCAAAAAAAAAAAGTTTACAATGCTTTAAAATAAAAAATGAATAATAATAATTTTATGTAGGCGTGAACAGAATTAAAAAATAAAAATAACTGGGAAAAACAAGCTCACACCTTAGTCTCTGCCCGGGCAAGATGAACAAGGCATCCACAGGTCACAATCAATAAGCACATCAACCTTAATGCCCCCCCCCCCCCCCCCCCCCCCCAGAAAAAAACACAGAGAAATGCTCATCCAACCTCTAAGTCACAGGGGGGTCAAATACAGACTTATTTTGGTTTTAATAGGAATGCCATCAGAGGATGGACTGTTTAAAGTAAGACCGGAATGGAACCCAAGCCTCATTAAACAGTTTGGGGTTCCCACGTGAATTTAATTTAATTTTTTCTAGTTTCAGAGAGCACAACACATCTCTCACCCAATATTTATAAGATGGGGGAGCTGCCATCTTCCAGTTCTGTAGTATTAGCCGTCTAGCTAAAAGAGTTGTATAAGCAACAGTGTCCGACTGGATTCTTGACAGGGGGGTACCTATGGGCAGTACTCCAAAAAGGGCTGTAAGGGGAGAGGGATCTATAACAGTGTTATATATATCAGAGAAACATTTAAATATTAATTCCCAGAAACCTGACAGTTTATGACAGCCCCAGAACATATGCAACAGTGTGGCTGGTTCAATTTTACATCTGACACAGGTAGGATCAAAATCAGAGAATATTCTTCCAAGTCTGGCCCCAGACCAGTGGATACGGTGAACCACCTTGAATTGAATGAGGCTGTGTCTAGTGCTAAAAGAGGACGAATGCACCCTGCGCAGCACAGATTCCCAGGTGTCTTCCCCAAGTTCCTCCCCCAAATCCTTTTCCCATCGAGTCTTTAAAGGCACCAAAGAAGGGTTCTGTAAGTCATGAATGATTGCATATACATCTGAAATTGCGCCCCTAGGAAGCTTGTTCAGCTCCAGGATGCTCTCTATAGCTGTATTCGCAGGCCTATGGGGAAATTCAGGTGTGTTAGCTCTGACAAAGTTCCTAGTCTGGAGATAGCGGAAAAAGTGGGATTGGGGGAGGTTGAACCTTTCCTGTAGCTGAGCAAAAGAGGCAAATGTATCATCAAAGAATAATTGGGCTAGTGAGGAGAGGCCTAGTGAGTGCCAGATGCCAAAAGCCCCATCATTCAAAGATGGAGGAAATAAAATGTTCTGATCGATTGGGCCTGATAGAGAAAAGCCTCGGAGGCCAAAGGCTAAACGGAACTGATTCCAAATTTTAAGAGACTGTTTTACAATTGGGTTGACACACCTTTTGCCTAGGGACATTGGGAGAGACGAGCACAACACAGAAGAAAGTGCAGCAGGTTTACACGATTCAGACTCCATCTGGACCCAGATTGGTCTAGGGCCAGTAGAATCAGTCTGCAGCCAGTACAGAAGGGCTCTGAAATTTGCAGCCCAATAGTATGTCTGAAAATTTGGTAGAGCTAAACCCCCCAATGACTTAGGCTTCTGTAAATGTTTTCTACCAATCCGTGGTACCTTGCCATCCCAAATAAAATGCATGAATGTTTGATCCAGTGAAATAAAAAAAGATTTTGGAATAAAAATGGGTAAACATTGAAATAAATATAGAAATTTGGGCAACACACTCATTTTAATGACATTAATCCTTCCGATAAGAGAAAGAGGTAGCGCATTCCAAAAAGTAAAAGATTGTTTCAAACTGTCTGCTAGAGCAACCAAGTTTTCCTGAAACAGATTTGAATATTTCCTTGTCACTTTAACTCCCAAGTAGGTGAATTGATCCCGGACAATCCTAAACTGAGAACTTGTAAAAGAGCACTTTAAAGCAGCCTTGTTTACAGGAAAAAGCTCACTCTTGCCTAGATTCAGCTTGTACCCTGAGATTGATCCAAACCTTTTAAGAACAGATAAGGTGCGTGGCAATGAGGTATCAGGGTTAGAGATAAACAAAAGGAGGTCATCCGCATATAGCGAGACTTTCTGCTCTGAGCCCGTCCTGATTATTCCTTGAATGGCATCATTAGAGCGTAGTGCAATGGCGAGAGGTTCGATTGCCAAAGCAAACAACAAGGGGGAGAGTGGACAGCCCTGTCTGGATCCGCGGTGCAAGGGAAAATAGTCAGAAGACAAGTTGTTAGTCCGTACCGAAGCCATGGGGGAAAAATAAAGAATCTTTATCCACGCAATGAATTTGGGGCCAAAGCCAAATCTATAAAGGGTAGCTGTTAGGTAATCCCACTCAACGCGGTCAAACGCTTTTTCTGCATCAAGTGAGACCACCACCTCTGGGTCCTCCGAAGCTGGGGAGTACAGTATATTCATAAGGCGCCTAATATTGAAAAACAAATGCCTATTTCTCACAAAGCCAGTCTGGTCAGAGTGTATTACTTGATGCAGCGAGCCTTCCATACGGATGGCTAAAAGCTTGGCTAGGATTTTGTAATCACAGTTTAAAAGCGAGATTGGGCGATAGGACCCACATTCCAGGGGGTCTTTGTTTTTCTTTAATAGTAATGAAATTGAAGCCTGATAAAGACTAGGCGGTAGCTTTGAGGTATTAAGGCACTCTGCAAATAGTCGAGACAAGAATGGGCAAAGCAGACCAGAAAACGTCCTGTAAAATTTGGTTGGAAAACCATCCGGACCCGGTGATTTACCACTTTTCATTGCGGACACTGCTGTTGCAATCTCCTCAGGTGTAAATTCTTCTTCTAGACAGTCATGGGTGTCTGTATCAATTGAAGGCATATTCAGGCCATTAAAGAAGGAATCAATCAGCAAAGGGTCTTGAGGGGATTCAGAGGTGTATAGCGCAGAGTAAAATTGTTTGAATTGTTCATTGATCTCTTTATGTATAACTGTGGTGGCACCAGACGGGGTCCTTATTTGTGGGATTAAACGTGAGGCCTCAGATTTACGGATCTGATGTGCAAGGAGTTTACTGGCCTTGTCGCCTTGTTCATACACTCTGTACCGAGCTCGCAAGAGTAACTGTTCAGCTTGCCTGGTAGAAAGCTCATCAAATTCAGATTGGAGTAGTTGGCGCTCTTTATGCAGATCAGAGGAAGGAACCGTAGCATACTTCTCATCCAATGTGGCTATGGATTCGCTCAGGTCCCGAAGTCGCTGAGAGCGAACTCTGTTTTGGTTGGCTGTATAAGAAATTATTTGGCCACGTAGGTATGCTTTGAGAGACTCCTGTCATGACTGTCCTGATCAGGTCAGGTTACAGGAGACCACAACCCTCCAGCTTATCTCTCAACCCCAACAGATGAGGAGAGATCTAAGGGTCTGAAGATGTGGGGGTTTTATGACCCCTCACACCCATGGTAATTCTGAGGCCACAGAAAACATTCCCTCTCACTATGGAGAACCAGCCTCAGAACTTTAAACATGCAATAAAGGGACTTTGGAACAATGGTTTCCGTCAACTACAATGGTGGTCATGACGATAGATGGAATATGAAAATGTATGTCATTTTTGTTTTGTTATTAAAGGTTAATAGATGACGTTATTATGAAAACATTGTAACGTTAAGAGTTTTCCTCGTATATGCTTGATGTTTATACATTGTACGTTGTGTGGAAAATGTCCAAATCAAAGAGAATGTTTCGGTAGAGATGAAATGTGAAGTTAGTTGTCTAAAATTGGATTTGAGTAAAATCTAGACCTTGCCCCTCAAACTTGGTACGCCCAGAGAATTGCCCTGAAGGCGGTAACGCCCACTTCTGACCCGAGGGTATAAAACCTGTGAGTGCAGAATTAACATAGATGACTAAGTGACCCGAGCTGCAGCCAAAGGTCTAAAAGGTCAACGAACCCAAAACGCAACAAGTTGAAGACAAAGAAATCTTTTTCTACCCAAGCTACGGATGAGTAGCGTGTCTAAGCGGGTGTATTCAAGCCGAACCACCTAGCCTCCACTCCCCATCGAATCGTTGTATCTACACTCTTTCATCTTTACGCTGTGAGCTCTGAGCTACAGAGCTATTTGTCCTCCGAAGACCCCTTCCAGAGCGAGGACAAAGGAACAGGCCAGTAAAGCCAAAGGACACGGACATCGTGTCGTGAGGACACCTAGAGAGGTGCGCAGGAGAAGTGCGTCATTGAGCAGCTTGAACGGTCCACGCGGGAAAATCCACGGAGACCTTCCACAAGTAATTACATCATTATATTCTGACTCATAACAGCGGCAGTTTGGGGCAAGGCTAGAATGAGGGTAGGGTTAGAATGAGCATAGCTGACAATTTCACCCAAATGTATATTCCTCTTGTGTACTTGCTCTCTCTTTTAAATCCCCATTTTGGGTAACACGCGCCCTAGTGTGTTGGCCCGTTATACTAAGTTCTAATCAATAGCCTAGAATGTGTTTTTGTGTATGTGTATCTTTTATCATCAATTTAGCTTTTTAGTAAATAAACATTCAACTAAGATTGGTGTGGTGCGAATTCATTAGTGAGACCCGGGTCCGTGCAGAATCCCGGGCTATACGACGTTCAGAACGAGACTGTTAGAGGCAACTGGTTTAATTAGCGGCTGTGGTAAAATCGATATTCTGATATTCTTTGAGTTAATTTGGGAAATAGAAACTCAATAAAAACTAGTTTTCCCATGGTGCCCCAGGTTAATGAGTTAATAATTGCTTGATTCAGTTAATCACGTAATTAGAAACGTGTAATCAGTCGATGAGCAACAGTCGCCACATTAACTAATACAACGTCACGACACTCCCATATGGTAGAGCAGGACATACCTGGTGTTGAATTAGTTTCTAGGAATAAGGTGATTTCAGAAGAAATGAAATTGACAAACTCCTTATCTGAGAGTAAAATGGGGTTAAGACGCCATTGATAACACATAGGAGGTCGCTGGGGAAACTCTAGTTCAAGCACTAATGGTGAATGGTCAGAAATAACAATACTCTTGTAAGTACACTGCCTGAAGGTTAGGCAGAAGTTTTTTGTCCAAAAAGAAGTAATCAATCCGGGAGTATGTTTGATGAACATGAGAATAAAAGGAATACTGTCTATCTGTAGGATGTAGGAAACGCCAGGCCTCAAACATGGCATATTTCTGAAGAAAGGCTTGAATAAGTAGGGCACATTTAGATGGGCCTGTAGTTGTTCGTGAGGACTTGTCAAGAACTGGGGACATTTTGCAGTTGAAATCCCCCCCTAAAAATCAACAAATGAGAATCTAAATTGCGTATAGCAGACAAAAAGGAAGAAATGAAACTTGTGTCATCCCAATTGGGAGCATAAACACTAGCCAAAACAAGAGGGGTAGAAAACAGTTTACCGGTTACTATGATGTATCGTCCCTTAGGATCAGCGATAACCTCAGAAGCTACAAAGGGAGTGGCTTTATCAACCAAAATGGCAGCCCCTCTTGATTTACTATGAAAGTTAGAGTGGAACACTTGACCAACCCAGTCCCTACGCATCCTAAAGTGCTCACCAGTCCTCAAGTGAGTCTCTTGTAGAAATGCAACATTTGCATTCAAACCCTTTAAGTGTGTCAACACCCTCTTACGCTTCACTGGGTTATTAACCCCTTTGGTGTTCCACGAAATGTACTTGATCGCATTGTTTCGGCCCCTCTGGGCATTCCCGTTATACAACCCTGTCATTAGAGCATAGAATGGAAAAGCAATGAGCGCCCAAAAACCCCAGAATAACTTTTCTCAGAGTAATAATGTACGGTGGTAGATGTTTGGAAAAAGTACAGAAAAAAAAACAAAAAAGACAGAATGACAACATTAGAACTGAACAATTAAACGGGCCGGGAATCGCAGTCCGTACTTCACACCTGGATGGTCCCGAAGTAGTCGTTTGGCCTGTCCGAAAGCTGCGCGCTGCCTGGAAACAGTGGGGGAGTAGTCCTGGTAGATGGAGAAGCTCTGTCCTTGAAAGCTCAGAGTGGTATTGCGGGCTCGTCGGAGAATCTCCATCTTCTCATGGAAAAAGTGCACTCGAAGAATTATGTCACGGGGCCTCTCCCCATCCCGGGGCTTTGGGCGCAGCGACCGGTGGGCACGATCAATCAGGGGCTTTTCATCTAAGGCAAGAACATCCTTCAGCAGCCCAGAAACGAAATCCGTGGCGCGAGGCATTTCCGCTGACTCTGGGACTGATACAAGTCTCAGGTTATTGCGGCGAGAGAATCCCTCTAAACTTACACAGCTCTCCTTCACCTTTTTCAAATCCGCAGCTAGGCGTTTCACGTCAGCCTCCAGGGATGTAGTTAAGTCGGAGACATTTGTAGCGAAGGTCTCCAGTGCTGCAATCGTTGTAGTGTGCGACGCCATTGTTGTTTTGAGTGATGTGATTGCTGGCAACGTCTCGTTCCGCAGGATGGTTAGATCTGCTTTTAAAGTATCAGAAACCTCCTTTATTCGGGCCTCAATCGTAGCAACCACCTCCGTTTTCATTTCAACTATCTCAGAGCGTAGTAGTTTGATGGCCTCGAGAATGTTCACTTCAGCGCCGCCAGGCCAAGCCGCCCCCCCGGGTAAAGTATCAGTCCCCGGGCCGTCAGGCTCAGGGGAGGGCGGTGATGAGAGTGTGTCTTGTAGGCCGGGTTTTCTCAAAGTCATGCTTTTGGCCTTATGTTTCGTCGACATGCTGACATTTGGAAGTAAAGTAGTCTTGGTTTTTACGGGAAGGGATCACCAAAATAAAATATGAAAATAAATACGGTTCTGCTGCAAAATTCACATAAACTTTAAAAATACCACGGGAGCAAACGGAAAACACGTCAGTCGCACATGGCGTCCCTCCAATCCCCCCCAACTTAACCTTTTTAACTGTTGTCGCATCCAAACTTGCCACCATCGTTTTCAGTTGTAATTGCGAAGTTCCCGGAAGAAGTCCAGCAACAACGGAGGTTCCTCGATGAACCCACCTTGTAACAAGTTCTTTGAAGAACCTTTTGAGGCTATTTTTCATTGACCAAGAACCCTACGGTTCTTAGGGGATCTGAGAACAACTCCAGTTGAACCCTTCATTTTTAGAGTTGTAGTCGGCTCTATTTACTCTCAGATTCAAAACATGCTTATTAGCATCAACGATCAAGTCAGCTGCTGCTGCTCCAATACAGTATGAGGTGAGACGGTGAACTGACGTTGAACCGGGCAGTCAGCTGCTGCTGCTCCAATACAGTATGAGGTGACACGGTGAACTGATGTTGAACTGGGCAGTCAGTTGCTGCTGCTACAATACAGTATGAGGTGAGACGGTGAACTGACGTTGAACCGGACAGTCAGCTGCTCCAATACAGTATGAGGTGAGACGGTGAAATGATGTTGAACTGGGCAGTCAGCTGCTGCTGCTCCAATACAGTATGAGGTGAGACGGTGAACTGACGTTGAACTGGGCAGTCAGCTGCTGCTGCTCCAATACAGTATGAGGTGAGACGGTGAACTGACGTTGAACCGGGCAGTCAGCTGCTGCTGCTCCAATACAGTATGAGGTGAGACGGTGAACTGATGTTGAACCGGGCAGTCAGCTGCTGCTGCTCCAATACAGTATGAGGTGAGACGGTGAACTGACATTGAACTGGGCAGTCAGCTGCTGCTGCTCCAATACAGTATGAGGTGAGATGGTGAACTGAAGTTGAACTGGGCAGTCAGCTGCTGCTGCTCCAATACAGTATGAGGTGAGACGGTGAACTGAGCAGTCAGCTGCTGCTGCTCCAATACAGTATGAGGTGAGACGGTGAACTAATGTTGAACTGGGCAGTCAGCTGCTCCAATACAGTATGAGGTGAGACGGTGAACTGACTTTGAACTGGGAAGGCAGCTGCTGCTGCTCCAATACAGTATGAGGTGAGACGGTGAACTGACGTTGAACCGGGCAGTCAGCTGCTGCTGCTCCAATACAGTATGAGGTGAGACGGTGAAACTGGGCAGTCAGTCATCTGTACTATGAGTCTAACAATTCAATTCAAATCAAATCTTACTTATATCTTAGAGTGATACAATACAGTTTTTTTAAAGTACAAATAAGAATAGAAAATAAAAGGAACAAGTAATTAAAGAGCAGAAGTTAAATAATATCTAGACTATATACAGGGGGTATATACAAAGTCAATGTGCGGGGGCACCGGTTAGCGGAGGTAATTGAGATAATATGTACATGTAGGTAGAGTTATTAAAGTGACTATGCATATATGATAACAGAGAGTGGAGGGGGGGGGGCTTCCTCTGACACTGCCTAGGATAGAGGTCCTGGATGGCAGAAAGCTTGGCCCCAGTGATGTACTGGGCTGTACGCACTACCCTCTGTAGTGCCTTGTGGTCGGAGGCAGAGCAGTTGCCATACCAGGCAGGGATGCAACCAGTCAGGATGCTCTTGATGGTGCAGCTGTAGAACCTTTTGAGGATCTGAGGACCCATATTAAATCTTTTCAGTCACCTGAGGAGGAGTAGGTTTTGTCGTGCCCTCTTCACGACTGTCTTGGTGTGCTTGGACCATGATAGTTTGTTAGTGATGTAGACACCAAGGAACTTGAAGCTCTCAACCTGCTCCACTACAGCCCCGTCGATGAGAATGGGGGCGTGCTCGGTTTTCCTTTTCCTGTAGTCCACAATCATCTCCTTTGTCTTTATCACTTTTGAGGGAGAGGTTGTTGTCCTGGTACCACACAGCCAGGTCTGTGACCTCCTCCCTACGTGTAGTTGTTGGTGATCAGGTCTACTGTTGTGGCATCAAAAAACTTAATGATGGTGTTGGAGTCGTGCCTGGCCATGCAGTCATGAGTGAACAAGGAGTACAGAAGGGGACTGAGCACGCACCCCTGAGGGGCCCCTTCGTTGAGGATCAGCGTGTTGTTACCTACCCTTAAAAAACATGAGCTGGCGCACACCCAGAAAAATAGTTTGTGTGGAGGTGCTGACTAATGGAGAATAAACTATAAACTATTAACATAAAGTCGCACACTCCATGTATAATCTGCCAGCAATTTAATGGGTATGTACCAACGTTTCAGCATCACTGTGCCTCCTTCAGGGTTATGTCATGAATACTTGAACCAGGTTATGTAGACAGATAGTGTAATTAGTGTAACCAATGACAATAGTGAGGGGTGTGTCATAATGATTAAGTTAATGAAAATTAATTAGTGAAACTGTTAAAAAATAGTATATGACATATTCAATATATTACGCTATTGTTATCATATAGAAACATCATGGAATATTGTACATCATATTAAATATATTATGCTATTATCATATAGAAACATCATGGAATATTGTACATCATATTAAATATATTACTCTATTGTTTTCATATAGAAACATCATGGAATATTGTACATCATATTAAATATATTACTCTATTGTTATCATATAGAAACATCATGGAATATTGTACATCATATTAGCATCAACATACATTATTGTTTCATTCAATTTCACATAATAAGGATATTTAATATTTAAAAGTACAGAAGTCAGAACCCATCACCTGCTATGTAAAAGAGACAGAAGAATGCACAATGGTCAGTGCTATCTGGGATCCTTGGGACATCCCTACCCTAAACCCTAACCTTAACCCCTACCGTAACCATTTTAAATGTCAACTTCAACGGGCTAGGGACGTCCCAAGGATGTATCTCTACCTGAAAATACATGATCTAAGTAATTGATAGTTGGTATTCAGCAGTCATTAAGCCTTAATTACTTTAATGAACTACTAAAATTGTGATTTTGTCAGACAGCAGCTCTACACTTTATTGACTGACTGATCCATTCATCCTTCCATCCCTCAGCCTTCCTCTCCTCTGAAGAACCATTGAGGGTGGAGCTCAGTCAGAGAGCTGTTGAGGGACTGGTTAGGAAGAACACTTCTACAGCCAGAAAGGTGAGAGGTCACACATGGTTTAGATGGTAAATATTTATGTCCCCTTAGTGGTTCATCACGTCAGCAAAAGGTAATATGTTCCATCATCCATGTTTATTTACATTAGTGCAAATTGCCCACTGATATTGGTGTAATTTCTCACCCCTTTTGGCTGTATGGAAGTTAATTTCCCCTCAGGCACACACATTTGTTCTTTGATATTATGAAGGTAATTTGTGTAGAATGTACTTTACCTCACATCTCTTTACATTGCTTATGCATATTTGGTGGCCTGACTTTGTCAAAGGCCCATCCTGGTTGTTCTGAACCTAATGCAGCTTAGCGTGATCGGATGACAGAAGTCACATTTAGGTGCCAGGTGTTACTGAGGCCATAGATGCTTCATATCCATTACTTTGAGTGTTTTATGTAATATGACTAAATTTGTTTCTTTCCGTGTTACAAGGGCAGTCAAGAAATGGAACAGCAAGGCCACAGAACATGACATAAACAGAGCAGTGGGAGACCACCTCAAGCCCCTGGTAGAGCCGGGGGTGGTGTTTACCACTCCACCACGCCTTCAGCAGGCTGGAAAAGTGATACTGTTTTTCATACTAAGATGGACCAAGAGTCTGTTGATTGGTCAGTCATTGGGTTAATTTGTTGAAATCAAATCCAGCTTTATTGTACAGCACATTTCAGACATTGATACAACACAATGGCTTCTCAGGAAAAAAACTATGAAAATAAACAAAAATATTTAGTGTACAACAAACAGAAGACTAATGAACCCTAAGGAAATGTAACACCTTCCCTTTAAGACAACAAATATCCTATATTTTTGTTGGACAAGTTTGCTCACCACCAACAGAAAAAAACTTCCATTTCACATTATAATCAACTACAATGCTTCACCTTCTACAATATAAACATGGTGTCGACTGGCTGTCAATTAAAAACAAGAAAAAACACATTTCTAAAAAATAATATACAATCGTATCCTTTCTCCCTATAGAATCTTAAAACTAGTTTTGAAAAACTCACTGGCTTCTAGAACTCTCACCCCTTGGAACGAGCCCAAACAAAACTAAATCTCCAATACGAAAAAACGTGCAGTCAAAATAAATTGTGATCCATGGCAACTCACTGGCTAAACGCAAAACATTTTGACTGCCCACCCTTGATACAATCAGCAACCAAGTTGTCCTTACCACAGACATGTCTGATTTCAAGACGAAACTCCTGCAATATCCGTAGTAACTTTCCACCTCACTGCAGAGCTTCTCTCTCTTTTCAGGGTTCACTAGATAGGCATGTTGTTGGATCGGGGCCCATTTGGGTTGGCACATGTGAGAATTAACCATGATATTATAAAAGCAGGGCAACAATGTCAATATAATTGTACAAAAAAATGGTCAGTTGGTTGCGTGAATAATTTTCATTAAGAAATGTAAATATGAAATATTTGATTGCATAGTCTTATTTTCAACGTCTTTTCAATTACATTGTGCTAGGTGGGATAGCCTCAATGTCAAAACACAGTTTTAACGTGTCCAAATCAATAACCAATATGCAGAAACAGTTTGTGTTGAATTGAAAACCTAAACATAAAATGTACTATATACCCAAACATCTGCCACAATAATCATATTACTTAAACAAGCACCTTATAAACTGCACAAGCACCAAAAACGCTGTTTTGACAAGTAGCAATAAATCACTGATATTGATTAGGGGGGAAAATCAGGTTGTACGTGCTGTTGAAACTAACACAACTAAAAAAACACATGGAAATGGGAGATATCTTTTACCTCACTGGTTAGAGGACAACCTGCAGAAGACAGTCAGCTACATTTTGGAGTGATGCATTTAAATTTAGGGGTCGCTAAACAAAGGAACGCAACACTTATTTGTCATCACTCAACGATATCATGTTGAAATCAATTGTGTGACAGAAGGGAGATGAGGTTGCACGTCCTGTTAAAACTAACAGCTCAAAAACCACACGGAATATGGGAATAATGTGTACATCCCTGGTTAGAGGACAATTTGTAGAAAACAGCTAGCTACATTTTGAAGTGTTGAATTTTGATTCAAGTGCGTCACCAATGTGGTAAGTGTAACACAACTATTTTCTTGTTAGTCACTTTTTGTTGAATCTCATAAATAGTACTCTCTCAATTCAGAGCCTGGATTTTCCCCCTGAAGCTAATATCCATATCATGCTGAAATCATTTGATAAGGGGGCAAATGTTTAGGCTTCTACAATGTGACATTATTAAAATACTCCTACTACAATGTGTTAATATTCTACATTGTGACATTAATTCATTGATATCATGGAACAACTCCATGTATCTTCCGATGTTTAATCAGATATCTATTATCAGAGTATCTCTTCCCACATTGATTACAGCTATGAGGTTTTTCTCCTGTGTGTGTGTTCTCTTTGGTGTCTAGTCCGCACACTAGATATAGTAAAACTCTTCCCACATTGAGCACAGCTATAAGGTTTCTCTCCTGTGTGTGTTCTCTGGTGGTATATCAGGCTGCTTGGCCGAGTAAAACTCTTCCCACATTGGTTACAGCTAAAAGGTTTCTCTCTTGTGTGTGTTCTCTGGTGTAATATCAGGCTGCTTAGCTGAGTACAACTCTTCCCACATTCATCACAGCTATAAGGTTTTTCTCTTGTGTGTGTTCTCTGGTGTAATATCAGGCTGCTTAGCTGAGTACAACTCTTCCCACATTGATTACAGCTATAATATTTCTGTGATCCTGTGTGGATTATCTGATGAATTTTAATGCCTGCTGATGAGGTGAATCTCTTCCCACAATCAGAGCAGCAGTGAGGTCTCTTCCTTGTGGATCTCCGCAGGTGTTTCTTGAGGTGTTCTGATGTGGAGAGACTCTTCTCTGCCCTGTCAGCATCATGATGTTGTTGAGGCTCCCCAGAGGATCCACAGTAGTCCCGTCTCTCTCCTGTGTGAACAACAAAGTCAGACAGATGATTAAAGACCCACAACAGCAGAAATCCACAGTAAAAGTGATGCCAACAGCGTAGCCATGATGTTGTACAATAATTGACGCTGTAATGAATGTAATGTATATTTGACATTTGTTTTAAAATGAGCAAGAATAGTCATATTGTCTTGTTTTCACATTAGTAGTTACATCTAAGATTGTAAACTAGAAATAAGTTATTCATGTTGTTGAAACTCTAAGCAGTGTGCCTGACGACTTTTGTTCTCCAATATAGGCCCCTTTCTGTGTTTAATAAAATTGCGGCATGAGGGCGATGCACACACAATTTGATTGCAGAAACACCTCCCTGCTAATGAGGAAACCGATAGTTATGGATGTAGTATATCTGCCAGGAGCAAAAATGGTGAGCAAAGATTTTAGTTTTTCACAATGTATTCTGAATGTGAATGGGGGAAAACTCAGGGGAGTAACCTCCATTTCCAGGTTGCTTATTAGTGCATTTCAGACTACTTTGGATTATAATTTTAAGGATCGCTTGAATGTCCTGCTTAATATAATGTTTGCTACAGTATTAAGAATTATGTGTAATTATTGAAGAACGGCATTAATGACAGTATCCATTTGGATGTCAAAAAACAACAGAGTTACAAGTGGGATAAACAAACGTACAGTTAACAACACAATAGAAAAATCTATATACAGTGTGTGCAAATGGAGTACGGAGGTAAGGCAATAAATAGGCCTTAGTGGCAAAATAATTACAATTTAGCAAATTAACACTGGAGTGATAGATGTGCAGATGATGATGTGCAAGTAGAATTACTGGTGTGCAAAAGAGCAAAAACAATATTCATAAAACAATAGAGATGCGGTAGGTAGTTGGATGGGCTATTTACAGATGGGCTGTGTACAGCTGCAGCGATTGGTAAGCTGCTCAGATAGTTGCTTCTTAAAGTTAGTGAGGGAGTTAAAGTTAGTGAAGTCTCCAACTTCAGCGATTTTTGCAATTCGTTCCAGTCATTGGCAGCAGAGACCTGTTCTCTGAAAGGCGGCCAAAGAAGATGTTGGCTTTGGGGATGACCAGTGAGATATACCTCCTGGAGCGCGTGTTATGGGTGGGTGTTGCTATGGTGACGAGTGAGCTGAGTGAAGGCGGCCTAGCAAAGACTTATAGATGACCTGGAGCCAGTGGGTTTGGCGGCGAATATGTAGCGAGGGCCAGCCGACAAGAGCATACAGGTCGCAGTGGTGGGTGGTATATGGGGCTTTAGTGACAAAACGGATAGCACTGTGATAGACTGCATCCAGTTTGCTGAGTAGAGTGTTGGAGGCTTTTTGTAAATGACATCGCCGAAGTTAAGGATCGGTAGTATAGTCAGTTTTACGAGGGTATGTTTGGCAGCGTGAGTGAAGGAGGCTTTGTTGCGAAATAAGAAGCCGGTTCGAGATTTAATTTTGGATTGGAGATGCTAAATATTAGTCTGGAAGGAGAGTTTATAGTCTAACCAGACACCTAGGTATTGTAGTTGTCCACATATTCTAAGTCAGAACAGTCCAGAGTAGTGATGCTAGTCGGGCGGGTGTGGGCAGCGATCGGTTGTTGATTGATCGGTTGTTATTATCGGCTGTTGAGTCTGCCGATAAGAATACGGCGATTGACAGAGTCGAAAGCCTTGGCCAGGACGATGAAGACGGCTGCACAGTACTGTCTTTTAATCGATGGCGTTTATGATATCGTTAAGTACCTTGAGTGAGGCTGAGGTGCACCCGTGACCAGCTCGGAAACCGGATTGCACAGCGGAGAAAGTACGGTGGGATTCGAAATGGTCAGTGATCTGGTTGTTAACTTGGCTTTCGAAGACTTTAGAAAGGCAGGGCAGGATGGATATAGGTCTGTAACAGTTTGGGTCTAGAGTGTCACCCCTTTTGAAGAGGGGGATGACCGCGGCAGCTTTCCAATCTTTAGAAATCTCGGACGATACGAAAGAGAGGTTGAACAGACTAGTAATAAGGGTTGCCACAATGGCGGCAGATAATTTTAGAAAGAAAGGGTCCAGATTGTCTAGCCCAGCTGTTTTGTATGGGTCCAGGTTTTGCAGCTTTTTCAGAACATCAGCTATCTGGATTTGGGTGAAGGAGAAGCTGGGGAGGCTTAGCCAATTGCTGCGGGGGTGCGGAGCTGTTGGCCAGGGTTGGGGTAGCCAGCTGGTCCAGGTTCTATTTAAGAGTGTCTGGCCAGCCGTAGAGAAATGCATATTGAAATTCTAGATTATCGTGGAGTTATCGGTCGTGACAGTGTTTCCTAGCCTTGGTGCAGTGGGCAGCTGGGATGAGGTGCTCTTATTCTCCATGGACTTTACAGTGTCCCAGAACCTTTTGGAGTTAGAGCTACAGGATGCAAATTTCTGTTTGAAAAAGCTAGCCTTTGCTTTCTTAACTGACTGTGTGTATTGGTTCCTGACTTCTCTGAAAAGTTGCATATCGCGGGGACTATTAGATGCTAGTGCAGTACGCCACAGGATGTTTTTGTGCTGGCCGAGGGCAGTCAGGTCTGGAGTGAACCAAGGGCTATACCTGTTCTTAGTTCTACATTTTTTGAAAGGGGCATGCTTATTTAAGATGGTGAGGAAATTACTTTTAAAGAACAACCAGGCATCCTCTACTGACGGGATGAGGTCAAAATCCTTCCAGGATATCCGGGCCAGGTCGATTAGAAAGGCCTGCTTGCAGAAGTGTTTTAGGGAGCGTTTGACATTGATGAGGGGTGATCGTATGACTGCGGACCCATAACGGATGCAGGCAACGATCGCTGAGATCCTGATTGAAAACAGCAGAGGTGTATTTGGAGGGCAAGTTGGTCAGGATAATATCTATGAGGTGGCCATGTTTATTGTGCAGTGTCCGACAGCAAGATCCCTTATTTAAGTTGAAGTTCATCATATGACAAGCGTAACGTTATGACTATAACTACTGTTCCCTGAAGAAGGGAAACTAGGTACAACATACTATTAAATTCAAGCATAGCTCGGGTTTATTCCTTAAATTTAATACCGCTCTTCACCGACCAAGGAAGGAGTGGGGCCAAACAGGTGTTGCACCTCGTTTCCCTCCTTCAGGGAACAGTAATTATAGTGTTAGGTTCTAATTTTTCAGAGTAAATAACTCACGGACACTAGAGAAGCTTAACCAAGTTGAATTCTTCCCAAAGGGTCGTTACAGCTGTAGTTCAGACAAAAACATGTTCTCACCATCACAAGTATATACACCCCACTTTGGACACTCCTCTTTCTCTCCAATCCTTAAATCTTCTGGGTCGACAAGAAGAGGGTAACAGGATACTAAACCCTTATTTACTCCCTTCAGGGGATCTGACCTGACCTCAACCCTTCCTTCGCCTAATCCACAGATGTCCATCCGCTTCCCCTATAGCAATCCTGTGATCTCCTCCCGTCCACCCAGCACATTCCACAGCCACTCTGTCTTTCTACAGATCTCACTCCTTTATATACTCTGCGTCTGATCTATCATGTCTTTAATATCTCAATGTTCAAAGTTTAGCCCGAATCCAGTCATAAAGTTACACTCCCTTTCAGTCGGTCAACTTCGGTAAAACATACTATGGGAAAATACAATCATTCCCCATGCCGACCCAAACGGATACTAAATGAAACGGCCCCTGGCAGACCACCCAGACCTTACTTCGCAAGATTTTTCAATTTATTAATTGTATTTTGTTTGAAACACTCCTGTCAATATTGAGTAAGGACACACACCCAATTACGCATATAGAAGTAGGACTAGTCTTCCTGGCCTGAGCGCGAATGTAGGCCTATAAATGTGCCCATTTGGGGATGTCTGATAGTATTTCTGATTGTCTTAACGCACCACCACTAATGAGTTGTGGAGCTTCTCAAAGTAATGTTTTATTCACCTCAAACAGCAAGTAAACAAAGTCTAATCAAAATCAATAGCGAATGACAATAGTTCCTCAAAGTATTTGAAAGATATTTCCAGCTCTCGCCCTTTCGATAACCACTCGGCACGAAAGGGAAAAACGTAATGTGCTGATCCAGTGGAAATGTTAAAACACCTGATTACTTCTTATCCCTTTCACAAATAGCCTACAGCTGTGTCGGTCGAGAACTCACTGGCAGGGGAAACTGAGGGCCCAGAATATTTTATACAATGTTGCAAGCTTGCTATCTAGAGTTTTGGGCCGACCCAGTTGATAGTTGATCCAATGTTTCCCGTTCGTTGCAGACAGGACATGTGTAGCCAATGAGATTTATATGATATTTATTTATCAGGATATTTTATACATGCAGGCTGCAATGTTAGCATTTTTTAGCTTTATGTAGGTTATTTTTTTTTAACTTAGCAAGGGCAATAAAAATGTTTCTTTATAATTTTCATTTAAATAGAATGTAGATTAACCACAGAATGATGTTGAGATAGACTATTATAATTATTATTACTATTATAAATGAAATGAAATGAAACTGTTCCAATAAAATGTAAATATGAAAATCCTAACTGGCACCAGATCAGTAGAAATGGTCAGATAACTTGGCACCAAATGGAAAAGGTTGCCGACTGCTGGTGTAGCCTATTACCAGAAACTATAGGAGCATAACGACTGCTGGTGTAACCTATTACCAGAAACTATAGGAGCATAACGACTGCTGGTGTAGCCTATTACCAGAAACTATAGGAGCATAACGACTGCTGGTGTAGTCTATTACCAGAAACTATAGGAGCATAACGACTGCTGGTGTAGCCTATTACCAGAAACTATAGGAGCATAACGACTGCTGGTGTAGCCTATTACCAGAAACTATAGGAGCATAACGACTGCTGGTGTAGCCTATTACCAGAAACTATAGGAGCATAACGACTGCTGGTGTAGCCTATTACTAGAAACTATAGGAGCATAACGACTGCTGGTGTAGCCTATTACCAGAAACTATAGGCGCATAACGACTGCTGGTGTAGCCTATTACCAGAAACTATAGGAGCATAACGACTGCTGGTGTAGCCTATTACCAGAAACTATAGGAGCATAAAGACTGCTGGTGTAGCCTATTATCAGAAACTTCAGGAGCATAACGACTGCTGGTGTAGCCTATTATCAGAAACTATAGGAGCATAACGACTGCTGGTGTAGCCTATTACCAGAAACTATAGGAGCATAACGACTGCTGGTGTAGCCTATTATCAGAAACTTCAGGAGCATAACGACTGCTGGTGTAGCCTATTACCAGAAACTATAGGAGCATAACGACTGCTGGTGTAGCCTATTACCAGAAACTATAGGAGCATAACGACTGCTGGTGTAGCCTATTACCAGAAACTATAGGAGCATAACAACTGCTGGTGTAGCCTATTACCAGAAACTATAGGAGCATAACGACTGCTGGTATAGTCTATTACCAGAAACTATAGGAGCATAACGACTGCTGGTATAGTCTATTACCAGAAACTGTAGGAGCATAACGACAGCTGGTGTAGCCTATTACCAGAAACTATAGGAGCATAACGACTGCTGGTGTAGCCTATTACCAGAAACTATAGGAGCATAACGACTGCTGGTGTAGCCTATTACTAGAAACTATAGGAGCATAACGACTGCTGGTGTAGCCTATTACCAGAAACTATAGGCGCATAACGACTGCTGGTGTAGCCTATTACCAGAAACTATAGGAGCATAACGACTGCTGGTGTAGCCTATTACCAGAAACTATAGGAGCATAAAGACTGCTGGTGTAGCCTATTATCAGAAACTTCAGGAGCATAACGACTGCTGGTGTAGCCTATTATCAGAAACTATAGGAGCATAACGACTGCTGGTGTAGCCTATTACCAGAAACTATAGGAGCATAACGACTGCTGGTGTAGCCTATTATCAGAAACTTCAGGAGCATAACGACTGCTGGTGTAGCCTATTACCAGAAACTATAGGAGCATAACGACTGCTGGTGTAGCCTATTACCAGAAACTATAGGAGCATAACGACTGCTGGTGTAGCCTATTACCAGAAACTATAGGAGCATAACGACTGCTGGTGTAGCCTATTACCAGAAACTATAGGAGCATAACGACTGCTGGTGTAGCCTATTATCAGAAACTTCAGGAGCATAACGACTGCTGGTGTAGCCTATTACCAGAAACTATAGGAGCATAACGACTGCTGGTGTAGCCTATTACCAGAAACTATAGGAGCATAACGACTGCTGGTGTAGCCTATTACCAGAAACTATAGGAGCATAACGACTGCTGGTATAGTCTATTACCAGAAACTATAGGAGCATAACGACTGCTGGTATAGTCTATTACCAGAAACTGTAGGAGCATAACGACAGCTGGTGTAGCCTATTACCAGAAACTATAGGAGCATAACGACTGCTGGTGTAATCTATTACCAGAAACTATAGGAGCATAACGACTGCTGGTGTTGCCTATTAGGCCTATAGGTCTGCACAACGCATCACTGGGGGCAAACTACCTGCCCCCCAGGACACCTACACCACCCGATGTCACAGGAAGGCCATAAAGATCATCAAGGACAACAACCACCCGAGCCACTGCCTGTTCACCCCGCTATCATCCAGAAGGCGAGGTCAGTACAGGTGCATCAAAGCAGGGACCGAGAGACTGAAAAACAGCTTCTATCTCAAGGCCATCAGACTGTTAAACAGCCACCACTAACATCGAGTGGCTGCTGCCAACATACTGACTCAACTCCAGCTCACCTTAATAATGGATTTGATGGAAATTGATCAAAAATGTATCACTAGCCACTTTAAAAAATGCCACTTAATATAATGTATATGTATATACTGTACTCTATATCATCTACTGCATCTTGCCATCTTTATGTAATACATGTATCACTAGCCACTTTAAACTATGCACTTTTATGTTTACATACCCTACATTACTCATCTCATATGTATATACTGTACTCGATACCATCTACTGCATCTTGCCTATGCCGTTCTGTACCATCACTCTTTCATATATCTTTATGTACATATTCTTTATCCCTTTGCACTTGTGTGTATAAGGTAGTAGTTGTGGAATTGTTAGGTTAGATTACTCGTTGATTATTACTGCATTGTCAGAACTAGAAGCACAAGCATTTCGCTACACTCGCATTAACATCTGCTAACCATGTGTATGTGACAAATTAAATTTGATTTGATTTATTACCAGAAACTATAGTAGCATAACGACTGCTGGTGTAGCCTATTACCAGAAACTATAGGAGCATAACGACTGCTGGTGTAGTCTATTACCAGAAACTATAGGAGCATAACGACTGCTGGTGTAGCCTATTATCAGAAACTATAGGAGCATAACGACTGCTGGTGTAGTCTATTACCAGAAACTATAGGAACATAACGACTGCTGGTGTAGTCTATTACCAGAAACTATAGGAGCATAACGACTGCTGGTGTAGCCTATTATCAGAAACTATAGGAACATAACGACTGCTGGTGTAGCCTATTACCAGAAACTATAGGAGCATAACGACTGCTGGTGTAGCCTATTATCAGAAACTATAGGAGCATAACGACTGCTGGTGTAGTCTATGATCAGAAACTATAGGAACATAACGACTGCTGGTGAAGCCTATTACCAGAAACTATAGGAGCATAACGACTGCTGGTGTAGCCTATTACCAGAAACTATAGGAGCATAACGACTGCTGGTGTAGCCTATTACCAGAAACTATAGGAGCATAACGACTGCTGGTGTAGCCTATTATCAGAAACTATAGGAGCATAACGACTGCTGGTGTAGCCTATTACCAAAAACTATAGGAGCATAACAACGACTGCTGGTGTAGCCTATTACCAGAAACTATAGGAGCATAACGACTGCTGGTGTAGTCTATTACCAGAAACTATAGGAGCATAACATCAGAATTTACGAAGGCCAGCAGCAGCGGGAGGAGGAAGAGGTTTTTCTGATGGTTAGGCTATCTTGATCTCTGGCTCCCGAGTCATTTGTGTGTCTTAATTATTTAATCAAACAGCGTGCTTAAAGCATCAAACCAGTTCAGTACATATAGTTGCTTTAATTAAAACACATGGGGTGTGTCTATATATGGAAAAATAAACGTTATAACATTTCTACCAGTCGGTTGGTAGAAAGAAAAGACGATTCTTGGTTGACCCAAGATTTTTTTAGTTGGGGCCCTAGTGCATTCATTAAGTTCAGACTGCTTTCCCTTTTTACACATTTTGTTACGTTACTTATTCTAAATTAGATATTTTTAAAGAATTAAATGAGAATGTTAAATGTTTTAGAAATTCTTGAGACTCAATTAAATCAATTAATCATGTTCTGAGGATATACAGTGCTTGTTTACATTTACTGATAAACATTGGAGTAAAAAAATTCTTATATTTTGGGTTCTGATGGGATACAACAGTTGAACTAAGCTCATGAGACATTTGTAAGTGATTTCTTCAAGAAACAGATGGGTACATATCATTAATGTATAAATCCCAAAATGGATGTAACAACTACTGATTGCCCCTTTAAGAGTACATATTGGGCTAAACTAATAGGAGATATTGAGGACTACAGTATTTCAGGTATTGTCATTAGATGCATTTGATCAATTGTTAACGTTTTGTTGATGGTCCACTCTTGATGTTCTACACGTTACAGTGAAGCTTCAGACATTCCTACAGGACAACATGAAAGTGTAGAACCCCTTTACTGCATATTGGTTCAACGACTGCAGAGACGGTACTTACTGGGGTTAAACGGATCTCCAACCTCGTCTTCTTCCTCCAATATGACAGTAATCTCCCCCTCCTCTTTCACACCAAAAACTGCATCCTCCTCTTTCTCATCTTCCTCTACTTTCACTGAAACTTCTTTCTCTTCTTCTTTCAATGTAACAGCCTCACCTTCCTTCTCCTCTTTCACAACAATGTTCTGCCACAGACCCTCTTTCTCCGTCCAGCAGACCGCCTCTTCTTTAGCAGGAGGGGAGAAGCTTACTGACCTCATGTTCGGGGATGTTAGCTAGCTAGCTAGCTATCATTAGCGACTAGGCTAGTGCTAACTTAACCAGCCAGCTACTATAGCTGACTAATACAAAATAAGGTAATATTCAATTAAATAGGTTAACAAGTTGATACGAGAGAAGTGTGTTTAAAACACAGTAGGTAATATACACCGAAAGCGTATAAATAGCTTGAATCTTTCGGCTATGTTGGCTAGCAAGCTACCGAGGTGGTTGACGAGCTGTTTATGAAGAACCGTCCACTAGATTGTACGTCACGCTGGCAGCATCGCCTGAAAGACGCACATAGTCGTCTGCTGACTGGAGTCGGAAACGCAGTTGAGGATCATATTTTATTTTCAGACAAAGATTATTGTAAATGGATTTAATTAAATAATACTATTATATTGAGACATACAAAGACAGGAATGTATTGATTGATTAGTGCGAATAGAAAATGGTTACTACAGCACATTTAAGGCAGTTACATCAAACTAAATCTAAATAAGTAGCTAGCTACTGTAGGTCTATACTGCTCCTACATGGTGTAACAATACATCATGTAGATGTATATAATGAACAGACTAGGTCTATACTGCTCCTACATGGTGTAACAATACATCATATAGATGTATATAATGAACAGACTCGGTCTATACTGCTGCTACATGGTGTAACAATACATGATGTAGATGTATATAATGAACAGACTTGGTCCATACTGCTCCTACATGGTGTAACAATACATCATGTAGATGTATATAATGAACAGACTAGGTCTATACTGCTCCAACATGGTGTACCAAAACATCATGTAGATGTATATAATGAACAGACTAGGTCTATACTGCTCCTACATGGTGTAACAATACATCATGTAGATGTATATAATGAACAGACTAGGTCTATACTGCTCCTACACGGTGTAACAATACATCATGTAGATGTATATAATGAACAGACTAGGTCTATACTGTTCCTACACGGTGTAACAATACATCATGTAGATGTATATAATGAACAGACTAGGTCTATACTGCTCCTACATGGTGTAACAATACATCATGTAGATGTATATAATGAACAGACTAGGTCTATACTGCTCCTACATGGTGTAACAATACATCATGTAGATGTATATAATGAACAGATGGGGTCTATACTGCTCCTACATGGTGTAGCAATACATCATGTAGATGTATATAATGAACAGACTAGGTCTATACTGCTGCTACATGGTGTAACAATACGTCATGTAGATGTATATAATGAACAGACTAGGTCTATACTGCTCCTACATGGTGTAACAATACATCATGTAGATGTATATAATGAACAGACTAGGTCTATACTGCTCCAACATGGTGTAACAATACATCATGTAGATGTATATAAGGAACAGACTAGGTCTACACTGCTCCTACATGGTGTAACTCCTACATGGTGTAACAACATCATGTAGATGTATACTACCGTTCAAAAGTTTGGGGTCACTTAGAAATGTCCTTGTTTTTGAAAGAAAAGCAGTGTGTAAACAGTGTGTGTTTTTTCTTGTTCTTTAACAAAGCTTTTGTAAACAGTGTTTTTTCATGCAGCAATTCAGCCATGAAGGCCTGATTCACGCAGTATCTGAACAGTAATGTTGAGATGTGTCTGTTACTTGAACTCTGAAGCATTTATTTGGGCTGCAATCTGAGGTGCAGTTAACTCTAATGAATTTATCCTCTGCAGCAGAGGTAACTCTGGGTCTTCCTTTCCTGTTGCGTTCCTCATGAGAGCCACCCATACCTTGTCACAACACAACTGATTGGCTCAAACGCATTAAGAAGGACAGAAATTCCACAAATTAACATTTAACAAGGCACACCTGTTAATTGAAATGAATTCCAGGTGACTACCTCATGAAGCTGGTTGAGATAATGCCAAGAGTGTGCAAAGCTGTCATCAAGGCAAAGGGTGACTGCTTTGAAGAATCTCAAATATAAAATGTATTTTTATTTGATTAACCCTTTTTTGGTTACTTCATGATTCCATATGTGTTATTTCATAGTTTTGATGTCTTCATTATTATTCTTCAATTTAGAAAATAGTAAAAATAAAGAAAAACCCTTGAATGAGTAGGTGTGTCCAAACTTTTGACTGGTACTGTATGTAAATGTGATATTTCAGTTGTTGTTTTTGTTACATTTGAAACATTTATAAAAACCTGTTTTTGCTTTGTCATTATGGGGAATTGTGATGTCATTATGGGGCATTGTGATGTTATTATGGGGTATTGTGATGTCATTATGGGGTATTGTGTGTAGAACGATGAGGGTAAAATATTGATTTAATCCATTTTAGAATAACGTAACAAAATGTGGAAAAAGTGAAGGGGTCTGAATACTTTCCAAATGCGCTGTAAATATAGGGGCAGTAGTTAGTGACATCACTTCATGAAACAGGAGTTACAAATATATAACATAGATTCACAATATCAACATTCAATGTATTAAAATATATGACCAAGCTGGAAGTGGAAACACCAGCCCAGCCACAATCCTAGAGGTTGACTGATGATCAATCTCCTCCTTCACATCTGACTCCTGATGATCAACCTCCTCCTTCACATCTGACTCCTGATGATCAACCTCCTCCTTCACATCTGACTCCTGATGATCAACCTCCTCCTTCACATCTGACTCCAGTGATCAATCCAGAGCATCTTCTTTTGGGGGAATCCCGATGGACGACGTCATCCAATAGGCCGTCATCACCACCACCGCCCACAAGTTAATTGTCATTGAGGTTATCAATGGGAAGAAACTTAGCAATATGTCCTGTCTGGTAACTTGTCTCGTTCAAAGGATTAACATTGGCAGGTGCACAGGGAGAAACCCCATTAAAAAAATCGGTTGATTTCAAACAGAGGAAACACTTTTGGAAGTCTTTAACTGCATCAAAGTCCGTGGCCTGTGATGTTGGGACAAATGATAGTCCCTTATTATACAAGAGACAAAATCCACAAATTCTACAGCACAACGGCAGAGTCATGTCTTAAGTGTAAAACTAACAATGACTCAATAATCCTTCTGGGAATGTTATGATGTCATAAAGTTATGGGCGGAGTTAGAACGTTGGCTGTCAGAAGTACAGTTATACAATGTAAAATTACTTTTAATCCGTCTGTCTGTATATTTCAAAACATGACATTTGAGGGTGCAGTGAGATACCCCAGAGTTGGACGATACTTTTCTCATAAATCATCTTAAATATTATACTTAATTAAACCTGGAAATCAACCAATCCTCTGTTGTTAATTCAATAGAAAGGTCAAATGCTTTATTATCTAAAAGTTGAAAGTGAAAAATGGTGCTGATTAATGCTGTGATGAAGGCTGTGTTCCAGTGGGTCTGGGCAGGTGTGATGTTGTTAATGGAGATGGAGGTGTGTTCTAGTGGGTCTAGGCAGGTGTGATGTTGTTAATGGAGATGGAGGTGTGTTATAGTGGGTCTGGGCAGGTGTGATGTTGTTAATGGAGATGGAGGTGTGTTCTAGTGGGTCTAGGCAGGTGTGATGTTGTTAATGGAGATGGAGGTGTGTTCTAGTGGGTCTGGGCAGGTGTGATGTAGTTAATGGAGATGGAGGTGTGTTCTAGTGGGTCTAGGCAGGTGTGATGTAGTTAATGGAGATGGAGGTGTGTTCTAGTGGGTCTGGGCAGGTGTGATGTAGTTAATGGAGATGGAGGTGTGTTCTAGTGGGTCTGGGCAGGTATGATGTAGTTAATGGAGATGGAGGTGTGTTCTAGTGGGTCTGGGCAGGTGTGATGTAGTTAATGGAGATGGAGGTGTGTTCTAGTGTGTCTGGGCAGGTGTGATGTAGTTAATGGAGATGGAGGTGTGTTCTAGTGGGTCTGGGCAGGTGTGATGTAGTTAATGGAGATGGAGGTATGTTCTAGTGGGTCTGGGCAGGTGTGATGTAGTTAATGTTTCTATGATGTTGTTTGTGTATGTGTAACTTTTGTATTGTTTATAAAATATCAAATAAAATATTAAAACATTTCCAATGCAAAATAACACCTCACAGTTGTATTTTTGGAGTTATTACATTAAACCAATCAGAATTTAGAAGAATGCCAAAGTCAGGTGTGAAGTAATATGGAGGACCAGCCTATTCCCTATGATGTAAACTACAACAGAGATAACTTAAAATGTATAACTTTAAATTAAACCAATAATTTGCACTCATGACTTGAGTGATTAAAGTAAACCACAGTTTTGTAAATACATAATGCCATCTAACCAAATATCAAAGAACGTTAGCTATATGCAGTTATCTTAGCCAGCCAGCTAACGTTAGCTATATGCAGTTATCTTAGCCAGCCAGCTAACGTTAGCTATATGCAGTTAGCTTAGCCAGCCAGCTAACATTAGCTGTATGCAGTTATATTATCCAGCCAGCTAACATGACCTATATGCAGTTATATTAGCCAGCCAGCTAACATTAGCTATATGCAGTTATCTTAGCCAGCCAGCTAACATTAGCCATATGCAGTTATCTATATGCAGTTAGTCAACCAGCTAACGTTAGCTATTTGGCCAACTAGCTATTAGCCTAACCAGCGTAGCCAACCAGCACGGTTATGGTCAGCGAGACCAACTACCGGAGACCAGTTAGAACCCAACTAACAGTAAGCCAAGGTGGAAAAAGTTACAAAACTCCCGTAGTCTAATTCACAGAAAACATGCTGAAAAGTAGTGATGGGGAAAGCATTGATGCTTTCGAGCAAATTGTGTAAAAAAAACAGGTTCATTACTCAAGGCTTTGAGCGACACAGAATTTAGAACAGCCACATTTCATAGATCACAGGCCGTAGCAGCGTAGCCATTCTGTCATATATTAAACCACTGGCCGTGTTCGAGAGCATCAAATGCATGCTGCATTGTGGGTAAACGGTGACTGGCTGACTGTTTTATAAATAATAATGAGTAGTTATTTATGATGCAAGGTGATTTGTAAATTAGTCAGTCAGCAGCCACCTGCAATGTCGGCTGCAATGTTGAACGAGCCCAATACCAAAACAATCAGGTGTTCGACGAAATTATTCTTCAGACGTCATTGATCACGTGCTGCTGATAAAGTGACACTCCTTTGAATTATACGGCTTAGCGACTTCAGTACATGCCTCATAGCTCCAGTCTCAAACTTAACCCCGTTCCTGCTGAAGAAGAGAAGGTTTGCTGGATGGAGAAAGTAGCTCTCGTGAAAGAGGAGGAGGAAAAGGAGCCTATTACAATACAAAAACAAGTAGAGGGTGAGGCTGTTACCGTGAAAGAAGAAGAGAAAGCCGTTTCAGTTAAAGAAGAGGAAGACGGGTTCCGAGTGAAAGAGGATGACGAAGTTTCAGTGAAAGAAGAGGAGACTGACGATGAACGTAAGTACTGTCTTAACAGAAGCACAAACTCTGTGGTTGGAAGTTGAACTGATGTGTGGTGTGCTTGGTGTTAAAGCGGAAATCTGCAATTGCCACATCCATATTTTGACTTTTAAATTATTTATTTATTTATTTATATATATATATATATATATATTATATATATAGCCATTGATTCTTGAAGAATATAACACATGCCTCATGAGCTTAGTTCAACTGTTTGCCCCATCAGAACCCCAAATAAGCTTTTTTACTCCAATGTTTAGAAACAATGTAAATCAACACTGTATAGCCTCAACATGGTTAAAACTATAATGTTGATATCATGGATGGTCAGTCCTTTCATACATAGGTCTGTCTATGATTTTGAGAGTAGTTACATTTCTCCAGCCCCATCATCTTATTACCAAAACAGTGGTGGAATGACAGCTTTGTTATTGGTTGAACTGCAGATTGGTTGATTGATTGTTGTGTGGCTTTTTTAAAGGGGCAACCTAGTTTTTAAACAAACAAAATGGCTGCCCAGAGTCCTGAGCTGTGTTAGAATACTCATACTAACCGTACTATTTGTGAAGTAAATTGAGTATATAGTCTGCTTATTGGTCATAGTATGATCTAGTTAGTATGCCAAAAGTTCCCGGATGTCGTACTAAATTCGCCAAAATATGATGTAAACGCAGTACTTTAGGGCACATAATGCAATTCTTCAGAAAATGGGCGTGGCTTCAACATTTTCAGATTTGAAGAAAATGGGGGAAAATATGCAGCCGAAGTCCAACGAGAGAGCGGATACAAATGAACTGCTTTAAATAATTATGACAAATGTTGAGCAATGTAATGAAGTAATGACTTTTCAAATAAGTTACCTTACACGTTATGTTAACTATTATTTGACTATTGTTGTTCACTTGACAATCTTAAGACAAATGTCAAATAATGAACATTCATTACAGACGTCATTGTTTGTACAACATCATGGCTACACATCACCTTTTACAGTGGATTTCTGCTGTTGTGGGCCTTAAACCATCTGTCTGACTTGTTGTTCACACAGGAGAGAGACGTGACTATCGTGGATCCTCTGGGGAGCCTCAACAACCTCATGATGCTGACGAGGCAGAGAAGAGTCTCTCCACGTCGAAACACCAGCAGAGAACCACAGGGAAGAAATCTCATTGCTGCTCTGACTGTGGGAAAGGTTGCACATCTTCATCAGAACTTAAAATACACCAGAGAACACACACAGGAGAAAAACCTTATAGCTGTGATCAATGTGGGAAGAGTTTTACTACATCTAGCTCTCTGACTATACACCAGAGAACACACACAGGAGAGAAACCTTATATCTGTGATCAATGTGGGATGAGTTTTACTACATCAAGCCATCTGATTCGACACCAGAGAACACACACAGGTGAGAAGCCTTATAGTTGTAATCATTGTGAGAAGAGTTTTCCTACATCTAGCCAGCTGACTTCACACCAGAGAACACACACAGGAGAGAAACCTTATAGCTGTGATCAATGTGAGAAGAGTTTTACTACATCTTGCTCTCTGACTGTACACCAGAGAACACACACAGGAGAGAAACCTCATAGCTGTGATCAATGTGACAAGAGATACTCTGATAAAAGGTGTCTGATCAAACATCAGAAAATGCATACATGAAGAAGTTGTTTCATGATATCAATGAAATAATGTCACAATGTAGAATGTTTTAACATTGTAGTAGGAGTATTTTAATGATGTCACAATGTAGAATGTTTTAACATTGTAGAAGGAGTATTTTAATGATGTCACAATGTAGAATGTTTTAACATTGTAGAAGGAGTATTTTAATGATGTCACAATGTAGAATGTTTTAACATTGTAGAAGGAGTATTTTAATGATGTCACAATGTAGAATGTTTTAACATTGTAGAAGGAGTATTTTAATGATGTCACAATGTAGAATGTTTTAACATTGTAGTAGGAGTATTCTAATGATGTTCTACCTTATCCTTTGCCCTGTTCAATTGATTGCAGCATGATATGGATATTAGCTTCAGGGGAAAATCCAGGCTCTGAATTGAAAGAGTATTATTTAACAAAAAGTGTTTAACAAAAATAGAGCTGTGTTACACTTACTGCGTTGGTGACCCACTTTAATCAAAATGCAGCACTTCAAAATGTAGCTAGCTGTTTTCTACAAGTTGAAAAAGCTGCTTGTTTAAAAAAATACATGTAAGATGATAATTGTTGCAGATGTTTGTGTATATACACACATGAAAGCAGTATAATAAATTGTACTAATCAATTTTATTAACAATCTGACATCACTCCAGTATTTCTTTACAACATTCAAATGCTAATTGTCTTTATTCCACTACTGAAGAAGCATGACTCAAATCACCTACTCATACTTCAAACATTCAGCCTGACAAAAGATACATGTTTTATTATTCCATGCCTCACCCTTAAATGAAGTATTGCCAATACATATTAACAAAGGGGTGTACATTTGGTTTTGATTTTCATATTTACAATTCATGTAACACTTAGTATTCATAATTATTTATGCAACCAGCTGACCATTTTTGGGTACAATTATATTGACAATGTTGCCCTGCTTTTAGAATATCAGGGTTCATTCTCAGATGTGCCAACCCAAATGCATGACATTGGGGACTGGGGCCGATCCAACAACATGCCTATTGAGTGAACCCTGAAAAGAGAGAGAGAAGTAAGGTGGAAAGTTACTACGGATATTGCAGGAGTTGGTTGCTGATTGTCTCAAGGGTGGGCAGTCAACAAGTTTTGCGTTTAGCCAGTGCGTTGCCATGGATCACAATTTATTTTGACCAAGTTTTTCCTTATTGGAGACTAGTTTTTTTGGGGCTCGTTCCAAGGGTATGAGCGTTCTAGAAGCTAGTTAGTTTTACGATTCTATTGAAAGAAAAAGGATTTTAAAAATAATACGATTGTATATTATTATTTAGAAATACGTGTTTTTTCTTGATTTTAATTGTTGACAGCCAGTAGACACTATGTTTATATTGTAGAAGCATTGTAGTTGATTATGTGAAATGAAAGTTGTTTTCTTTCGGTGGTGAGCAAAGTTGTCCAACAAAAACATAGGATATATTTGTTTTCTTAAGGGGGAAAGTGTTACAGGCTTTGATTTTTCCATTTATGTTTTGAGGTTGGACTTTAGCACGTATAGCTCGTTAGCACGTATAGCTCGTTAGCAAGTATAGCTCGTTAACACGTAGGACGCACTGATTGGTGTCACTTCGTTAGTCAGTATGTGTTACACCTGTGCTGGCTTGTCCATCTCGTTAGTGGGAAGGTGTTTCACCTGAGCTGGTCCAGGTTCTATTTTTAAGAGTGTCTGGCCCAGTGCTCCAGTTGGCTTGATAGATGTCAACACCTTTAGTTGCTCCACCTTTTTGGTTTGCTTCCTGTCTGTAAGTTTGTTGTGAGTTTTTCTTTTGTTTGCCTCTTCTTGGGCAAATTTAGTGGGTCTCATGGTGGGTGTCCTTTAGGTGCCAGTTGTTGTTACTAGTCAATTTTCAGTGGACACCTCCATACTGTCTTTCAGAGCCCCTCCTAAAAAACAAGTTATATTTTGGGTTGGATATAACATCATATTGTTAATATTTTAATCAATGGCATTTCTTTACAATGTTCATTAGTCTTTCAGTTGTTTTTCTTCTGTTTTTTTCTCTTAAGTTTGTACTAAATATCTCCTTATTTTCATTGTTTTTTCCTGTGAAGCCATTGTGTTGCATACATGTCTGAAATGTGCTGTATAAATTAAGCTTGATTTGATTTGAACATATTGCAAAACAAATTAACCCAATGACTGACCAATCAACAGACTCTTGGTCCATCTTGGTATGAAAATCAGTCTCAATCCCACTTTTCAAGCCTGCTGAAGGCGTGGTGGAGTGGTAAACACCACCCCCGGCTCTACCAGGGGCTTGAGGTGGTCTCCCACAGCTCTGCTTATGTCATGTTCTGTGGCCTTGCCGTTCCATTTCTTGACTGCCCCTGTAACACAGAAACACATTTAGTCATGTTATATAAAACACTCAAACACAGTAATGGATATGGAGCATCTATGGCCTCAGTTACACCTGGCACCTAAATGTGACTTCTGTCATCTGATCACTCCAAGCTGCATTAGGTTCAGATCTACCAGGATGGACCTTTGACATAGTCTGGATGCAGTCAGGCCACCGAATATGCATAAGCAATGGCAAAAGATGAGTGGGGAAAAGTACATTTTACACAAGTGACCTTCATAATAATTTAAATGTTATTTGTCACATATGTATGTTATTGCGGGTGTAGCTAAATGCTTGTGTTTCTAGCTCCAACAGTGCAGTAATATCTAACCAAATGCTTGTGTTCCTAGCTCCAACAGTGCAGTAATATCTAACAATTTCACAACAAATACTTAATACACACAAATCTAAGTAATGGAATAAGAATATATCAAATGTATTTATAAAGCCCTTACATCAGTTGATATCTCAAAGTGCTGTACAGAAACCCAGACTAAAACCCCGAACAGCAAGCAATGCAGGTGTAGAAGCACGGTGGCTAGGAAAAACTCCCTAGAAAGTCCAAAACCTAGGAAGAAACCAGGCTATGAGGGGTGGCCAGTCCTCTTCTGGCTGTGCCGGGTGGAGATTATAACAGAACATGACCAAGATGTTCATAAATGACCAGCATGGTCAAATAATAATAATCACAGTAGTTGTTGAGGATGCAACAGGTCAGCACCTCAGGAGTAAATGTCAGTTGGTTTTCATAGCCGATCATTGAGTATCTCTACCGCTCCTGCTGTCTCTAGAGAATTGAAAACAGCAGGTCTGGGACAGGTAGCACGTCCGGTGAACAGTTCAGGTTTCCATAGCCGCAGGCAGAACAGTTGAAACTGGAGCAGCAGCACGGCCAGGGGACAGCAAGGAGTCATCATGCCAGGTAGTCCTGAGGCATGGTCCTAGGGCTCAGGTACTCCGAGAGAAAGAAAGAGAGAATTAGAGAGAGCATACTTAAATTCACACAGGACACCGGATAAGACAGGAGAAATAGTCCAGAAAAACAAACTGACCCTAGCCCCCCGACACAAACTACTGCAGCATAAATACTAGAGGCTGAGACAGGAGGGTTCAGGAGACACTGTGGCCCCATCCGATGATACCCCCAGACAGGGCCAAACAGGCAGGATATAACCCCACCAACTTTGCCAAAGCACAGTCCCCACACCACTAGAGGGATATCTTCAACCACCAACTTACCATCCTGAGACAAGGCACCAACCCAGACAGGAAGACCACGTCAGTGACTCAACCCACTCAAGTGACGCACCCCTCCTAGGGATGGCATGGAAGAGCACCAGTAAGCCAGTGACTCATATATATATAAATATATGGACACGCAATATCAGAGCGGCAAAGACAGATACAGTAGAATAGGATAGAATACAGTATATACATATGAGATGAGTAATACATAGACTAAGATACAGTAGAATAGGATAGAATACAGTATATACATATGAGATGAGTAATGCCAGATATGTAAACATGCAGGAGATCCACGAAGGAAAGATAGTGATGGTGCTCAGTGACGTTGTTGCAAATGGTGGGTAAAATGGTAAAACGTTTGAGTTCATTTTGTCCTGACATGGTCACTTTGTCTACTGTTTATTGCCACGTTGGGATGCAACCTTTGTTTGTTGTCATTTTTTTATACATTTTTTATCATTTTACCCCCGTTTTTTCTCCCCAATGTGGATCTTGTCTCATCGCTGCAACTCCCCAACGGGCTCAGGAGGCGAAGGTCGAGTCATGCGTCCTCTGAAACATGACCCGTCAAACCGCGCTTCTTAACACTTGCCCGCTTAACCCGGAAGCCAGCTGCACCAATGTGTAGGAGGAAACACCGGGCGACGCTTGGCCAATTGTGTGCCGCCCTATGGAACTCCCGATCACGGCAGGTTGTGGTACAGCCCGGGATCGAACCCGGGTGACGCCTCTAGTGACGCCTCTAGCACTGCCATGCAGTACCTTAGACCGCTGCACCACTCTGGTCTATAGTGACACCTCTAACACTGTGATACAGTACCTTAGATTGCTGTGCCACTCGGTCTATAGTGACACCTCTAACACTGCAATATAGTACCTTAGATCGCTGTGCCACTCAGGCATAACCTTTTTTTAACCAATTCTGATGGTTGTTAAAAGTGGAATTTTGACATTATTACCGTTATATCAACACACTTAACACCCCCAACTATAATTCTCTTTGGCACTGTAGACATCTAGTGACCACTTGATTCCATGTGACCAAACATTTCTGAGGCTGAGTCTCAAATAGTCGCCTGTTCCTTTTAATAGCCGGGCAATAGCACACATAGCAAATACATTTTGGGTCTAAATTAAAGGAGCTACAATTATAGTTTAATTACATGTTTTAAATAAAATGTCCATAATACCTGCATTAATACGAACGAGCTACAAAAATCTCTGAAACTGGAAACACTTATCTCCCTCACTAGCTTTAAGCACCAGCTGTCAGAGCAGCTCACAGATTACTGCACCTGTACATAGCCCATCTATAATTTAGCCCAAACAACTACCTCTTTCCCTACTGTATTTATTTATTTATTTAGCTCCTTTGCACCCCATTATTTCTATCTCTACTTTGCACATTCTTCCACTGCAAATCTACCATTCCAGTGTTTTACTTGCTATTGTCATGACGTTAGACACAACACTATATTGTATTTACTTCGCCACCATGGCCTTTTTTTTGCCTTCACCTCCCTTATCTCACCTCACTTGCTCACATTGTATATAGACTTATTTTTCTACTGTATTATTGACTGTATGTTTGTTTTACTCCATGTGTAACTCTGTGTTGTTGTATGTGTCGAACTGCTTTGTTTTATCTTGGCCGGGTCGCAATTGTAAATGAGAACTTGTTCTCAACTGGCCTACCTGGTTAAATAAAGGAGAAATAAATAACACATAATAATACATAAAAATGTAGGAGCAGTATAGACCTAGTCTGTTCATTATATACATCTACATGATGTATTGTTACACCATGTAGGAGCAGTATAGACCTAGTCTGTTCATTATATACATCTACATGATGTATTGTTACACCATGTTGGAGCAGTATAGACCTAGTCTGTTCATTATATACATCTACATGATGTATTGTTACACCATGTAGGAGCAGTATAGACCTAGTCTGTTCATTATATACATCTACATGATGTATTGTTACACCATGTAGCAGCAGTATAGACCTAGTCTGTTCATTATATACAGTGGGGCAAAAAAGTATTTAGTCAGCCACCAATTGTGCAAGTTCTCCCACTTAAAAAGATGAAAGAGGCCTGTCATTTTCATCATAGGTACACTTCAACTATGACAGACGAAATGAGGAAAGAAAATCCAGAAAATCACATTGTAGGATTTTTTATGAATTTATTTGCAAATTATGGTGGAAAATAAGTATTTGGTCACCTACAAACAAGCAAGATTTCTGGCTCTCACAGACCTGTAACTTCTTCTTTAAGAGGCTCCTCTGTCCTCCACTCGTTACCTGTATTAATGGCACCTGTTTGAACTTGTTATCAGTATAAAAGACACCTGTCCACAACCTCAAACAGTCACACTCCAAACTCCACTATGGCCAAGACCAAAGAGCTGTCAAAGGACACCAGAAACAAAATTGTAGACCTGCACCAGGCTGGGAAAACTGAAACTGCAATAGGTAAGCAGCTTGGTTTGAAGAAATCAACTGTGGGAGCAATTATTAGGATATGGAAGACATACAAGACCACTGATAATCTCCCTCGATCTGGGGCTCCACGCAAGATCTCACCCCGTGGGGTCAAAATGATCACAAGAACGGTGAGCAAAAATCCCAGAACCACAAATTTTGTTTGTGTTTTCTATCCAATAGTAATAATAATATGCATATTGTACGAGCAAGAATTGAGTACGAGGCCGTTTGAAATGGGCACCATTTAACTGGCTACTCAATACTGCCCCTTGCAGCCATAAGAAGTTAAGACAATTGTAAAATAATTTAACAGACCTCTGGGCATCACCTTTTACCTCAAATAAACAGTGGAGTTGTGGTGTTGTGGGCCTTTAACCGTCTGACTTTGTTGTTCACACAGGAGAGAGATGTGACTATCTTGGAATCTCTGGGGAGCCTCAACAGCCTCATGATGCTGACAAGGCAGAGAAGAGTCTCTCCAGATCAGAACTCCTCAAGAAACACCAGCAGAGACCCACAGGGAAGAAATCTCACTGCTGCTCTGACTGTGGGAAATGTTGCAAATCTTCATCAGAACTTAAAATACACCAGAGAACACACACAGGAGAGAAACCATGTGGCTGTGCTCAATGTGGGAAGAGTTTTTCTACATCTAGCCATCTGACTGTACACCAGAGAACACACACAGGAGAGAAACCATATAGCTGTGATCAATGTGGGAAGAGTTTTGCTAATTCTAACCATCTGACTGCACACCAGAGAACACACACAGGAGAGAAACCATATAGCTGTAATCAATGTGGGAAGAGTTTTTCTACATGTGGCTCTCTAACAAAACACAGGAGAACACACACAGGAGAGAAACCATATAGCTGTAATCAATGTAGGAAGAGTTTTTCTACATCTGGCTATCTAACTAACCACCATAGAACACACACAGGAGATAATCCGTGCTGTGATCAATGTGGGAAGAGTTTTTCTACTCCTAACTATACACCAGAGAACACACACAGGAGAGAAACCTTATAGCTGTGATCAATGTGGGAAGAGTTTTTCTTCTTCTAGCTATCTAACTATACACCATAGAACACACACAGGAGAGAAACCATATAGCTGTGATCAATGTGGGAAGAGTTTTACTTGGCCAAAAAGCCTGAATATACACAAGCGGACACACTCAGGGAAGAGATACTCTGATAAAAGATCTTTGATTAAACATAAAATACATGAAGGAGTTGTTTCATGATATCAATGAAATAATGTCACAATGTAGAAAGTTTTAACATTGTAGTAGGAGTATTTTAATGATGTCACAATGTAGAATGTTTTAACATTGTAGTAGGACTATTTTAATGATGTCACAATGTAGAATGTTTTAACATTGTAGTAGGACTATTTTAATGATGCCACAATGTAGAATGATTTAACATTGTAGTAGGAGTATTTTAATGATGTCACAATGTAGAAGCCTAAACATTTGTCCCTGTTACACTTCCCACGTTGGTGACCCACTTGAATCAAAATGCAACACTTCAAAATGTAGCGATCTGTTTTCTACAAGTTGTCCTCTAACCAGGGATGTACACGTTACTCCCAGATTCTGTGTGGTTTTTGAGCTGTTAGTTTTAACATGACGTGCAACCTCATCTCCCTTCTGTCACACAATTGATTTCAACATGATATCGTTGAGTGATTAAATGTGTGATTAAATGACTTGAGTGATTAAAGTAAACCAACGTTTTGGAAATACATAACACCATCTAACCAAATATCAAAGAATGTTAGCTATATGCAGTTATCTTAGCCAGCCAGCTAACGTTAGCTATATGCAGGTATCTACGCCAGCCAGCTAACGTTAGCTATATGCAGTTATCTACGCCAGCCAGCTAACGTTCGCTATATGCAGTTATCTTAGCCAGCCAGCTAACATTAGCTATATGCAGATATCTTAGCCAGCCAGCTAGAGTTAGCTATATGCAGTTATCTTAGCCAGCCAGCTAGAGTTAGCTATATGCAGTTATCTTAGCCAGCCAGCTAACGTTAGCTATATGCAGTTATCTTAGCCAGCCAGCTAACATTAGCTATATGCAGTTATCTTAGCCAGCTAACCTTAACTATGTGCAGTTATCTTAGCCAGCCAGCTAACATAACTGCATATAGCTAATCTTAGCCAGCCAGCTAACGTTAGCTATTTAGCCAACTAGCTATTAGCCTAACCAGCGTAGCCAACTAGTACGGTTATGGTCAGCGAGACCAACTACCAGAGACCAATCAGAACCCAACTAACAGTAAGCCAACGTGGAAAAAGTTACAAAACTTCCGTAGTCTAATTCACAGAAAACATGCTGAAAAGTAGTGATGGGGAAACAAAGCTTCCTGAATCATTGGCTCTTTCCAGCCAATTGTGTCAAAAAAAATTGGTTCATTACTCAAGGCTTTGAGCGACACAGAATTTAGAACAGCCACATTTTATAGATGAAGTCACACGCATTAGCAGCGTAGCCATTATGTCATATATTAAATCACTGGCCGTGTTCGAGAGCATCAAATACATGCTGGGTTGTGGGATTTATAAATAATAATGAGTAGTTATTTATGATGCAAGGTGATTTGTAAATTAGTCAGTCAGCAGCCACCTGCACTGTCGGCTGCAATGTCGAACGAGCCCAATACCAAACCAATCAGGTGTTCGACGAAATTATTCTTCAGACGTCATTGATCACGTACTGCTGATAAAGTGACACTGCTTTGAATTATACCGCTTAGCGACTTCAGTACATGCCTCAAAGCTCCAGTCTCAAATTTAACCCCGTTCCTGCTGAAGAAGAGAAGGTCTGCTGGATGGAGAAAGTAGCTCTCGTGAAAGAGGAGGAGGAAGAGGAGGTTGTTACAATACAAAAACAAGTAGAAGGTGAGGCTGTTACAGTGAAATAATTATTCTTGAAGAATATAACACATGCCTCATGAGTTTAGTTCAACTGTTTACCCCATCAGAACCCCAAATAAGCTTTTTTACTCCAATGTTTAGAAACAATGTAAACCAACACTGTATAGACTCAACATGGTTAAAACTGTAATGTTGATATCATGGATGGTCAGTCCTTGCATCCATAGTCTGTCTATGAATTTGAGAGTAGTTACATTTCTCCAGCCCCGTCCATCATCTTATTACCAAAACAGTGGTGGAATTACAGCTTTGTTATTGGTTGAACTGCAGATTGGTTGATTGATTGTTGTGTTGCTTTTTTAAAGGGGCAACTTAGTTTTTAAACAAACAAAATGGCTGAGTCCTGAGCTGTGTTAGAATACTCATACTAATCGCACTATTTGTGATGTTAATTGAGTATATAGTATGCTTATTGGTCATAGTATGATATAGTTAGTATGCCAAAAGTTCCCATATGTCGTACTAAATTCGCCAAAATATGACATATACACGCAGTACATTAGGGCCCATAATGCAATTCTCCAGGAAATGGGCGTGGCTTCAACGTTTTCAGATTTGAAGAAAATGGGGGAAAATATGCAGCCGAAGTCCAACGAGAGAGCGGATACAAATGAACTGCTATAAATAACTATGACAAATGTTGAGCAATGTAATAAACTAATGACTTTTTAAATAAGTTACGTTACACGTTATGTTAGCTACACTATCCTTACAAAATGCATAGCAAATCTTTACAGCAGTATGTACCAGTATGTGAGCTAGCTACCTTACATTAGTTGGCTACTTATACATCCAACTTGCCAGTATACTAACTATATTCTAACTAACTACCCAATGTTTATTGACTTGATTAGAGCGCAGAATAACTGATGTATTTAATAACGCTCAACACCCGTTGAATATGGCCGGTGTCAGTAAACATCTGCAAAAAAGCTCAAATTAAATTGTTGCCAGCAGCACAGTTAGTCACCAACGCTCTGGATAACATGAAAACAGCCTAACCAACTCTTCTAGGGCAAGTAAAATGGTAAGAGAGGTTTTCTCTCATTTGTGTCTAGCAAGTCATCCAACGTGAGCCAGTTAGCTTGGGTGCTTTACTGTCATTGTGAGGTCAGAACGCTTGGATCGACCCTACTCCTCAGCCATATAGTATTTGTTTACAAACA
The DNA here is from genome assembly GCF_016432855.1 of Salvelinus namaycush. Taxonomy (NCBI): domain Eukaryota; kingdom Metazoa; phylum Chordata; class Actinopteri; order Salmoniformes; family Salmonidae; genus Salvelinus; species Salvelinus namaycush. Next base: position 20,745,291 of record NC_052345.1, read on the forward strand.
GTGGTGTTATACAAGCTTATGTTTTGGTTTCTGGTGGGGTAATACGGTTGAAACATTTGAGGCATTTATAAGTTATATTCTTCAAGAATCAATGGTTATATTGTACATGGGTCTTTCTATAACTGCCAGTGTAGATTTCCTGTTGGGGTCAAATTGTTACAGCTGTTGATAAGTCATTGTACAATATTCTGGCAATACTGTTCATGCCATTACATTAAAGGCGAAAGATTGTCTTGTCTTAGCAAGGTGTTGCTTAAATAATGTTAGCTGCTAATCGCTAGTTAGCGGGCTAGCTAGCTTGCTAAATGTATTAAGAGTCAGAGCAAATGTAGCTTGCTAATACTGCCTGGTACCAGTGCTGGTGTAGGCCTAGATAAGCATGTTTGTGCAGAGGTATCTTATCAGAGAGGGGTAAGCGAAGTATGAATATGTTGGCTAGCTAGCCGGCTACATGAAGTAAGAAAACAACATGTAATGTAACATCTAATTAGGGTCAACTGGAAACACTGACCAACACTTTGCTTCCTACCATGTCTTCTTCTCTGAGGTTTATTGTCAGACTACACTCATCAGGTGTATTGCTGCCACCTACTGTACGGGTTTGTAAAAGATAACGAAAACGCAAAAAAATTGGATTAACAAATCATACTAATTATGTAAAATAAACACGAACCAAATTCACTCCACTACCCTGAATTTCAAACAAAAAGGGTACTATTCAGATCCCTACACAGGTTCAGAAACCTGGGAGGGGTGGAACGTCTTCATTCAGTACTCCCTGTAACATTTAGTCTGAAGTCCTGGAGATCCAGAAATCTATTTGCCGCCTTCACAATGATGTCTAGCTTCTTAGATGTTTTATTAGTTTATTATTAATGCAGTTTATCACTGCTGCAGTGAGGGCAATGCAAACGCAATTTTGTTGTAGAAACTCCTCCATGCTAATGCGGAAACTGCTATTTTTGGACAAAGGTTACTAATAATTTATTAATGCAATTTATCACTTGCTCTATAAACACAACAAAGTCCACCTTGTTCACTATTAGTGTGTTGGGATCCTTCTCCTGCATGGCTTCACTGCAGACTGTGGGAAATGAGCTACCTTCTCCTCTCTACTCCTTCAGCTATTTTCACTGCCTCCACATAGGACACCTGCTGGATGGGCCTGATCATTCTAGCTACTGTGACATCCTTCATTCATACAGGGCACTCTGGGAACTCGGGAACGTGAATCCCATCACAATTACAACATGCTTAATTTATACCTTTGACAAACACCTGCCACATGTCCAAACTGCAGCGGCTTCTGTATATCTCACTTACCCAGGTTTTACATAAGATGGGAGAACCACTTCACCAAACCACAGTAAAACCTTCCGTCTATCATTCATTTTAATCAACGTGCGTCTACCTGAAATGTTTAACCTAAACCACACAAAGCTTTCTCCTTTTGCGCCGTTGACACACAATCAGTATCATACTGCTCCTGGTCACTCGAACCGAGTCCATCCATCATCCATCACCATCTTTGAGACCGTTAACAGGTCACCCACAAAAACATCCTTGCTGATGATTCCCACTCCGACCCTAAACTGCTGTTCATTACCAACTTTAGCCCTTTTCACTCCACTGTTCTTCACCATCGTCCACTCAGTCTCACCAACTGTACAGAGTCAATGTGCGGGGGCACCGGTTAGTTGAGGTAATATGTACATGTAGGTAGAGTTAAAGTGACTGTTCTTCACCATCCTCCATGCAGTCTCACCAACTGTACTCACGCCAAGAGAATCCCACAATGCTTCCTCCATTGCTCCTCCAGTCATCCCTGGACTCCCTCGCTCTGTGCTGTGAAAGATGTGAGAGTTTGTGTTCTCAAAGTAGCATCTATATTGTTGTCATTCCATCTATATTGTTGTCATTCCATCTATATTGTTCTCATTCCAGCACATCTGTTGCTTCACCAACTTGTTATCCCTTTCGTCTGCACTACTTGCTGTCATTTCCCTTCCTGATTTCCCTCTCTTGGATGTCTCCACCATGCTCCTACTCTGTCAGTAATTCCTCCCTGGTTTATTAATTGGTAGTCAAACAAGAATATATTCAAGGTGCTGCACATTCTATTCCAAATCTAGAATTAGAGTCGTCATTATGTTTCCATGATTTCAACAGTTCACCAGTTAACTAAGCCTATAATGTGGACACCAAGGATGTGGATACCAAGGAACTTGAAGCTTTCAACTGCTCCACTACAACCCCTTCGATGAGAATGGGGGCGTGCTCAGTGTTTAGTCCCAGGGTCCTTAGCTTAGTGATGAGCTTTGAGCACTATGGTGTTGAACGCTGAGCTGTAGTCGATGAATAGCATTCTCACATGGGTGTTCCTTTTGTCCAGGTGGGAAAGTGCAGTGTGGGGTGCAATAGAGATTGCATCATCTGTGGATCTGATGGGCCCGTATGCAAATTGGAGTGGGTCTAGGCGCATGTTTGGAGTACACGTCCTGGTAATCCGTTGGGCCCTGTGGCCTTGTGAATGTTAACCTGTTTAAAGGTCTTACTCACATCGGCTGCGGAGAGCGTGATCAGAAAGTCGTCCGGAACAGCTGATACTGTCATGCATGTTTCAGTGTTACTTTCCTCGAAGCGAGCGTAGAAATAAATTAGCTCGTCTGGTAGGCTCGTGTCACTGGGAAGCTATCGGCTGTGCTTCCCTTTGTAGTCTGTAATAGTTTGCAAGCCCTGCCACATCCGACGAGGGTTGGAGCCGATGTTCAAGGGGTATATCAATCTCCCCAGGGTAGCAGTAATACGTTGTGAGATTTGTCCACAAAGGGTTACCCCTCCCATAGGTGGCTCATTATTGGGATTCATTGCTGATTCCTACCTGTAGCTCACTATGAAGTGTCTAGTGATACAGGTTAAGGGCCCTGTTGGAGATTGGTGGTGGGTAGTGGAGTCGAGGGAACAAGTAGGGTTGGACACGGCCATGTTATTATCCCACACAGTCTCTATGGTTCATTTCAACCCCGTTCCTGGGAATTAGATTTGATTACAAATTGTCCCAGTCTGTTACCACAGAAGGGGTACGTTTGTCCCATTTCCAGCAAGGTTACGAGGCGCTTTGTCATTTCCAGAGTCAGTTTATTTTGGTACTGTCCATATATAGCTTGTTTTTGGTCACAGAATGGCTGAATAAGTGCAACATTTTACCTGGAGTTAACTATGCAGAGCATAGAACATGTGGAATGACTTTAGCTTCCCTCCAGGCCTGAGGGCACACGCTCTCTAGTAGGCTTAAATTAAAGATACGGAAAATAGGAGTGCCAATATAGTCCGCTATTATCCTCAGTAATTTTCCATCTAGATTGTCAGACCCCGGTGGCTTGTTATTGTTGATAGACAACAATAATTTGTTCACCTCTTCCACACTGACTTTACAGAATTCTAAATTACAATGCTTGTCTTTCATAATTTGGTCAGGTATACTTGGATGTGTAGTGTCAGCGTTTGTTGCTGGTATGTCATGCCGAAGTTTGCTAATCTTGCCAATGAAAAAATCCTAAAAGTAGTGGGCTTTGTGATGAATGAGCCATCTGATTCAGTTAATTTTTTCCCAAAATTGTATGTAAGGTTCTCCAAAGCTTTTTACTATCATTCTTTATGTCATTTATCTTTGTTGCATTGTCTTTTTCTTCTTTTTCTTCAGTTTAGTCACATGATTTCTCAATTTGCAGGATGTTTGCCAATCGGTTGTACAGCCAGACTTATTTGCCATTCCTTTTCCCTCATCCTTCTCAACCATACCATTTTTCAATTTCTCATCAATCCACTGGGATTTAACAGCTTTTGCAGTCATTTTCTTAATGGGTGCATGCTTATTAGTAACTGGAATAAGCAATTTCATAAATTCGTCCAGCGTCTGGTTGCTCCTCATTACACACCACAGAGCAGCAAATATTCTTTACATCATCAACATAGGAATCCCCCGTTTTATTAAATAATTGAGACACACAAATGACTGAAGGGAACCAGAGATCAAGATAGCCTAACCATAAGAAAAAAACTCTTCCTTAGCATTCTCCTCCCGCTGCTGCTGGCCTTCGTAAATTCTGACGTTATGCTCCTGAAGTTTCCAGTAATAGGCTACAACAGCAGTCGGCAACCTTTTCCATTTGGAGTGCCAATTTATCTGACCATTTCTACTGATCTGGTGCCAGTTATGATTTTCATATTCACATTTTACTGGAACAGTTTCATTTAATTTATAATAGTAATAATAATTATAATAGTCTTTGTATCTCAAAATCATTCTCTGTGATTAATCTATATTCTATATAAATCGAAATTAAAATTATACAAATTGAAATAACTTTTATTGCCATTGCCAACTATGTAAAAATAGCCTACATGAAGCCAACAAATAAAAACAGCTAGAAAATATCCAGATAAAAATAAATCACAGTGGCTGCTCATGGCCTGTCTACATAGTTGATACAATGTTTCAAGTTCTATCACCTAGGTCGGTCTGAAACTTGATAAAAAATATTCTGGGCCCTGAGTTTCCCGCGCCAGTGAGTTTGGGACAGACACAGCTGTAAATCAAATCAAATCAAATGTATTTGTCACATACACATGGTTGTAGGCTATTTGTGTAAGGGATATGAAGTAATCAGGTATTTTATGACATTTCCACTGCATTACATTTTTCCCTTTCATGTCGAGTGGTTATCAAGAGTGAGAGCTGGAAATATTTTACAAATACTTTGAGGAACTATTGTCATTTGCCAATTGATTTTAGTAAGACTTTGTTTACATGCTGTTTGAGATGAAGAAAAAATTACTTTGAGAAGCTCCACAAATCATTAGTGGTGGTGCGTAAATACTATCAGACATCCCCAAATAGGTGCATCGCTCTCTGCATCGCTCTCTGCCCTCTGTTTGCTAAAACGCAATTTGGTTTCAGAAACTCCTCCATGCTAATGCGGAAATCCCTAGTTATACCAATACCATAGACCTACTGTAGGACCCATAACTTCACCTAACAACAACATAGACCTACTGTAGGACCCATAACTTCACCTAACAACAACATAGACCTACTGTAAGACCCATAACTTCACCTAACAACAACATAGACCTACAGAAAGGTGCCTATATTGGAGACCAAAAGTTGTCTGGCACACTGCTTAGGATTTTAACAACTTTAAAAACGTTTTTCTAGCATACAATCGTCAATGTTACTACTAAAGGAAAAACAAGAAAAAATATGACTTGTTGTTCACTTGACTGTCTTAAGACAAATGTCAAATAATGAACATTCATTACAGACGTCATTGTTTGTACAACATCATGGCTACGCTGTTGGCATCACCTTTTTACAGTGGATTTTTGCTGTTGTGGGCCTTAAACCACCTGTCTGACTTGTTGTTCACACAGGAGAGAGACGTGACTATCGTGGATCCTCTGGGGGGCCTCAACAACCTCTTGATGCTGACGAGGCAGAGAAGAGTCTCTCCACGTCAAAACACCAGCAGAGACCCACAGGGAGTACATCTCATTACTGCTCTGACTGTGGGAAAGGTTGCACATCTCCATCAGAACTTAAAATACACCAGAGAACATACACAGGAGAGAACTTATAGCTGTGCTCAATGTGGGAACAGTTTTACTACATCAAGCCATCTGACTTCACACCAGAGAACACACACAGGAGAGAAATCTTATAGTTGTAATCAATGTGGGAAGAGTTTTACTACATCTAGCCAGCTGACTCCACACCAGAGAACACACAGAGGAGAGAAACTTCATAGCTGTGATCAATGTGACAAGAGATACTCTGATAAAAGATCTCTGATCAAACATCAGAAAATACATACATGAAGGAGTTGTTTCATGATATCAATGAAATAATGTCACAATGTAGAATGTTTTAACGTTGTAGTATTAGTTTTTTAATAATGTCACAATGTAGAATGTTTTAACATTGTAGTAGGAGTATTTTAATGATGTTCTACCTTATCGTTTGCCCTGTTCAATTGATTGCAGCATGATATGGATATTAGCCTCAGGGGAATTCTAGGCTCTGAATTGAAAGAGTATTATTTAACAAAAAGTGACAAACAAAAAAAGAGCTGTGTTACACTTACTGCGTTGGTGACCCACTTTAATCAAAATGCGGCACTTCAAAATGTAGCTAGCTGTTTTCTACAAGTTGAAAAAGCTGCTTGTTTAAAAAAATACATGTAATATGATAATTGTTGCAGATGTTTGTGTATATACACACATGAAAGCAGTATAATAAATTGGTCTATAATCAATTTTATTAACAATCTGACATCAATCACTCCAGTATTTCTTGACAACATTCAAGTGCTAATTGTCTTTATTCCACTACTGAAGAAGCATGACTCAAATCACCTCACATTTCAAACATTCAGCCTGACAAAAGATACATGTTTTATTATTCCATGCCTCATCTTTAAGTGAAGTATTGCCAATACATATTAACAAAGGGGTTTACATTTAGTTTTGATATTTACAATTCATGTAACATTTAGTAATCATAATTATTTATGCAACCAGCTGACCATTTTTGTGTACAATTATATTGACAATGTTGCCCTGCTTTTAGAATATCAGGATTCTTTCTCAGATGTGCCAACCCAAATGCATGACATTGGGGACTGGGCCCAGTCCAACAACATGCCTATCGAGTGAACCCTGAAAAGAGAGAGAGAAGGTGGAAAGTTACTATGGATATTGCAGGAGTTGGTTGCTGATTGTCTCAAGGGTGGGCAGTCAACAAGTTTTGCGTTTAGCCAGTGCGGTGCCATGGATCACAATTTATTTTGACTGCACGTTTTTCCGTATTGGAGATTAGTTTTTTGGGGGCTCGTTCCAAGGGGACGAGAGTTCTAGAAGCTAGTGGGTTTTAGGATTCTATTGAAAGAAAAAGGATTAAAAAAAATAATACTATTGTATATTATTATTTAGAAATATGTGTTTTTCCTTGTTTTTAATTGTTGACAGCCAGTAGACACCATGTTTATATTTTAGAAACATTGTAGTTGATTATGTGAAATGGAAGTTGTTTTCTGTTGGGGGTGAGCAAACATGTCCAACAAAAATATAGGATATATTTGTTGTCTAAAGGGGGAAGGAGTTACAGGCTTTGGTTTTTCCATTTATGTTTTGAGGTTGGACTTTAGCACGTATAGCTCGTTAGCACGTAGGGTGCATTGATTGGTGTCACCTCGTTAGTCAGTATGTGTTACACCTGTGCTGGCTTGTCCATCTTCGTTAGTGGGAAGGTGTTTCACCTGAGCTTGTCCAGGTTCTATTTAAGAGTGTCTGGCCCAGTGCTCCAGTTGTCTTGATAAATGTGGAGAGTCAACACCTTTAGTCGACCCACCTTTTTGGTTTACTTCATGTCTTTAAGTTTGGTGTGGGTTTTAATTTTGTTTCCCTCTTCTTGGGCAGATTTAGTGGGTCTCATGGTGGGTGACTTTTATGTCCCAGTTGTTGTTACTAGTCAACTTTCAGTGGACACTGAGAGCAAAACTGCAACATTATGTTATAATACTTTTATTGCATCAAATTGTTGTTTTATGCAACAGAATAGAGGGTTCTTATGACTATTGTGTCTGTGTTCTACTTAGGATGGGCCTCTGGGAGATAACACTGACAGGAGATTTACAATGTCTTTTGGGTGATAAAACCTAAAGAGACCGCATTCCAGAGCATGAGTTAATGTTTCTGTTCTATACGGTACCAGGGAGAGATGACCTCAGGGCCAGACCCTGGTCTCTACACAAAGAGTACTGTTTTTACAGCAGATACTGTCTGCTGAGAATTATAAGTATATTTCATGCAAATCTTAACCTTGTGACCCGTTCTATACATCTGTTGTTGGTCATGTAGGTTGAAAGGGGTGTATCTTGGCTGTAAAATACCTTTGTACTTTTGTATCGTGGCTCTCAGTGAATCATCTGGGGGTGATTTGTTGACCAGCCATCATTATCGTAGAGCACTCAATTGATTCACTTTATATTTGTGCGTTGTATTGACCTGCTCCCTTATTAATAAGTGAATAAATATTTAGATTTAACTCTGACTTGTGTGATAAGTTTGTCTCATTTGATATTAAAGAAATTAACCACATTTGGGGATGTTAATCTTCACTTGGTGACCGCTCCCGACGACCTGGGTAAATGGTGCACCAGGGATCCCTCAAACTTGGGATCTCATGGAGACCACACTTTGGGAATGGAGCAGATGGACCCACCTTTGATCTGAGAGGCAGCGAGCCGAGTGGATACCAAATCTGAAACCTAGTTTTAAAAAAAGAGGTGAGCGAAACACGCAAAATGTAGTTTTTAGAAAAGCCTCGTAGTGTGTATTCTTGTGTGAGGGGGGCACCTTGGAGGTGTAAAAAGGGCCCAGTCAGGAGGCTCTGAGTGTGTATTCCTGTATTTTCCCAGTATGGGAGGTGTTGCTAGATTTATTGAATAAACCTTTTTCCATAAAGTTAGTGAACCAAGGTGGCTGACTAGCTGTTGATGTTGAAGAAGCGTCCCGTCCACTAGATTAAACGTCACAGTGGCAGAATCACCTGAAAGATGCACATCGCCATCTGCTGACTGGAGTTGGTATCGCAGTTGAGAAAATACTTTCAGACAAAAAGCTAAAAAGCGACTGCCTAAAAAAAACAACGACTCCCTTTGAAAACGGGCTATGTGGCATCAGAAACATTTATTATAGTGTAAAAATGTACTACAAAGTGTAGCTAAATAGAATAACTTTGGTCATACCCACTCAGCCCGTGACGTCCAAGGACGTCGAATTATGGGCCATATCAGGTCTGTCTGTTGTGGCCGCTATTTCGCCCCAAAATAGTAATCACAAATTTGGCTGTGTGTAACTATGTAAATGTCTCTCGGACAAGGTGAGTTTTATCAATATACACTCTAAAAAGTAAAGGTTCCTGGAGTATTCTTTAGGGGTTCTTCAAAATGAAACTGTGGGGGAACCCCTAAAAGTTATTTGAAGAACCTTTTGTGGGAACCCCTAAAAGTTCTTTGAAGAACCCCTTATCATGGTTTCTCAAAGAACCTTTTGGGGTACATTTTTTTAACTCCCTGTCCAGCCTCCCTCCATTATAAAAACATATTTTAATAACAATATTGATTTAAATAATTAATTGTTTATTTAGTGGCACCACAAATGTGAATTAATATTTACCAAACAATTTACCAAACAAAACACATTACAAAATTGCAACATTTCTGCAGACATAATAAATAATACATTTACTTTGTATAGTGCTTTTCATGACATTTAAAAATATATAAATAATGATGTACAATAAAAACAACATACATTAAAAATGAATCATAGGTAAACTAACAATATTGTAGACTTGATGCTAAATACAGATTTTTCAGCTTTAGTGTGTATATCGTATCCACTTAGTTATGTTAGGAAGTTTGCCATCTTTATGACCGGCCCTGGTAACTTCACCCCAACTTCTCTTATCCCCAGAACACAGTAACTTAACAACATAAGTGTTTTTCTGACATTTTTGGGAAATGTAAGGGAAAATAAAAAATACAGCCCTAGAAGTCCCATGGGGACGTCCTCGAGGGCGTGGATGTTCTCCCCCATCAAAGTCCAGCGGGATTTCACTCTCATGGTGAAATGGATTTCCGCCGATGTGCAGTAAAGGAGTGAAGAGCGGTGAAATCTGTGTCAACAAAAGTAAGAAAAGATTAATACACATACACTTAACAAAGAACAGAACAAATGTTCAGCTGTAGTTTTATAGAAGCATGCACACCTATGTTTATGAAGAAACAGATGATTGGTGCATAGACATACCTTGTCACGGACATAAAGGCCACTCGGGTCCTCATTGAAGAGGTAGGGCAAGAGCAGAATCGCTGCTGTGGTCTCCAGTCCTAGTAAAGTAAAGCAATGATCTTACTACACTTGCTAATTTTATTACAAAATACATTAGAGAAAGGGAAGGAATAAGAGCAAATCCCTCTTCTGTATTGTCCTTCAGGGACTGTCAAAATAGCAGGATGATGTCCTCACCCCTGCCTTGCCTCTCGACCTCTGATAGTCCTTGAATTATCTTTTTGTCTATATCCGTTCCATGGACTTGATTCATTTCTGAGAAGATCTGAAAAGATCATTTGTACACATTTGTATGCTAATAGATTTCAGTTTGTATTGACTGCTATGTAGGTTAAATGTACACTTCAAATGCAGCTGTCCTACAACATATTCGTACCTTCTTCTTGATCCCAATTGCATTGTGTCCATGTTCTGTCCTATAAGAATTTCAAAGGAAGAGAAAATGTGTCAAAGAATAGTCTTACAAGCATTAAAACATATATATATATATATTAAATAAATATTGAAAAATAAATGGCATCGACATACAATTGAATGTAAAATAGATGAACATATTGGAGAAAGCACTAGCCAATACAATACTGCCATACAGTAACAGTACTGCCATACAGGCCTAATATCACATTTCAAGATATCTTTGTACACAAATTGTTCAATATTTTATCAGGCTGACTTGAAAGATTATACGCAACATTTTGCTGCGTGGCAATACTGTGTTTGGATTCTGAAGGGGATTTATACAAAAGAGGTAGTCTAGACACTGTATTAATACCATTATGCATTTGAATCCCATCTACAGCTACCATCTAAGATATTAATTTCCCTCCACAAGGGGGCGTACATGTAACGTTTCCAAAATGGGATAGTATTGTACATGTAACGTTTCCAAAATGGGATAGGACTGTACATGTAACGTTTCCAAAATGGGATAGTATTGTCCATGTAACGTTTCCAAAATGGGATAGTATTGTACATGTAACGTTTCCAAAATGGGATAGTATTGTACATGTAACGTTTCCAAAATGGGATAGTATTGTACATGTAACGTTTCCAAAATGGGATAGTATTGTCCATGTAACGTTTCCAAAATGGGATAGTATTGTACAGGTAACGTCTCCAAAATGGGATAGTATTGTACATGTAACGTTTCAAAATGGGATAGTATTTTCATGTAACGTTTCCAAAATGGGATAGTATTGTACATGTAACGTTATGCCCCCTTGTGAGTTAATAGTATTGCATGCTGTAGCAGGCTATATAAAGAGGAAGACCTCCATTGACGATTCAGTTCATTGTACCATCTCGTCTGGACAGGTCACCGTCCTTAGTTATTTAGTTAACGTTAGCTAGTTCATTATCACAAAAGTGAGAACTGCTCTAGATTGGAAACTTACGTTAATGAGTGTAAAGCCATGTTGGCTTTATGGAAACGATATACAATATATGGTAAAGAATATAGTTCAGGAAATAATCCAAACCTAGTTGTGTCTAATTAGGACATAACGTTAGCTAGCTAGATAACGGTACTGTACTGTAGCTCATACAACGCCGACGGTCAAACCCGGCTTTCTAATATTTACGGTAATTAACTATAGTAACATTATGGAAGCTATTCACAGAAAACCACCATTGTCTTCGTTATTCATTAGTATGTTATATTATTATTATATAAATTATTTCGAGACATATTCAGAGCCAAACATCAACCCAACTTAACCTTTTTAACTGTTGTCGCATCCAAACTTGTCACCATCGTTTTCAGTTGTAATTGCGAAGTTCCCAGAAGAAGTCCAGCAACAACGGAGGTTCCTCGATGAACCCACCTTCTAACAAGTTCTTTGAAGAACCTTTTGGGGCTGTTTTTCATTGACCAAGAACCCTGCGGTTCTTAGGGGATCTGAGAACAACTCCAGTTGAACCCTTCATTTTTAGAGTTGTAGTCGGCTCTATTTACACTCAGATTCAAAACATGATGATTAGCATCAACGATCAAGTCAGCTGCTGCTGCTCCAATATAGTATGATGTGAGACGGTGAACTGACGTTGAACTGGGCAGTCAGTCATTCATTCTGTACTATGAGTCTATCAAATCAAATCAAATTTTATCTTACAGTGAAATGCTGACTTACAAGCCCCTAACCAACAATCAATGCAGTTTTTAAAAAGTACAAATAAGAATAGAAAATAAAAGGAACAAGTAATTAAAGATCAGAAGTTAAATAACAATATCTAGACTACATACAGGGGGTACCGGGACAGAGTCAATGTGCGGGGGCACCGGTTAGTCGAGGTAATTGAGGTAATATGTACATGTAGGTAGAGTTATTAAAGTGACTATGCATAGATGATAACAGAGAGTGTGGGGGGGGAGCTTTCTCTGACACCGCTTGGGATAGAGGTCCTGGATGGCAGAAAGCTTGGCCCCAGTGATGTACTGGGCTGTATGCACTACCCTCTGTAGTGCCTTGCGGTCGGAGGCAGATCAATTGCCATACCAGGCAGTGATGCAACCAGTCAGGATGCACTTGATGTTGCAGCTGTAGAACCTTTTGAGGATCTGAGGACCCATGCTAAATCTTTTCAGTCTCCTGAGGGCGATTAGGTTTTGTCGTGCCCTCTTCAAGACTGTCTTGGTGTGTTTGGACCATAATAGTTTGTTAGTGATGTGGACACCAAGGAACTTGAAGCTCTCAACTTGCTCCACTACAGCCCCGTCGATAAGAATGGGGGTGTGCTCTGTCTTCCTTTTCCTGTAGTCCACAATCATCTTCTTTGTCTTGATCACTTTTAGGGAGTGGTTGTTTTCCTGGCACCACACGGCCAGACCTCCTCCCTATAGGCTGTCTTGTAGTTGTTGGTGATCAGGCCTACCACTGTTGTAGCATTGGCAAACTTCATGATGGTGTTGGAGTCGTGCCTGGCCGTGCAGTCATGAGTGAACAGGGAGTACAGGAGGGGGCTGAGCATGCACCCCTGAGGGGCCCCTGTGTTGAGGATCAGCATAGCGGATGTGTTGTTACCTACCCTTAAAAATCATGAGCTGGCGCACACCCAGAAAAATTGTTTGTGTGGAGGTGCTGACTAACGGCGAATAAACTATAAACTATCAAAATAAAGAAAGTCGCACACTCCACGTATAAACTCCCAGCAATTTAATGGGTTTTTACCAACGTTTCGGCGTCACTGTGCCTTCTTCAGGGTGATGTCATGAATACTCGAACCAGGTTATGTAGACAAACAGTGCAATTAGTGTAACCAATGACAATAGAAAGGGGTGTGTCATAATGATTAAGTAAATGAAAATTAATTAGTGAAACTGTTAAAAAATAGTATATGGCATATTAAATATATTACTCTATTGTTATCCTATAGAAACATCATGGAATATTGTACATCATATGAAATATATGACTCTATTGTTATCATATAGAAACATCATGGAATATTGTACATCATATTAAATATATTACTCTATTGTTATCATATAGAAACATCATGGAATATTGTACATCATATTAAATATATTACTCTATTGTTATCATATAGAAACATCATGGAATATTGTACATCATATTAAATATATTACTCTATTGTTATCATATAGAAACATCATGGAATATTGTACATCATATTAAATATATTACTCTATTGTTATCATATAGAAACATCATGGAATATTGTACATTATATTAAATATATTACTCTATTGTTATCATAAAGAAACATCATGGAATATTGTACATCATATTAGCATCAACATACATTATTGTTTCATTCAATTTCACATAATAAGGATATTTCATATTTTCAAGATCAGAAGTCAGAACCCATCACCTGCTATGTAAAAGAGACAGAAGAATGCACAATGGTCAATTCTATCTGGGATCCTTGGGACATCCCTACCCTAAACCCTAACCTTAACCCCTACCGTAACCATTTTAAATGTCAACTTCAACGGGCTAGGGACGTCCCAAGGATGTATCTCTACCTGAAAATACATGATCTAAGTAATTGATAGTTGGTATTCAGCAGTCATTAAGCCTTAATTACTTAATTACTTTAATGAACTACTAAAATTGTGATTTTGTCAGACAGCAGCTCTACACTTTATTGACTGACTGATCCTTCCATCCCTCCTCAGCCTTCCTCTCCTCTGAAGACCCAGTGAGGGTCAGTCAGAGAGCTGTTGAGGGACTGGTTAGGAAGAACACTTCTACAGCCAGAGAGGTGAGAGGTCACACATGGTTTAGATGGTAAATATTTATGTCCCCTTAGCGGTTTATCACGTAAGCAAAAGGGAATATGTTCCATCATCTATGTTTATTTACATTAGTGCAAATTGTCCACTGATGTGGGTGTAGTTTGTCACCCCTTTTGGCTGTATGAAAGTGAAATTTTCTTTGTTATTACCCGAGCCACTGCCTGTTCAGCCCGCTATCATCTAGAAGGCGAGGTCAGTACAGGTGCATCAAAGCTGGGACCGAGAGACAGAAGCTGTTTTTCCATCACTAACACAGAGAGGCTGCTGCCTACATACACAGACTTGAAATCATTGGCCACTTCAAGGAATGGAACATTAGTCACTTTAATAATGTTTACATATTTGGCATTACTCATCTCATATGTATATACTGTATTCTATCCTATTCTACTGTATCTTAGTCTATGTATTACTCATCTCGTATGTATATACTGTATTCTATCCTATTCTACTGTATCTTAGTCTATGTATTACTCATCGCATATGTATATACTGTATTCTATCCTATTCTACTGTATCTTAGTCTATGTATTACTCATCTCATATGTATATACTGTATTCTATCCTATTCTACTGTATCTTAGTCTATGTATTACTCATCTCATATGTATATACTGTATTCTATCCTATTCTACTGTATCTTAGTCTATGTATTACTCATCTCATATGTATATACTGTATTCTATCCTATTCTACTGTATCAGTCTATGCCGCTCTGACATCGCTCGTCCATATATTTATATATTCTTATTCCTTTACTTAGATTTGTGTGTATTAGGTATTTGTTGTGACATTGTTAGATATTACTGCACTGTTGGAGCTAGGAACACAAGCATTTCGCTACACACGCAATAACATATGTATGTGACAAATAACATTTGTGTTGATTTATTATGAAGGTCACTTGTGTAAATTGTACTTTTCCACACTCATCTTTTGACATTGCTTATGCATATTCAGTGGCTTGGCTGCTTCCAGACTATGTCAAAGGCCCATCCTGGTAGATCTGAATCTAATGCAGCTTGGAGTGATCAGATGACAGAAGTCACATTTAGGTGCCAGGTGTAACTGAGGCCATAGATGCTCCATATCCATTACTTTGAGTGTTTTATATAATATGACTAAATGTGTTTCTGTGTTGCAGGGGCAGTAAAGAAATGGAACAGCAAGGCCACAGAACATGACATAAGCAGAGCTGTGGGAGACCACCTCATGCCCCTGGTAGAGCCGGGGGTGGTGTTTACCACTCCACCACGCCTTCAGCAGGCTGGAAATGTGAGATTGATACTGTTTTTCATACCAAGATGGACCATCTTAGTTGATTGGTCAGTCATTGGGTTAATTTGTTTTGCAATATGTTCAAATCAAATCAAGCTTTATTTATACAGCACATTTCAGACATGGATGCAACACAATGGCTTCACAGGAAAAAACTGAAATATTTAGTACACAAACACAAGAGGATAAAAAAAACAATAATCACAACTTAAAGACTAATGAGCATCCTAAGGAAATGTCATTGATTAAAATTTTAAAATGTCCAACCCAAAATATAAGCTTGTTTTTTAGGAGGGGCTCTGAAAGACACTATGGGAGTGTCCAATGAAAGTTGACTAGTAACAACTACTGGGACCTAAAAGACACCCACCATGAGACCCACTAAATCTGCCCAAGAAGAGGCAAACAAAAGAAAAAAATCACACCAAACTTAAAGACAGAAAGCAAACCAAAAAGGTGGTGCAACTAAAGGTGTTGACTCTCCACATCTATCAAGACAACTGGAGCACTGGACCAGACACTCTTAAATAGAACCTGGACCAGCTCAGGTGAAACAC
Source organism: Salvelinus namaycush (assembly GCF_016432855.1). NCBI lineage: Eukaryota > Metazoa > Chordata > Actinopteri > Salmoniformes > Salmonidae > Salvelinus > Salvelinus namaycush. Next base: position 20,761,302 of record NC_052345.1, read on the forward strand.
CTTCCCACTAACGAAGATGGACAAGCCAGCACAGGTGTAACACATACTGACTAACGAGGTGACACCAATCAATGCACCCTACGTGCTAATGATCTATACGTGATAAAGTCCAACCTCAAAACATAAATGGAAAAACCAAAGCCTGCAACACCTTCCCTCTTACGACAACAAATATATCCTATATTTCCCCCCCACTAGCTTCTAGAACTCTCGTCCCCTTGGAACAAAATCAATTGTGAACTGCCCACCCTTGATATGAAAAAAATATGAGGTGATTTGAGTCAATTGTGGTGAGGCATGGAATGATAAAACATGTATCTTTTGTCAGGCTGAATGTTTGAAATATGAGGTGATTTGAGTCATGCTTCTTCAGTAGTGGAATAAAGACAATTAGCACTTGAATGTTGTCAAGAAATACTGGAGTGATTGATGTCAGATTGTTAATAAAAATTGATTATAGACCAATATATTATACTGCTTTCATGTGTGTATATACACAAACATCTGCAACAATTATCATCTTACATGTATTTTTTTAAACAAGCAGCTTTTTCAACTTGTAGAAAACAGCTGGCTACATTTTGAAGTGTTGCATTTTGATTAAAGTGGGTCACCAACGCAGTAAGTGTAACACAGCTCTTTTTTTGTTAGTCACTTTTTGTTAAATAATACTCTTTCAATTCAGAGCCTGGATTTTCCCCTGAGGCTAATATGATATGGCTGATATGGATATATCATGCTGCAATCAATTGAACAGGGCAAACGATAAGGTAGAACATCATTAAAATACTCCTACTACAATGTTAAAACATTCTACATTGTGACATTAAAATACTCCTACAACAATGTTAAAACATTCTACATTGTGACATTATTTCATTGATATCATGAAACAACTCCATGTATTTTCTGATGTTTGATCAGAGATCTTTTACTAGAGTATCTCTTGTCACATTGATTACAGCTATCAGGTTTCTCTCCTGTGTGTGTTCTCTGGTGTGAAGTCAGAGAGCTAGATATAGTAAAACTCTTCCCACATTGATCACAGCTATAAGGTTTCTCTCCTGTGTGTGTTCTCTGGTGTATTTTAAGTTCTGATGAAGATGTGCAACCTTTCCCACAGTCAGAGCAGAAGTGAGATTTCTTCCCTGTGGGTCTCTGCTGGTGTTTCTTGAGGTGTTTTGATGTGGAGAGACTCTTCTCTGCCTCTTCAGCATCATGAGGTTGTTGAGGCTCCCCAGAGGATCCACGATAGTCACGTCTCTCTCCTGTGTGAACAAAAAGTCAGACAGATGGTTTAAGGCCCACAACAGCAAACATCTACTGTAAAAAGGTGATGCCAACAGCGTAGCCATTATGTTGTACAAACAATGATGTCTGTAATGAATGTTCATTATTTGACATTTGTCTTAAGACAGTCAAGTGAACAACAAGTCATATTTTGTCTTGTTTTCACATTAGTAGTAACATCAACGATTGTATGCTAGAAATACGTTTTTAAAGTTGTTGAAATCCTAAGCAGTGTGCCAGACAACTTTTGGTCTCCAATATAGGCACCTTTCTGTAGGTCTATGTTGTTGTTAGGTGAAGTTATGGGTCCTACAGTAGGTCTATGTTGTTGTTAGGTGAAGTTATGGGTCCTACAGTAGGTCTATGTTGTTGTTAGGTGAAGTTATGGGTCATACAGTAGGTCTATGTTAGGTGAAGTTATGGGTCCTACAGTAGGTCTATGTTGTTGTTAGGTGAAGTTATGGGTCCTACAGTAGGTCTATGGTATAACTAGCGGTTTCCGCATTAGCTTGGAGGAGTTTCTGCAACCAAATTGCGTTTTAGCAAACACAAAAGGCAGAGAGCGATGCAGAGAGCGATGCACCTATTTGGGGATGTCTGATATTATTTACACACCACCACTAATGATTTGTGGAGCTTCTCAAAGTAATTTTTTCTTCACCTCAAACAGCAAGTAAACAAAGTCTTACTAAAATCAATTGGCAAATTACAATAGTTCCTCAAAGTATTTGTAAAATATTTCCAGCTCTCACTCTTGATAAACACTTGACATGAAAGGGAAAAATGTAATGCTCTGATCCAGTGGAAATGTCATAAAATACCTGATTACTTCTTATCCCTTACACAAATAGCCTACAGCTGTGTCTGTCCCAAACTCACTGGCGTGGGAAACTGAGGGCCCAGAATATTTTATACAATGTTGCTATCACGTTTCGGACCGACCTAGGTGATAATAGAACTTGAAACATTGTATCAACTAAGACAGGCCATGAGCAGCCAATGTGATTTATTTTTATCTGGAGATTTTCTAGCTGTTTTTATTTGTTGGCTTTATGTAGGCTATTTTTACATAGTTAGCAATGGCAATAAAAGTTATTTACATTTGTATAATTATCATTTAGATAGAATATAGATTAATCACAGATAATGAATATGAGATACAAAGACTATTATAATTACTATTATAAATTAAATTAAACTGTTCCAGTAAAATGTGAATATGAAAATCATAACTGGCACCAGATCAGTAGAAATGGTCAGATAAATTGGCACTCCAAATGGAAAAGGTTGATGACTGCTGTTGTAGCCTATTACTGGAAACTTCAGGAGCATAACGTCAGAATTTACGAAGGCCAGCAGCAGCGGGAGGAGAATGCTAAGGAAGAGGTTTTTTTCTTATGGTTAGGCTATCTTGATCTCTGGTTCCCTCAAGTCATTTGTGTGTCTCAATTATTTAATAAAAACGGGTGATTCCTATGTTGATGATGTAAAGAATATTTGCTGCTCTGTGGTGTGAAATGAGGAGCAACCAGACGCTGGACGCATTTATGAAATCGCTTATTCCAGTTACTAATAAGCATGCACCAATGAATCCCAATAATGAGCCACCTATGGGAGGGGTAACCCTTTATGCAAATCTCTCAACATATTACTGCTACCCTGGGGAGATTGATATACCCTTTGAACACTGGCTCCGACCCTCGTCGGATGTGGCAGGGCTTGCAAACTATTACAGACTACAAAGGAAAGCACAGCCGATAGCTGTCTAGTGACACGAGCCTACCAGACGAGCTAAATTACTTCTATGCTCGCTTCGAGGAAAGTAACACTGAAACATGCATGACAGCATCAGCTGTTCCGGACGACTTTGTAATCACGCTCTCCGCAGCCGATGTGAGTAAGACCTTTAAACAGGTTAACATTCACAAGGCCACAGGGCCAAACGGATTACCAGGACGTGTACTCCAAGCATGCGCTGACCAACTCGCAAGGGTCTTCACTGACATTTTCATCCCCTGTCTGAGTCTGTAATACCAAGATGTTTCAAGCAGACCACCATAGTCCCTGTGCCCAAGAACACTAAGGTAATCTGCCTAAATGACTACCGACCCGTAGCACTCACATCTGTAGCCATGAAGTGCTTTGAAAGGCTGGTCGTGGCTCACATCAACACCATTATACCAGAAACCCTAGACCCACTCCAATTTGCATACCGCCCCAACAGATCCACAGATGATGCAATCCTTATTGCACTCCACACTGCCCTTTCCCACCTGGACAAAAGGAACACCCATGTGAGAATGCTATTCATCGACTACAGCTCAGCGTTCAACACCATAGTGCCCTCAAAGCTCATCACTAAGCTAAGGACCCTGGGACTAAACACTGAGCACGCCCAAGGGGTTGTAGTGGAGCAGTTGAAAGTTTCAAGTTCCTTGGTATCCACATCCTTGGTGTCCACATTATAGGCTTAGTTAACTGGTGAACTGTTGAAATCATGGAAACATAATGACGACTCTAATTCTATATTTGGAATAGAATGTGCAGCACCTTGAATATATTGCTGTTTGACTACCAATTAGTAAACCAGGGAGGAATTACTGACAGAGTAGGAGCATGGTGGAGACATCCAAGAGAGGGAAATCAGGAAGGGAAATGACAGCAAGTAGTGCAGACGAAAGGGATAACAAGTTGGTGAAGCAACAGATGTGCTGGAATGAGAACAATATAGATGGAATAAGAACAATATAGATGGAATGAGAACAATAGATGGAATGAGAACAATATAGATGCTACTTTGAGAACACAAACTCTCACATCTTTCACAGCACAGAGCGAGGGAGTCCAGGGGATGACTGGAGGAGCAATGGAGGAAGCCTTGTGGGATTCTCTTGGCACGAGTACAGTTGTTGAGACTGCGTGGAGTATGGTGAAGAACAGTGGAGTGAAAAGGGATAAAGTTGGTAATGAACAGCAGTTTAGGGTCGGAGTGGGAATCATCAGCAAGGATGTTTTTGTGGGTGACCTGTTAACGGTCTCAAAGATGGTGAAGGATGAATTGGGTAAAGTGGAATCGGTTCGAGTGACCAGGAGCGGTATGATACTGATTGTGTGTCAACAGCGCAAAAGGAGAAAGCTTTATGTGGTTTAGGTTAAACATTTCAGATAGACGCACGTTGATTAAAATGAATGATAGATGGAAGGTCTTACTGTGGTTTGGTGAAGTGGTTCTCCCATCTTATGTAAAACCTGGGCAAGTGAGATATACAGAAGCCGCTACAGTTTGAACGTGGCAAGTGTTTGTCGAAGGAATGCATATGTCGTAGTCAGATGAAGCATGTTGTAGTTGTGATGGGAATCACGTTCCCGGAGTGCCCTGTACGGATGAAGGATGTCACAGTAGCTAGGATGATCAGGCCCATCCAGCAGGTGTCCTATGTGGAGGCAGTGAAAATAGCTGAAGGAGTAGAGAGGAGAAGGTAGTTCATGTCCCACAGTCTGCAGTGAAGCCATGCAGGAGAAGGATCCCAACACACTAATAGTGAACAAGGTGGACTTTGTTGTGTTTATAGAGCAAGTGATAAATTGCATTAATAAACTATTAGTAACCTTCGTCCAAAACTAGCAGTTTCCGCATTAGCTTGGAGGAGTTTCTACAACAAAATTGTGTTTGCATTGCCCTCACTGCAGCAGTGATAAACTGCATTAATAACAAACTAATAAAACATCTAAGAAGCTAGACATGATTGTGAAGGCAGCAAATAGATTTCTGGATCTCCAGGACTTCAGACTAAATGTTACAGGTAGTACTGAATGAAGACGTTCCCCCCCTCCCAGGTTCCTGAACCTGTGTAGGGATCTGAAAAGTACCATTTTTGTTTGAAATTCAGGGTAGTGGAGTTAATTTGGTTCGTGTTTATTTTATGTAATTAGTATGATTTGTTAATCCCAATTTTTTTGCGTTTTTGTTATTTTTTACAACCACGTACAGTAGGTGGCAGCAATACACCTGATGAGTGTTGTCTGACAATAAACCTCAGAGAAGAAGACATGGTAGGAAGCAAAGTGTTGGTCAGTGTTTCCAGTTGACCCTAATTAGATGTTACATTACATGTTGTTTTCTTACTTCATGTAGCTGGCTAGCTAGCTAATATATTCATACTTCGCTTACTCCTCTCTGATAAGATACCGCTGCACAAACATGCTTATCTAGGCCTACACCAGCATTGGTACCAGGCAGTATTAGCTAGCTACGTTTGCTCTGACTCTTAATACATTTAGCAAGCAGGCTAGCCCGCTAACTAGCGATTAGCAGTTAACATTATTTAAGCAACACCTTGCTAAGACAAGACAATCTTTCGCCTTTAATGTAATGGCATGAAAAGAATTGCCAAAATATAATACAATGACTTATCAATAGCTCTAACAATTTGACCCCAACAGGAAATCTACACTGGCAGTTGTAGAAAGACCCATTTACTACATAACCATTGATTCTTGAAGAATATAACTTATAAATGCCTCAAATGTTTCAACTGTATTACCCCACCAGAAACCAAAACATAAGCTCGTATAACGCTACTGTTTGTAAACAAATATTATATGGCTGAGGAGTAGGGACGATCCAAGCTTTCTGACCTCACAATGACAGTAAAGCACCCAAGCTAACTGGCTAACGTTAGACAGCTTGCTAGACACAAATGAGAGAAAACCTCACTCTTACCATTTTACTTGCCCTAGCAGAGTTGGTTAGGCTGTTTTCATGTTATCCAGAGCGTTGGTGACTAACTGTGCTGCTGGCAACAATTTAATTTGAGCTTTTTAGCAGATGTTTACTGACACCGGCCATATTCAAAGGGTGTTGAGCGTTATTAAATTCATCAGATATTCTGCGCTCTAATCAAGTCAATAAACATTGGGTATTTAGTTAGAATATAGTTACTATACTGGCAAGTTTGATGTATAAGTAGCCAACTAACATTAGGTAGCTAGCTCACATACTGGTACATACTGCTGTAAAGATATGCTATGCATTTTGTAAGGATAGTGTAGCTAACATAATGTGTAAGGTAACTTATTTGAAAAGTCATTACTTTATTGCATTGCTCAACATTTGTCATAATTATTTAAAGCAGTTAATTTGTATCCGCTCTCTCGTTGGACTTCAGCTGCATATTTTCCCCCATTTTCTTCTAATCTAAAAACGTTGAAGCCACAACCATTTCCTGAAGAATTGCATTATGGGCCCTAAAGTACTGCGTGTATACTTCGTATTTCGGCGAATTTAGTACGACATCCGGGAACTTTTGGCATACTAACTACATCATACTATGACCAATAAGCAGAATATATATACTCAATTTACTTCACAAATAGTGCAGTTAGTATGAGTATTCTAACACAGCTCAGGACTCTGGGCAGCCATTTTGTTTTGTTTAAAAACTAGGTTGTCCCCTTTAAAAAAGCCACACAACAATCAACCAATCTGCAGTTCAACCAATAACAAAGCTGTAATTCCACCACTGTTTTGGTAATAAGATGATTGATGGGGCTGGAGAAATTTAACTAGTCTCAAATTCATAGACAGACCGATGGATGCAAGGACTGACCATCCATGATATCAACATGATAGTTTTAACCATGTTGAGGCTATACAGTGTTGATTTACATTGTTTCTAAACATTGGAGTAAAAAAAGCTTATTTGGGGTTCTGATGGGGTAAAAATAGTTGAACTAAGCACATGAGGCATGTGTTATATTCTTCAAGAATCAATGGCTATAAATATATAAATAAATCATTTAAGTCACAATATGGATGTAGCAATTGCACATTTCCCCTTTAACACCACACATCAGTTCAACAACCGCAGAGTTTGTGCTTCTGTTTTTAAGACAGTACTTACGAGTGTTACTCAGTGAACGGTTTCTCAAAACCATCTTATTGCTAAGTTAATCGTTAGAACCATCGGAAGCCGTGAAGATGTGTTTGGGAAACCGGGACCAGATATCCAGTTTCGTTCTCTTCTTCATTTTTCGATGTGACAGTCATTTCCCCCTCTTCTTTCACTGAAACGTCTTTCTCTTCTTCTTTCACGGTAACAGCCTCACCTTCTACTTGTTTTTGTATTGTAACAACCTCCTCTTCCTCCTCCTCCTCTTTCACGAGAGCTACTTTCTCCATCCAGCAGACCTTCTCTTCTTCAGCAGGAACGGGGTTAAGTTTGAGACTGGAACTATGAACCATGTACTAAAGTCGCTAAGCCGTATAATTCAAAGCAGTGTCACTTTATCAGCAGCACGTGATCAATGACGTCTGAAGAATAATTTCGTCGAACACCTGATTGGTTTGGTATTGGGCTTGTTCGACATTGCAGCCGACAGTGCAGGTGACTGCTGACTGACTAATTTACAAATCACCTTGCGTCATAAATAACTACTTATTATTATTTATAAATCAGTCAGCCAGTCACCGTTTACCCACAATGCAGCATGTATTTGATGCTCTCGAACACGGCCAGTGGTTTAATATATTACATAATGGCTACGCTGCTACGGCGTGTGACTTCATCTATAAAATGTGGCTGTTCTAAATTCTGTGTCGCTCAAAGCCTTGAGTAATGAACCTATTTTTGACACAATTGGCTGGAAAGCATCAATGCTTCAGGAAGCTTTATTTCCCCATCACTACTTTTCAGCATGTTTTCTGTGAATTAGACTAGGGAGTTTTGTAACTTTTTCCACCTTGGCTTACTGTTAGTTGGGTTCTGACTGGTCTCCGGTAGTTGGTCTCGCTGACCATAACCGTGCTGGTTGGCTACGCTGGTTAGGCTAATAGCTAGTTGGCCAAATAGCTAACGTTAGCTGGTTGGCTAAGATAACTGCATATAGCTAATGTTAGCTGGCTGGCTAAGATAACTGCATATAGCTAATGTTAGCTGGCTGGCTACGAAAACTGCATATAGCTAATGTTGCTGGCTGGCTAAGATAACTGCATATAGCTGATGTTAGCTGGCTGGCTAAGATAACTACATATAGCTAACGTTGGCTGGCTGGCTAAGATAACTGCATATAGCTCATGTTAGCTGGTTGGCTAAGGTAACTGCATATAGCTAATGTTAGCTGGCTGGCTAAGATAACTACATATAGCTAATGTTAGCTGGCTGACAAAGATAACTGCATATAGCTAATGTAAGCTGGCTGGCTAAGATAACTGAATATAGCTAATGTTAGCTGGCTGGCTAATAACATTCTTGATATTTGGTTAGATGGCGTTATGTATTTCCAAAACTGTGGTTTACTTAATCACATGAACTTAATCACCCCGACCATAACAAGTCATGAGCAAAAACGATTGGTTTAATTTAAAGTTATTTCTGTTGTAGTTTACATCACAGGGAACAGGCTGGTCCTCCATATTACATCACACCTGACTTTGGCATTCTACTGAATTCTGATTGGTTAAATGTAATAACTCCAAAAATAGAAAAAAATATATATATATATTTTATTCAATATTTTATAAAAATACAAAACATACACATACAAACAACAACTGCATCACACCTGCCCAGACCCACTAGAACATACCTCCATCTCCATTAACTACATCACACCTGCCCAGACCCACTACAACACACCTCCATCTCCATTAACTACATCACACCTGCCCAGACCCACTAGAACATACCTCCATCTCCATTAACTACATCACACCTGCCCAGACCCACTAGAACATACCTCCATCTCCATTAACTACATCACACCTGCCCAGACCCACTAGAACACCCCCCCATCTCCATTAACTACATCACACCTGCCCAGACCCACTAGAATACACCCGCATCTCAAGCTCCCGCATCAGCACCATTTTATTTCTCTCCGTCACTTTAAACTTTTAGATAATAAAGCATTTGACCTTTCTTTTGAATTAACAACATTAATCTTGGAATATTCTTTCCAAGATGGCATAGCAGTTCAGACGTCATTTTGTCCTCGTATTGTCGTGTCCTGTATATATATATATTTACACCTTTCTTCGCATATCTTTTATATATTTTATTATCCAAGAACTCAACTACAAAAAGCTTTCCTGCAACCCGCCTCACCAATTACAGAAAAAAAGAAGTATTATTTACCTCAAATCTGAAAATTCACAATTGAAGCTAGCCAGAAGCTAACCAGAAGCTAGCCAGAAGCTAACCAGAAGCTAGCCAGAAGCTAACCAGAAGCTAGCCAGAAGCTAACCAGAAGCTAGCCAGAAGCTAACCAGAAACTAGCCAGAAGCTAACCTGAAACTACCCAGAAGTTAACCGGTTTACTGGCTAACGTTAGTATTTCAGCTACCCACGTTTTGTGGTCATCAGCTATTCCTTTAGCTCGATAATCTATCGGCACTTTTGTACAACGCGACTCAGACCAGAACATACCGGACCTATTTTTCTCAATATCCCCGGATTTCAACCGCAAGCTCTGGACATTTACACCTTGATTTCGCAGCTAGCTAGCTGCAAACCGTGTGACTATTGGCTTACGTCGATCCCGGAGCAAACTTAAATTATTCTGGAGCTAGCCAGCTGAAGAGTTCCATCAGCCATTCCTGGGCTACAATCACCTATCCGGACTCGTCTTTTTTACTACAAATGCGGAGCCCCACCGGGCCTTCACGACTGACTACCGACGTTATCTGCCCGAGGGAGTTATCCAACTGGCACCTCCGTCGCGACGTTACCTGAACGCTCATCTGGGGCCCGCTAATCGTTAGCTGTCTTATCGGCTGCTATCTGAATAAGTATATCGGACAATTTTTCTTGGGTCACTATATCTATTTTGCCAATTGGATTGATCCCCTCTACCACACGGAACCCCACTAATCTACCGACGGAAACGCACGAGGTGACTAAAAATAGACCTCCATCCTATGCTATCTTGCTACCGATAGCCAGCTACCCGGCCAGCTGTCTGGATCACCGTGACCCCAACCAACCTCTACTCACTGGACCCTTATGATCACTCGATTAAGCATGCCTCTCCTTAATGTAAATATGCCTTGTCCATTGCTGTTCTGGTTAGTGTTTATTGGCTTATTTCATTGTAGAGCCTCTAGCCCTGCTCACTATACCATATCCAACCTTTCAGTTCCACCACCCACATATGCGATGACATCACCTGGTTTCAATGATGTTTCTAGAGACAATATCTCTCTCATCATCACTCAATACCTAGGTTTACCTCCACTGTATTCACATCCTACCATACCTTTGTCTGTACATTATTCCTTGAAGCTATTTTATCGCCCCCAGAAACTTCCTTTTACTCTCTGTTCTAGACGTTCTAGACGACCAATTCTCATAGCTTTTAGCCGTACCCTTATCCTACTCCTCTGTTCCTCTGGTGATGTAGAGGTGAATCCAGGCCCTGCAGTACCTAGCTCCACTGCTATTCCCCAGGCACTCTCTTTTGATGACTTCTGTAACCGTAATAGCCTTGGTTTCATGCATGTTAACATTAGAAGCCTCCTCCCTAAGTTTGTTTTGTTCACTGCTTTAGCACACTCTGCCAACCCAGATGTTTTAGCCGTGTCTGAATCCTGGCTTAGGAAGACCACCAAAAATTCTGACATTTTCATCCCTAACTACAAGATTTTCAGACAAGATAGAACGGCCAAAGGGGGCGGTGTTGCAATCTACTGCAAAGATTGCCTGCAGAGTTCTGTTTTACTATCCAGGTCTGTTCCCAAACAATTTGAACTTCTACTTTTAAAAATCCACCTCTCTAAAAACAAGTCTCTCACCGTTGCCGCCTGCTATAGACCACCCTCTGCCCCCAGCTGTGCTCTGGACACCATATGTGAACTGATTGCCCCCCATCTATCTTCAGAGCTCGTGCTGCTTGGCGACCTAAATTGGAACATGCTTAACACCCCAGCCATCCTACAATCTAAGCTTGATGCCCTCAATCTCACACAAATTATCAATGAACCTACCAGGTACCACCCCAATTCCGTAAACACTGGTACCCTCATAGATATCATCCTAACCAACTTGCCCTCCAAATACACCTCTGCTGTTTTCAACCAAGATCTCAGCGATCACTGCCTCATTGCCTGCATCCGTAATGGGTCAGCGGTCAAACGACCTCCACTCATCACTGTCAAACGCTCCCTGAAACACTTCAGCGAGCAGGCCTTTCTAATCGACCTGGCCGAGGTATCCTGGAAGGATATTGATCTCATCCCGTCAGTAGAGGATGCCTGGATATTTTTTTTAAATGCCTTCCTCACCATCTTGAATAAGCATGCCCCATTCAAGAAATTTAGAACCAGGAACAGATATAGCCCTTGGTTCTCTCCTGACCTGACTGCCCTTAACCAACAGAAAAACATCCTATGGCGTTCTGCATTAGCATCGAACAGCCCCCGTGATATGCAACTTTTCAGGGAAGCTAGAAACCAATATACACAGGCAGTTAGAAAAGCCAAGGCTAGCTTTTTCAATCAGAAATTTGCCTCCTGCAACACAAACTCAAAAAAGTTCTGGGACACTGTAAAGTCCATGGAGAATAAGAACACCTCCTCCCAGCTTCCAACTGCACTGAAGATAGGAAACACTGTCACCACCGACAAATCCACTATAATTGAGAATTTCAATAAGCATTTTTCTACGGCTGGCCATGCTTTCCACCTGGCTACCCCTACCCCGGTCAACAGCACTGCCCTCCCCTCTGCTACTCGCCCACGCCTTCCCCATTTCTCTTTCTCCCAAATACAGTCAGCTGATGTTCTGAAAGAGCTGCAAAATCTGGACCCTTACAAATCAGCCGGGCTAGATAATCTGGACCCTTTCTTTCTAAAACTATCTGCTGAAATTGTTGCCACCCCTATTACTAGCCTTTTCAACCTCTCTTTCGTGTCGTCTGAGATTCCCAAAGATTGGAAAGCAGCTGCGGTTATCCCCCTCTTCAAAGGGGGGGACACTCTTGACCCAAACAGCTACAGACCTATATCTATCCTACCCTGCCTTTCTAAGGTCTTCGAAAGCCAAGTCAACAAACAGATTACCGACCATTTCGAATCCCACCATACCTTCTCCGCTATGCAATCTGGTTTCAGAGCTGGTCATGGGTGCACCTCAGCCACGCTCAAGGTCATAAACGATATCTTAACCGCCATCGATAGGAAACAATACTGTGCAGCTGTATTCATTGACCTGGCCAAGGCTTTTGACTCTGTCAATCACCACATCCTCATCGGCAGACTCGACAGCCTTGGTTTCTCTAATGATTGCCTCGCCTGGTTCACCAACTACTTCTCTGATCGAGTTCAGTGTGTCAAATCGGAGGGTCTGTTGTCCGGACCTCTGGCAGTCTCTATGGGGGTGCCACAGGGTTCAATTCTTGGACCGACTCTCTTCTCTGTATACATCAATGATGTCGCTCTTGCTGCTGGTGAGTCTCTGATCCACCTCTACGCAGACGACACTATTCTGTATACTTCTGGCCCTTCTTTTGACACTGTGTTAACAACCCTCCAGGCGAGCTTCAATGCCATACAACTCTCCTTCCGTGGCCTCCAATTGCTCTTAAATACAAGTAAAACTAAATGCATGCTCTTCAACCGATCGCTGCCTGCACCTGCCCGCCTGTCCAACATCACTACTCTTGACGGCTCTGACTTAGAATATGTGGACAACTACAAATACCTAGGTGTCTGGTTAGACTGTAAACTCTCCTTCCAGACTCACATCAAACATCTCCAATCCAAAGTTAAATCTAGAATTGGCTTCCTATTCCGCAACAAAGCATCCTTCACTCGTGCTGCCAAACATACCCTTGTAAAACTGACCATCCTACCAATCCTCGACTTCGGTGATGTCATTTACAAAATAGCCTCCAAAACCCTACTCAATAAATTGGATGCAGTCTATCACAGTGCCATCCGTTTTGTCACCAAAACCCCATATACTACCCACCACTGCGACCTGTACACTCTCGTTGGCTGGCCCTCGCTTCATACTCGTCGCCAAACCCACTGGCTCCAGGTCATCTACAAAACCCTGCTAGGTAAAGTCCCCCCTTATCTCAGCTCGCTGGTCACCATAGCAGCACCTACCTGTAGCACGCGCTCCAGCAGGTATATCTCTCTGGTCACCCCCAAAACCAATTCTTCCTTTGGCCGCCTCTCCTTCCAGTTCTCTGCTGCCAATGACTGGAACGAACTACAAAAATCTCTGAAACTGGAAACACTTATCTCCCTCACTAGCTTTAAGCACCAGCTGTCAGAGCAGCTCATAGATTACTGCACCTGTACATAGCCCATCTATAATTTATCCCAAACAACTACCTCTTTACCTACTGTATTTATTTATTTATTTTGCTCCTTTGCACCCCATTATTTCTATCTCTACTTTGCACTTTCTTCCACTGCAAACCAACCATTCCAGTGTTTTTTTACTTGCTATATTGTATTTACTTCGCCACCATTGCCTTTTTTAATATTTGTATTTATATATATATTTTGTTTGCCTTCACCTCCCTTATCTCACCTCACTTGCTCACATTGTATATAGACTTATTTTTCACTGTATTATTGACTGTATGTTTGTTTTACTCCATGTGTAACTATGTGTTGTTGTATGTGTCGAACTGCTTTGCTTTATCTTGGCCAGGTTGTAAATGAGAACGTGTTCTCAATTTGCCTACCTGGTTAAATAAAGGTGAAAAAAACAATAACAGAGGATTGGTTGATTTCCAGGTTTTAATTAAGTATAATATTTAAGATGATTGATGAGAAAAGTATCGTCCAACTCTGGGGTATCTCACTGCACCCTCAAATGCCATGTTTTGAAATATACAGACAGACGGATTAAAAGTAATTTTACATTGTATAATTGTACTTCTGACAGCCAACTTTCTAACTCCGCCCATAACTTTATGACACCATAACATTCCCAGAAGGATTATTGAGTCATTGTTAGTTTTACACTGAAGACATGACTCTGCCGTTGTGCTGTAGAATTTGTGAATTTTGTCTCTTATATAATAATGGACTATCATTTGTCCCAATATCACAGGCCACAGACTTTGATAAAGACTTCCAAAAGTGTTTCCGCAGTTTAAGATCAACTGAGTTTTTAAAATGGGGTCTCTCCCTGTGCACCTGCCAATGTAAATCCTTTGAACGAGATAAGTTACCAGACAGGACATATTGCTAATGTTCTTCCCATTAATAACCTCAATGACAATTAACTTGTGGGCGGTGGTGGTTTTTCCTAGCCACCGTGCTTCTACACCTGCATTTTTTGCTGTTTGGGGTTTTAGGCTGGGTTTCTGTACAGCACTTTGAGATATCAGCTGATGTACGAAGGGCTATATAAATACATTTGATTTGATTTGGTGATGACGTCCTATTCGATGACGTCGTCCATCGGGATTCCCCAAAAAAGAAGACACTCTGGATTGATCACTGGAGTCAGATGTGAAGGAGGAGGTTGATCATCAGGAGTCAGATGTGAAGGAGGAGGTTGATCATCAGGAGTCAGATGTGAAGGAGGAGGTTGATCATCAGGAGTCAGATGTGAAGGAGGAGGTTGATCATCAGGAGTCAGATGTGAAGGAGGAGGTTGATCATCAGGAGATGTGAAGGAGATGGTTGAGCATCAGGAGTCAGATGTGAAGGAGGAGGTTGATCATCAGGAGTCAGATGTGTAGGAGGAGGTTGATCATCAGTGAACCTCAAGGATTGTGGCTGGGCTGGCGTATCCACTTCCAGCTTGGTCATATATTTTGATACATTGAATGTTGATACTGTGAAACTATGTAATATATTTGCACCTCCTGTTTCATGAAGTGATGTCACTAAGTACTGCCCCTATATATACAGCGCATTCGGAAAGCATTCAGACCCCTTCACTTTTTCCACATTTTGTTACGTTACAGCCTTATTCTAAAATTGATTCAATCATTTTTTCCCCTCATCAATCTACACAATACCCAATAATGACATCACAATACCCCATAAGACATCACATTGCCCCATAATGACATCACAATACCCCATAATGACAAAGCAAAAACAGGTAAATAAATGAAAAAATTAGATTTTCTTTAAAAAACAGGGACAATTCAAAGTGACCCCAAACTTTTGAATGGTAGTGTACATGTAACGGATGTGAAATGGCTAGCTAGTTAGCGGGTACGCGCTAATAGCATTTCAATCGGTTACGTCACTTGCTCTGAGACCTGAAGTAGGGTTTCCCCTTGCTCTGCAAATGTATTGTTACACCATGTAGGAGCCGTATAGACCTAGTCTGTTCATTATATACATCTACATGATGTATTGTTACACCATGTAGGAGCAGTATAGACCTACAGTAGCTAGCTAATTATTTAAATTTCTTTGTATGTCTCAATATAATGGTATTATTTAATGAAATCCATTTACAATAATCTTTGTCTGAAAATAAAATATATTCCTCAACTGTGTTTCCCCTCCAGTCGGCAGACGGCGATGTGCGTCTTTCAGGCGATGCTGCCAGCGTGACGTATAATCTAGTGGACGGTTCTTCAGAAACAGCAAGTCAGCCACCTCGGTAGCTTGCTAGCCAACATAGCCGAACGATTCAAGCTATTTATACGCTTTCGGTGTATATTAGCTACTGTGTTTTAGACACACTTCTGTCGTATCTACTTGTTAACCTATATAATTTAATATTACGTTATTTTTTATTAGTCAGCTATAGTAGCTGGCTGGTTAAGTTAGTACTAGCCTAGTCGCTAATGATAGCTAGCTAGCTAACATCCCCGACCATGAGCTCACTAAACTACTCCCCTCTTGTTAAAGAAGAGGCGGTCTGCTGGACGGAGAAAGAAGCTCTGGGGCTGAACATTGTCGTGAAAGAGGAGAAGGAAGAAGAGGATGTCACAGTAAAACAAGAAGTAGAGAGTGAGGCTGTTACAGTGAAAGAAGAAGAGGAAGACGCTTTCAGAGTGAAAGAGGAGGAGGATGTTACAGTGAAAGAAGAGGAGGATGCAGTTTTTGGAGTGAAGAAGGAAGGGGAGATTACTGTCACATTGAAAGATGAAGAGGAAGAAATAGGAGATCTGATTAACACCAGTAAGTACCGCCTTAAATTTGTTTTTAATTTTGGATATTCGGAGTTGGCTCGTCAATACCTCTTCAACGGAAGGCCCTAGGATGATGACTGATATGTAGAGAGCAAGCTACCCCTTGTTTTCTCTGTTCCGTTTCCAAAAAGTGACTTAACATATATATTTGAGAAGGGTCTATCTGCCGACCTCAGACTGGGGGACACTGCATGTAGTGATTTTCATGTAGTGATGTTTTACTACACACCGTGCCCCCCAATAGTGCCATGTGAGAGTTGGGTTGGCTACACCAAAGATTATGGATATACTGACAAGATGTCTCTCCGCCCTAACAAGGGGAGTAGTTGTCCACAAAGCGGCACTGTGGGTTGTCTAGCTCCCGCCTATCCTTTCTTTGGATTGGTGGATTAATCTTATGCTAAGAGATGCTAAGCTACTTACATGAATATGCACCGCCTGTATTCAATGGAGAGAGATGCTAAGCTACTAGCATGAATATGCATAGCGATCTGGAGACAACTCCTATAGTGTTTTTATCAAAGTTGTCGGTATGTCACGTGTCCACATAACAACTTAATCATTCCGAAACTTCTGTTAGATCAAGTAAACCTCACGTAGCAAATAAGCCATTCATTTTGTTGTTGACCAAATTTGACACTTTCCACATTGGGTTGATAATTGTTTCCACGTGGATACAACCTACTGTAACCTACTGGCATGACCTAGTTACAACCTACTGTAGCCTACTGGCATGACCTAGAGAGTTACAACCTACTGTAGCCTATTGGCATGACCTAGAGAGATACAACCACTTGGATACAACCTACTGTAGCCTACTGGCATGACCTAGAGAGATACAGTCTACTGTAGTCTACTGGCATGACCTAGAGAGTTACAACCTACTGTAACCTACTGGCATGACCGAGAGAGTTACAACCTACTGTAACCTACTGGCATGACCTAGAGAGATACAACCTACTGTAACCGACTGGCATGACCTAGAGAGTTACAACCTACTGTAGCCTACTGGCATGACCTAGAGAGTTACAACTTACTGTAGCCTACTGGTATGACCTAGAGAGATACAACCTACTGTAGCCTACTGGCATGACCTAGAGAGATACAACCTACTGTAACCTACTGGCATGACCTAGAGAGTTACAACCTACTGTAGCCTACTGGCATGACCTAGAGAGATACAACCTACTGTAACCTACTGGCATGACCTAGAGAGACACAACCTACTGTAACCTACTGGCATGACCTAGAGAGTTACAACCTACTGTAGCCTACTGGCATGGCCTAGAGAGTTACAACCTACTGTAGCCTACTGGCATGACCTAGAGAGATACAACCTACTGTAACCTACTGGCATGACCTAGAGAGATACAACCTACTGTAACCTACTGGCATGACCTAGAGAGATACAACCTACTGTAGCCTACTGGCATGACCTAGAGAGATACAACCTACTGTAACCTACTGGCATGACCTAGAGAGATACAACCTACTGTAACCTACTGGCATGACCTAGAGAGTTACAACCTACTGTAGCCTACTGGCATGACCTAGAGAGATACAACCTACTGTAACCTACTGGCATGACCTAGAGAGATACAACCTACTGTAACCTACTGGCATGACCTAGAGAGATACAACCTACTGTAGCCTACTGGCATGTCCTACAGGGATACAACCACTGGTATGCATGCATTTGTAAACTTTTTTTCTCATTTTTATGGGGTATTGTGATGTCATTATGTCTGAAGATTGATCATTAAAAAAAATCTAATCCATAAGGCTGTACTGTAACAAAATGTGTAAAAAGGGAAGGGGTCTGAATTGTTGTATGTTCTAGGGGTGTCCCAGATTTAAAAATATATATATATATATTTTCTTTCTACCAATTGATTGGTTGAAATGTTATGACGTGTATTTTTCCATATAGACACACCCCCTGTGTTGAATCAAATCAACTGTATGTGTTGAATCAAATCAACTGTTTGTGTTGAATCAAATCAACTGTTTGTGTTGAATCAAATCAACTGTTTGTGTTGAATCAAATCAACTGTTTGTGTTGAATCAAATCAACTGTTTGTGTTGAATCAAATCAACTGTTTGTGTTGAATCAAATCAACTGTTTGTGTTGAATCAAATCAACTGTATGTGTTGAATCAAATCAACTGTATGTGTTGAATCAAATCAACTGTATGTGCGGAACTTGAACTGAACTGATGCTTCAAGCGTTTGATTAAATAATTAACACAAATGACTTGAGGAAGCCAGAGATCAATATAACCAGAAGGAAATAACCAACCGACCTGCTGCTGGCCTTCCTAAATTCTGACGTTATGCTCCTGAAGTTTCTGGTAAAATCTGCAAACTTTTTCCATTTCCATTTAGAGTGCCAATTTATCTGACTATTTCTATCGATCTGCGTGCCAGTTATGAACGAGTTACAACACCTATTTGGCCCCGCCACTTCCTGGGTTGGTGAAGTGCGGTATTAAATTTAAGGAATAAATCCGAGTCTCACGCTCATCACCTGTGGAAGGCGGGGCTTCCAGCGAGGCGTGGATTTAATAGTATGTTGTACCTAGTTTCCCTCCTTCAGGGAACAGTAGTTATAGTCATAACGTGGATTTAATAGTATGTTGTACCTAGTTTCCCTTCTTCAGGGAACAGTAGTTATAGTCATAACGTGGATTTAATAGTATGTTGAACCTAGTTTCCCTTCTTCAAGGAACAGTAGTTATAGTCATAACGTGTGGATTTATTAGTATGTTGTACCTAGTTTCCCTCCTTCAGGGAACAGTAGTTATAGTCATAACGTTACGCTTGTCATATGATGAACTTCAACTTAAATACTGGATCTTGCTGTCGGACAGTTTTTTTGTATTCTGAAATGCACTCGAACTACGTATCATTTAGTGACTCCTTATGTTACGCCGGGAAAACAGTTTTCATGGACACAGAAATCCTAAATAATTTCAGAGTTTACTAAATCAAATGGTTGTAACCGAGAGTCACCTTTATTGACAACACCCAAATGGATAATGTCATTAATGTGGTTCTTCAATAATTACACATAATTCTTAATACTGTAGCTGTTTAGTTACAGTCACATGTTCAACTATCATCAGCTGATCCAGGAAATCATTTTCTGAATGACAGTCAAATGACAAACATCACGACATGCAACAACAACCAAAGTGTTTCTTCATTCATTACTCTGGTAAAGACAGTTATGCCGTGATCCACGTTGGATCCAACATCCCTAACAAATTGATGTTTATAATGTTATTGTCTGCTTGATTTCCAGTAGGGTCTTGTTAGTCTGTTTGGAAATGGAGATACTTAGCTCATAATGTGTAGAGAACTGTTCCTTGATGGATAGGCTATTGTACAACACACAGAGCTATTGTCCTTTATTCAGGACATTTAGAATGACAAGACATTACAGAGTAGTCTAGTGGGATTATTCACAAAATTATCTGGTTATGAAATGTCATGGCAGACATTTTAGTTTCCATGTTTCACCTGAAATATTAAACGATTTATAATCCTAGGTCTGTTGTTATTAGGTGAAGTTATGGGTCCTACAGTAGGTCTATGTTACTGTTTGGTGAAGTTATGGCTGATGTTAAAGCTAGCCAAAGAGCATTTTACTGGTTAAGTGTTTTTTAAGTATATAGCAGTTGATTTGCGACAAAAACACAAACATACACAAATATATTAACCAGGACATTCAAGCGAGCCTTACAATTATAATCCAAAAGTAGTGTGAAATGCACTCATAAGCAACCTGGAAAATGGAGGTTATTTTTGCTGTCAGCCTATGAGAACTCCCCTGAGTTTTCCCCCCACGGTGGTGAATTAGTGAATAGAAACAGAGCTTAATGTGAGTTTCCTTGAGTAGCACTCCTGATCTTGCGTTGATAGTGCGCTGTAATATTCAGAATACATTGTGGAAAACTAAAATCTTTGCTCACCATTTTTGCTCCAGGCAGATATACAACATCCATAACTGTCGGTTTCCTCATTAGCAGGGAGGTGTTTCTGCATTCAAATTTTTTGTGCATTGCCCTCGTGCTGCAATTTTACCAAACACAGAAAACGGCCTACATTGGTGACCAATAGTTGTCTGGCACACTGCTTAGGATTTCAACAACTTGAATAACTTATTTCTAGTTACCACTAATGTGAAAACAAGACAAAATATGACTTGTTGCTAACTTGACTGTCTTAATTGTCAAATAATTTAACAGACGTCAATTGTTGTACCAACTTCATGGGTATGCTCTGGGCATCATCTTTTACCTCAAATTAACAGTGGATTTCTGCTGTTGTTGGCCTTTAACCATCTGTCTGACTGTGTCATTCACACAGGAGAGAGACGGGACTATCGTGGATCCTCTGGGAAGTCTCAACAACATCATAATGCTGACGAGGCAGAGAAGAGTCTCTCCAGATCAGAACTCCTCAAGAAACACCAGCAGAGACCCACAGGGAGGAAATCTCACTGCTGCTCTGACTGTGGGATAAGATTCAACTCTTCACTAGACCTTAAAATACATCAAAGAATTCACACTGGAGAGAAATCTCATGGCTGTGATCAATGTGGGAAGAGTTTTACTGAGTCAAGCTGTCTCACTATACATCAGAGAATACACACAGGAGAGAAATCATACAGCTGTGATCAATGTGGAAAGGGTTTCGGTACATCTCGCTATCTAACTATACACCAGAGAACACACACAGGAGAGAAACCGTATAGCTGTGATCAATGTGGAAAGTGTTTCGGTACATCTCGCTATCTAACTATACACCAGAGAACACACACAGGAGAGAAGCCTTATACCTGTGATCAATGTGGGAAGAGTTTTACTACATCTAGCTATCTAACTATACACCAGAGAACACACACAGGAGAGAAACGATATAGCTGTGATCAATGTGGAAAGGGTTTCGGTACATCTGGCTGTCTGACATCACACCAGAGAACACACACAGGAGAGAAAGCTTATAGCTGTGATCAATGTGGGAAGAGTTTTGGTACATCTGGCCGACTGGCAACACACCGGAGAACACACACAGGAGAGAAATCTTATAGCTGTGATCAATGTGGGAAGAGTTTTGGTACATCTGGCCTTCTGGCAACACACCGGAGAACCCACACAGGAGAGAAAGCTGTGATCAATGTGGGAAGAGTTTTGGTACATCTGGCTGTCTGACAAAACACCAGAGAACACACACAGGAGAGAAGCCTTATAGCTGTACTCAATGTGGGAAGAGTTTTACTCATTCAACCAGCCTGAAAGTACACCAGAGAACACACACAGGAGAGAAACCTTATAGTTGTAATCAATGTGGGAAGAGTTTTTCTTCATCTGGCCTTCTGACTGTACACCAGAGAATACACATAGGAGAGAAACCTTATAGCTGTGATCAATGTGGGAGAAGTTTTACTCAGCTAAGCAGCCTGGTATCTCACCATAGAACACACACAGGAGAGAAACCTCATAGCTGTAATCAATGTGGGATGAGATACTCTGATAAAAGATCTCTGACTAAACATCAGAAAATACATGGTGTTTCATGATATCAATGAAATAATGTAGAATGTTTTTAATATTGTGGAAGTATTTTAGTCACGTCACAATATAGAATGTTTTAACATTGTAGTAGCAGTATTCTAATGATGTCACAATGTAGAATGTTGTAACATTGTTGTAGGAGTATGTTAATGATGTCACAATGTAGAATGATTTAACATTGTAGTAGGAGTATTTTAATGATGTCACAATGTAGAACCCTAAACATTTGCTCTGAATTGAAAGAGTACTATTTATGAGATTTAACAAAAAGTGACTAACAAAAAAAGAGTTTTGATTCAAGTTGGTGACCCACTTGAATCAAAATGCAACACTTCAAAATGTTTAGGTTCTCAATATATCCCAAACTGTTTGTACATATTGGTTATTGATTTGGACATGTTAAAACTGTGTTTTGACATTGCGCTATTCCCATTTAGCCAAATGTCATTGAAAAGACGTTGAAAATAACACTATTCCTGACTTCCAATATACGTTCGGTTGAAAGTGAAAGTTCAAAAGATGTATTTTCGGGTAGTTTTTCAATGACATAACTTAATTTCAAGGTACTTGCAGCCTATACACATGGACGCAGTACAATAAATTGGTCTATAATCAATTTTATTAACAATCTTACATCACTCCAGAATTTCTTGACAACATTCAAATGCTAATTGTCTTTATTCCACTACTGAAGAAGCATGCCTCAAATCACCTCATATTTCAAACATTCAGCCTGACAAAAGATACGTTTTATTATTCCATGCCTCACCATTAAGTGAAGTATTGCCAATAAATATTAACAAAGGGGTGAACATTTGGTTTTGATATTTCATATTTACAATTCATGTAACATTTAGTAATCATAGTTATTTATGCAACCAACTGACAATTTTTGGGTACAATTATATTGAAATTGTTATCCTGCTTTTAGAATATCAGGGATCATTCTCAGATGTACCAACCCAAATGTACTAGAGCAGGACATTGGGGACTGGGCCCCGATCCAACAACATGCCTATCGAGATATTGCAGGAGTTTGCTCTTGAAATCAGACATGACTAATACAATTTGATGTGAGTTCCAATTCCAAGGGGATGAGAGTTCTAGAAGCTAGTGAGTTCTAGAAGCTATTGAGTGTTAGGATTCTATAGAAAGAAAAAGGAGAAAAAAATTATATGATTGTATATTATTATTTAGAAGTACGTGTTTTTTCTTGTTTTTAAATGTTGACAGCCAGTAGACACCATGTTTATATTGTAAAAGGTGAAGCATTGTAGTTGATTATAATGTGAAATGGAAGTTGTTTTCTGTTGGTTGTAAGCAAACTTGTCCAACAAAAATATAGGATATATTTGTTGTCTTAGGGGGGAAGGCGTTACAGGCTTTGGTTTTTCCATTTATGTTTTGAGGTTGGACTTTATCACGTATAGCTCGTTAACATGTAGGACGTACTGATTGGTTAGTCAGTATGTGTTACACCTGTGCTGGCTTGTCCATCTTGTTAGTGGGAAGGTGTTTCACCTGAGCTGGTCCAGGTTCTATTTAAGAGTGTCTGGCCCAGTGCTCCAGTTGTCTTGATAGATGTGGAGAGCCAACACCTTTAGTTGCTCCACCTTTTTGGTTTGCTTCCTGTCTTTAAGTTTGTGGGTTTTTCTTTTGTTTGCTTCTTCTTGGGCAGATTTAGTGGGTCTCATGGTGGGTGTCTTTTAGGTCCCAGTTGTTGTTACTTGTCAATTTTCAGTGGACACCCCCATAGTGTCTATCAGAACCACTCCTAAAAAACAAGCTTGTATTTTGAGTTGGATATTGCATCCAGTTAATATTTTAATCAATGGCATTTCCTTAGAATGTTCATTAGTCTTTCAGTTGTTAGTCTTCTGTTTGATGTGTACTAAATATTTCTGTTTATTTTCATTGGTTTTTCCTGTGAAGCCATTGTGTTGCATCATGTCTGAAATGTGCTGTATAAATAAAGCTTGATTTGATTTCAACAAATGAACCCAATGACCAATCAACAGACTCTTGGTCCCTCTTAGTATGAAAAACAGTATCACTTTTCTAGCCTGCTGAAGGCGTGGTGGAGTGGTAAACACCACCCCTGGCTCTACCGGGGGCTTGAGGTGGTCTCCCACAGCTCTGCTGGTGAAGTGGTAAACACCACCCCCGGCTCTACCGGGGGCTCCCACAGCTCTGCTGGTGGAGTGGTAAACACCACCCCCGGCTCTACCGGGGGCTTGAGGTGGTCTCCCACAGCTCTGCTGGTGGAGTGGTAAACACCACCCCCGGCTCTACCGGGGGCTTGAGGTGGTCTCCCACAGCTCTGCTGGTGGAGTGGTAAACACCACCCCCGGCTCTACCGGGGGCTTGAGGTGGTCTCCCACAGCTCTGCTGGTGGAGTGGTAAACACCACCCCCGGCTCTACCGGAGGCTTGAGGTGGTCTCCCACAGCTCTGCTGGTGGAGTGGTAAACACCACCCCCGGCTCTACCAGGGGCTTGAGGTGGTCTCCCACAGCTCTGCTTATGTCATGTTCTGTGGCCTTGCCGTTCCATTTCTTGACTGTCCCTGTAATACAGAAACACATTTAGTCATATTATATAAAACACTCAAAGTAATGGATATGGAGCATCTACAGCCTCAGTTACAACTGGCACCTAAATGTGACATGTGTCATCTGATCACTCCAAGCTGCATTAGGTCTGGATGCACAAAAGTCACGATGTGCTGCATTAGGTTTAGATCTGCCAGGATGGGCATTGTGTTCGGAATTTGAGTCTGGCCTTCGAATATGCATAAGCAATGTAAAGAGATGGGGTGAATGAGTGGGGAAAAGTACATTTGACACAAATTACCTTCATAATGTCAAAGAACAAATGCATGTGCCTGAGGGGAAATTAACTTTCATACAGCCAAAAGGGGTGAGAAATTACACCAATATCAGTGGACAATTTGCACTAATGTAAATTAACATGGATGATGGGACATATTCCCTTTTGCTTATGTGATGAACCACTAAGGGGACATAAATATTTGCCATCTAAACCATGTGTGACCTCTCACCTCTCTGGCTGTAGAAGTGTTCTTCCTAACCAGTCCCTCAACAGCTCTCTGACTGAGCTCCACCCTCACTGGGTCTTCAGAGGAGAGGAAGGCTGAGGAGGGATGGAAGGATGAATGGATCAGTCAGTCAATAAAGTGTAGAGCTGCTGTCTATGCTGTCTGACAAAATCACTATTTTAGTAGTTCATTAATGTAAATAAGGCTTTATGACTGCTGAATACCAACTATCAATCACTTAGATCATGTATTTTCAGGTAGAGATACATCCTTGGGACGTCCCTAGCCCATTGAAGTTGACATTTAAAATGGTTAAGGTTAGGGTTTAGGGTAGGGATGTCCCAAGGATCCCAGATAGCATTGACCATTGTGCATTCTTCTGTCTCTTTTACATAGCAGGTGATGGGTTCTGAATTCTGTACTTTTAAATATTAAATATCCTTATTATGTGAAATTGAATGAAACAATAATGTATGTTGATGCTAATATGATGTACAATATTCCATGATGTTTCTATATGATAACTATAGAGTAATATATTTAATATGATGTACAATATTCCATGATGTTTCTATATGATAACAATAGCCTAATATGCCATATACCATTTTTTAACAGT
This sequence comes from Salvelinus namaycush, assembly GCF_016432855.1. Classification (NCBI taxonomy): domain Eukaryota; kingdom Metazoa; phylum Chordata; class Actinopteri; order Salmoniformes; family Salmonidae; genus Salvelinus; species Salvelinus namaycush. The sequence goes on from NC_052345.1 coordinate 20,786,966, forward strand.
TTCACTAATTAATTTTTATAAACTTAATTATTATGATTCAAGGTCAGTTCACGTCTCACCTCATACTGTATTGGAGCAGCAGCAGCTGACTGCCCAGTTCAACGTCAGTTCACCGTCTCACATCATACTGTATTGGAGCAGCAGCAGCTGACTAACCAGTTCAACGTCAGTTCGCCGTCTCACCTCATACTGTATTGGAGCAGCAGCAGCTGACTGCCCGGTTCAACGTCAGTTCACCGTCTCACCTCATACTGTATTGGAGCAGCAGCAGCTGACTGCCCGGTTCAACATCAGTTCACCGTCTCACCTCATACTGTATTGGAGCAGCAGCAGCTGACTGCCCAGTTCAACATCAGTTCACCGTCTCACCTCATACTGTATTGGAGCAGCAGCAGCTGACTTGGTCGTTGATGCTAATCAGCATGTTTTGAATCTGAGAGTAAATAGAGCCGACTACAACTCTAAAAATGAAGGGTTCAACTGGAGTTGTTCTCAGATCCCCTTAGAACCGTAGGGTTCTTGGTCAATGAAAAACACCACCAAAACGTTCTTCAAATAACTTGTTAGAAGGTGGGTTCATCGAGGAACCTCCGTTGTTGCTGGACTTCTTCCGGGAGCTTCGCAATTACAACTGAAAACGATGGTGACAAGTTTGGATGCGACAACAAGTTAAAAAGGTTAAGTTGGGTTGATGTTTGGCTCTGAATATGTCTCGAAATAATTTATATAATAATATAACATACTAATAATGAATAACGAAGACAATTATGGTTTTCTGTGAATAGCTTCCATAACGTTACGATAGTTAATTACCGTAAATATTAGAAAGACGTTTTTGATCGTCGGCGTTGTATGAGCTACAGTACAGTACCGTTATCTAGCTAGCTAACGTTATGTCCTAACTAGGCACAACTAGGTTTGGATTATTTCCCTGAACTATATTCTTTCCAATATATTGTATATCGTTTCCATAAAGTCAACATGGCTTTACACTCATTAACGTAAGTTTCCAATCTAGAGCAGTTCTCACATTTGTGATAATGAACTAGCTAACGTTAACTAACTAACTAAGGACGGTGACCTGTCCAGACGAAATGTTACAACGAACTGAATCGTCAATGGAGGTCTTCCTCTTTATATAGCCTGCTACAGCATGCAATACTATTAACTCACAAGGGGGCATAACGTTACATGGACAATACTATCCCATTTTGGAAACGTTACATGTAAAATACTATCCCATTTTGGAAACGTTACATGGACAATACTGTCCCATTTTGGAGACGTTACCTGTACAATACTATCCCATTTTGGAAACGTTACATGGACAATACTATCCCATTTTGGAAACGTTACATGTACAATACTATCCCATTTTGGAAACGTTACATGTACAATACTATCACATTTTGGAAACGTTACATGTACAATAATATCCCATTTTGGAAACGTTACATGTACAATACTATCCCATTTTGGAAACGTTACATGTACAGTCCTATCCCATTTTGGAAACGTTACATGTACAATACTATCCCATTTTGGAAACGTTACATGTACGCCCCCTTGTGGAGGGCAATTAATATCTTAGATGGTAGCTGTAGATGGGATTCAAATGCATAATGGTATTAATACAGTGTCTAGACTACCTCTTTTGTATAAATGCCCTTCAGAATCCAAACACAGTATTGCCACGCAGCAAAATTTTGCGTATAATCTTTCAAGTCAGCCTGATAAAATATTGAACAATTTGTGTACAAAGATATCTTGAAATGTGATATTAGGCCTGTATGGCAGTACTGTTACTTTATGGCAGTACTGTATTGGCTAGTGCTTTCTCCAATATGTTCATCTATTTTACATTCAATTGTATGTCGATGCCATTTATCTTTCAATATATATATATTTTAATGCTTGTAAGACTATTCTTTGACACATTTTCTCTTCCTTTGAAATTCTTATAGGACAGAACATGGACACAATGCTTTTGGGATCAAGAAGAAGGTACGAATATGTTGTAGGACAGCTGCATTTGAAGTGTACATTTAACCTACATAGCAGTCAATACAAACTGAAATCTATTAGCATACAAATGTGTACAAATGATCTTTTCAGATCTTCTCAGAAATGAATCAAGTCCATGGAACGGATATAGACAAAAAGATAATTCAAGGACTATCAGAGGTCGAGAGGCGAGGCAGGGGTGAGGACATCATCCTGCTATTTTGACAGTCCCTGAAGGACAATACAGAAGAGGGATTTGCTCTTATTCCTTCCCTTTCTCTAATGTATTTTGTAATAAAATTAGCAAGTGTAGTAAGATCATTGCTTTACTTTACTAGGACTGGAGACCACAGCAGCGATTCTGCTCTTGCCCTACCTCTTCAATGAGGACCCGAGTGGCCTTTATGTCTGTGACTAGGTATGTCTATGCACCAATCATCTGTTTCTTCATAAACATAGGTGTGCATGCTTCTATAAAACTACAACTGAACATTTGTTATGTTCTTTGTTAAGTGTATGTGTATTCATCTTTTCTTACTTTTGTTGACACAGATTTCACCGCTCTTCACTCCTTTACTGCACATCGGCGGAAATCCATTTCACCATGAGAGTGAAATCCCGCTGGTCTTTGATGGGGGAGAACATCCACGCCCTCGAGGACGTCCCCATGGGACTTCTAGGGCTGTATTTTTTATTTTCCCTTACATTTCCCAAAAATGTCAGAAAAACACTTATGTTGTTAAGTTACTGTGTTCTGGGGATAAGAGAAGTTGGGGTGAAGTTACCAGGGCCGGTCATAAAGATGGCAAACTTCCTAACATAACTAAGTGGATACGATATACACACTAAAGCTGAAAAATCTGTATTTAGCATCAAGTCTACAATATTGTTAGTTTACCTATGATTCATTTTTAATGAATGTTGTTTTTATTGTACATCATTATTTATATATTTTTAAATGTCATGAAAAGCAGTATACAAAGTAAATGTATTATTTATTATGTCTGCAGAAATGTTGCAATTTTGTAATGTATTTTGTTTGGTAAATTGTTTGGTAAATATTAATTCACATTTGTGGTGCCACTAAATAAACAATGAATTATTTAAATCAATATTGTTATTAAAATATGTTTTTATAATGGAGGGAGGCTGGACAGGGAGTTGAAAAAATTAACCCCAAAAGGTTCTTTGAGTAACCATGATAAGGGGTTCTTCAAAGAACTTTTAGGGGTTCCCACAAAAGGTTCTTTAAATAACTTTTAGGGGTTCCCCCACAGTTTCATTTTGAAGAACCCCTAAAGAATACTCCTGTAACCTTTACTTTTTAGAGTGTATATTGATAAAACTCACCTTGTCCGAGAGACATTTACATAGTTACACACAGCCAAATTTGTGATTACTATTTTGGGGCGAAATAGCGGCCACAACAGACAGACTTGATATGGCCCATAATTCGACGTCCTTGGACGTCACGGGCTGAGTGGGTATGACCAAAGTTATTCTATTTAGCTACACTTTGTAGTACATTTTTACACTATAATAAATGTTTCTGATGCCACATAGCCCGTTTTCAAAGGGAGTCGTTGGTTTTTTTAGGCAGTCGCTTTTTAGCTTTTTGTCTGAAAGTATTTTCTCAACTGCGATACCAACTCCAGTCAGCAGATGGCGATGTGCATCTTTCAGGTGATTCTGCCACTGTGACGTTTAATCTAGTGGATGGGACGCTTCTTCAACATCAACAGCTAGTCAGCCACCTTGGTTCACTAACTTTATGGAAAAAGGTTTATTCAATAAATCTAGCAACTCCTCCCATACTGGGAAAATACAGGAATACACACTCAGAGCCTCCTGACTGGGCCCTTTTTACACCTCCAAGGTGCCCCCCTCACACAGGAATACACACTACGAGGCTTTTCTAAAAACTACATTTTGCGTGTTTCGCTCACCTCTTTTTTTTAAAAACTAGGTTTGAGATGTGGTATCCACTCGGCTCGCTGCCTCTCAGATCAAAGGTGGGTCCATCTGCTCCATTCCCAAAGTGTGGTCTCCATGAGATCCCAAGTTTGAGGGATCCCTGGTGCACCATTTACCCAGGTCGCCAGGAGCGGTCACCAAGTGAAGATTAACATCCCCATCGCCAAATGGGGTTAATTTCTTTAATATCAAATGAGACAAACTTATCACACAAATCAGAGTTAAATCTAAATATTTATTCACTTATTAATAAGGGAGCAGGTCAATACAACGCACAAATATAAAGTGAATCAATTGAGTGCTCTACGATAATGATGGCTGGTCAACAAATCACCCCCAGATGATTCACTGAGAGCCACGATACAAAAGTACAAAGGTATTTTACAGCCAAGATACACCCCTTTCAACCTACATGACCAACAACAGATATATAGAACGGGTCACATGGTTAAGATTTGCATGAAATATACTTATAATTCTCAGCAGCCAGTATCTGCTGTAAAAACAGTACTCTTTGTGTAGAGACCAGGGTCTGGCCCTGAGGTCATCTCTCCCTGGTACCATATAGAACAGAAACATTAACTCATGCTCTGGAATGCGGTCTCTTTAGGTTTAAATCACCCAAAAGACATTGTAAATCTCCTGTCAGTGTTATCTCCCAGAGGCCCATCCTAAATAGAACACACAGACACAATAGTCATAAGAACCCTCTATTCTGTTGCATAAAACAACCATTTGATGCAATAAAAGTATTATAACATAATGTTGCAGTTTTGCTCTCAGTGTCCACTGAAAGGTGACTAGTAACAACAACTGGGACATAAAAGTCACCCACCATGAGACCCACTAAATCTGCCCAAGAAGAGGGAAACAAAATTAAAACCCACACCAAACTTAAAGACAGGAAGTAAACCAAAAAGGTAGGTCGACTAAAGGTGTTGACTCTCCACATTTATCAAGACAACTGGAGCACTGGGCCAGACACTCTTAAATAGAACCTGGACAAGCTCAGGTGAAACACCTTCCCACTAACGAGATGGACAAGCCAGCACAGGTGTAACATTTACATTTAAGTCATTTAGCAGACGCTCTTATCCAGAGCGACTTACATTTAACCTTTATTTAACTAGGCAAGTCACTTAAGAACACTCTTATTTTCAATGACGGCCTAGGAACAGTGGGTTAACTGCCTTGTTCAGGGGCAGAACGACAGATTTGTACCTTGTCAGCTCGGGGATTTGAACTTGCAACCTTTGGGTTACTAGCCCAACGCTCTAACCACTAGGCTACCCTGCCGCCCCACATAACACATACTGACTAACGAGGTGACACCAATCAATGCACCCTACGTGCTAACGAGCTATACGTGCTAACGAGCTATACGTGCTAAAGTCCAACCTCAAAACATAAATGGAAAAACCAAAGCCTGTAACACCTTCCCCCTTTAGACAACAAATATATCCTATATTTTTGTTGGACATGTTTGCTCACCCCCAACAGAAAACAACTTCCATTTCACATAATCAACTACAATGTTTCTACAATATAAACATGGTGTCTACTGGCTGTCAACAATTAAAAACAAGAAAAAACACATATTTCTAAATAATAATATACAATAGTATTATTTTTTAAATCCTTTTTCTTTCAATAGAATCCTAAAACCCACTAGCTTCTAGAACTCTCGTCCCCTTGGAACTAGCCCCCAAAAAACTCATCTCCAATACGGAAAAACGTGCAGTCAAAATAAATTGTGATCCATGGCAACGCACTGGCTAAACGCAAAACTTGTTGACTGCCCACCCTTGACACAATCAGCAACCAACTCCTGCAAAATCCATAGTAACTTTCCACCTTCTCTCTCTCTTTTCAGGGTTCACTCGATAGGCATGTTGTTGGATCGGGCCCAGTCCCCAATGTCATGCATTTGGGTTAGCACATCTGAGAATTAATCCTGATATTCTAAAAGCAGGGCAACATTGTCAATATAATTGTACACAAAAATGGTCAGCTGGTTGCATAAATAATGATGACTAAATGTTACATAAATTGTAAATATCAAAACCAAATGTAAACCCCTTTTTTAATATGTATTGGCAATACTTCACTTAAAGATGAGGCATGGAATAATATAACATGTATCTTTTGTCAGGCTGAATGTTTGAAATATGAGGTGATTTGAGTCATGCGTCTTCAATAGTGGAATAAAGACAATTAGCACTTGAATGTTGTCAAGAAATACTGGAGTGATGTCAGATTGTTAATAAAATTGATTATAGACCAATTTATTATACTGCTTTCATGTGTGTATATACAAAAACATCTGCAACAATTATCATATTACATGTCTTTTTTAAACAAGCAGCTTTTTCAACTTGTAGAAAACAGTTAGCTACATTTTGAAGTACTGCATTTTGATTAAAGTGGGTCACCAACGCAGTAAGTGTAACACAGCTCTTTTTTTGTTAGTCACTTTTTGTTAAATAATACTCTTTCAATTCAGAGCCTGGATTTCCCCCTGAGGCTAATATCCATATCATGCTGCAATCAATTGAACAGGGCAAACTATAAGGTAGAACATCATTAAAATACTCCTACTACAATGTTAAAACATTCTACATTGTGACATTAATTCATTGATATCATGAAACAACTTCTTCATGTATGTATTTTCTGATGTTTGATCAGAGATCTTTTATCAGAGTATCTCTTGTCACATTGATCACAGCTATAACGTTTCTCTCCCGTGTGTGTTCTCTGGTGTGAAGTCAGCTGGCTAGATGTAGTAAAACTCTTCCCACATTGATCACAGCTATAAGGCTTCTCTCCTGTGTGTGATCTCTGGTGTACAATCAGCTGGCTAGATGTAGTAAAACCCTTCCCACATTGATCACAAATATAAAGTTTCTCTCAAGTGTGAATTCTCATGTGATTTTTTTGTGATTCTGATCTTAAGAAACTCTTCCCGCAGTTAGAGCAGCTACAAGATTTCTCTCCAGTGTGAATTCTCATGTGTATTTTTAGTAAATCTGATCTTAAGAAACTCTTCCTGCAGTTAGAGCAGCTATAAGGTTTCTCTCCAGTGTGAATTCTCATGTGTATTCTTAGTGAATCTGATCTTAAGAATCTCTTCCCGCAGTCAGAGCAGCAGTATGGTGTCTCTCCTGTGTGTGTTCTCTGGTGTATTTTAAGTTCTGATGAAGATTTGCAACCTTTCCCACAGTCAGAGCAGCAATGAGATTTCTTCCCTGTGGGTCTCTGCTGGTGTTTCTTGAGTTGTTTTGACGTGGAGAGACTCTGCTCTGCCTCTTCAGCATCATGAGGTTGTTGAGGCCCCCCAGAGGATCCACGATAGTCACGTCTCTCTCCTGTGTGAACAAAAAGTCAGACAGATGGTTTAAAGGCCCACAACAGCAAAAATCCACTGTAAAAAGGTGATGCCAACAGCGTAGCCATGATGTTGTACAAACAATGACGTCTGTAATGAATGTTAATTATTTGACATTTGTCTTAAGACAGTCAAGTGAACAACGATAGTCATATTTTGTTTTGTTTTCACATTAGTAGTAATATCGACGATTGTATGCTAGAAATACGTTTTTAAAGTTGTTGAAATCCTAAGCAGTGTGCCAGACAACTTTTGGTCTCCAATATAGGCACCTTTCTGTGGGTCTATGTTATTGTTAGGTGAAGTTATGGGTCCTACAGTAGGTCTATGTTATTGTTAGGTGAAGTTATGGGTCCTACAGTAGGTCTATGTTATTGTTAGGTGAAGTTATGGATACTAGAGTAGGTCAATGTTGTTGTTAGGTGAAGTTATGGGTACTAGAGTAGGTCTATGTTGTTAGGTGAAGTTATGGGTCCTACTGTAGGTCTATGTTATTGTTAGGTGAAGTTATGGGTCCTACAGTAGGTCTATGGTATAACTAGCAGTTTCCGCATTAGCATGGAGGAGTTTCTTCAACCAAATTGCGTTTTAGCAAACAGAGGGCAGAGAGCGATGCAGAGAGCGATGCACCTATTTGGGGATGTCTGATAGTATTTATGCACCACTACTAATGATTTGTGGAGCTTCTCAAAGTAATTGTTTCTTCACCTCAAACAGCAAGTAAACAAAGTCTTACTTAAATCAAATGGTGAATGACAATAGTTCCTCAAAGTATTTGTAAAATATTTCCAGCTCTCAGTCTTGATAACCACTCGACATGAAAGGGAAAAATGTAATGCTCTGATCCAGTGGAAATGTCATAAAATACCTGATTACTTCTTATCCCTTACACAAATAGCCGACAACTGTGTCTGTCCCAAACTCACTGGCCGGGAAACTCTCAGGGCCCAGAATATTTTATATCAAGTTTCGGACCAACAGGTGATAGAACTTGAAATAGTGTATCAACTATGTAGACAGGCCATCACAATGTGATTTCACAATGTGATTTATTTTTATCTGGATATTTTCTAGCCGTTTTATTTGTTGGCTTTATGTATGCTATTTTTACATAGTTGGCAATGGCAATAAAAGTTTAGATTTGTATAATTTTAATTTCGATTTATATAGAATATAGATTAATCACAGATAATGAATATGAGATACAAAGACTATTAAAATTACTATTATAAATTAAATGAAACTGTTCCAGTAAAATGTGAATATGAAAATCATAACTGGCACCAGATCAGTAGAAATGGTCAGATAAATTGGCACTCCAAATGGAAAAGGTTGCCGACTGCTGTTGTAGCATATTACTGGAAACTTCAGGAGCATAACGTCAGAATTTACGAAGGCCAGCAGCAGTGTGAGGAGAATTTAAGGAAGAGGTTTTTTTCTTATGGTTAGGCTATCTTGATCTCTGGTTCCCTCGAGTCATTTGTGTGTCTCAATTATTTAAGAAAACGGGTGATTCCTATGTTGATGATGTAAATGATGTTTGCTGCTCTGTGGTATGTAATGAGGAGCAACCAGACGCTGCACGAATTTATGAAATTGCTTATTCCAGTTACTAATAAGCATGCACCCATTAAGAAAATGACTGTAAAAGCTGTTAAATCCCAGTGGATTGATGAGGAATTGAAAAATGGTATGGTTGAGAAGGATGAGGCAAAAGGAATGGCAAATAAGTCTGGCTGTACAACCGATTGGCAAACGTCCTGCAAATTGAGAAATCATGTGACTAAACTGAATAAAATAAAAATAAAAACACAATGAAACAAAGATAAATGACAAAGAATGATAGTAAAAAGCTTTGGAGAACCTTACATACAATTTTGGGAAAAAATTAACTGAATCAGATGGCTCATTCATCACAAAGCTCACTACTTTTATGATTTTTTCCATTGGCAAGATTAGCAAACTTAGGCATGACAAACCAGCAACAAACGCTGACACTACACATCCAAGTATATCTGACCAAATTATGAAAGACAAGCATTGTAATTTAGAATTCCGTAAAGTCAGTGTGGAAGAGGTGAAACAATTATTGTTGTCTATCAACAATGACAAGCCACCGGGGTCTGACAATCTAGATGGAAAATTACTGAGGATAATAGCGGACTATATTGCCACTCCTATTTTCCGTATCTTTAATTTAAGCCTAGTAGAGAGCGTGTACCCTCGGCCTGGAGGGAAGCTAAAGTCATTCGACATGCGCTATGCTCTGCATAGTTATCTCCAGGTAAAATGTTGCACTTATTCAGCCATTCTGTGACCAAAAACAAGCTACATATGGACAGTACCAAAATAAACTGACTCTGGAAATGACAAAGCACCTCGTAACCTTGCTGGAAATGGGACAAACGGACCCCTTCTGTGGTAACAGACTGGGACGATTTGTTGTCAAATCAAATTCCCAGGAACGGGGTTCAAATGAACCACAGAGATAATGTGGGATAATAACATGGCCGTGTCCAACCCTGCTTGTTCCCTCGACTCCACTACCAACCACCAATCACCAACAGGGCCCTTAACCTGTATCACTAGACACTTCGTAGTGAACTACAGGTAGGAATCAGCAACGAATCCCAATAATGAGCCACCTATGGGAGGGGTAACCCTTTGCGGACAAATCTCTCAACGTATTACTGCTACCCTGGGGAGATTGATATACCCCTTGAACACTGGCTCCGACCCTCGTCAGATGAGGCAGGGCTTGCAAACTATTACAGACTACAAAGGGAAGCACAGCCGATAGCTCCCCAGTGACACGAGCCTACCAGACGAGCTAATTTATTTCTACGCTCGCTTCGAGGAAAGTAACACTGAAACATGCATGACAGTATCAGCTGTTCCGGACGACTTTGTGATCACGCTCTCCGCAGCCGATGTGAGTAAGACCTTTAAACAGGTTAACATTCACAAGGCCACAGGGCCCAACGGATTACCAGGACGTGTACTCCAAACATGCGCTGACCAACTGGCAAGGGTCTTCACTGACATTTTCATCCCCTGTCTGAGTCTGTAATACCAAGATGTTTCAAGCAGACCACTATAGTGTTCTTGGGCACAAGGACTAAGGTAACCTGCCTAAATGACTACCGACCCGTAGCACTCATGTCTGTAGCCATGAAGTGCTTTGAAAGGCTGGTCATGGCTCACATCAACACCATTATCCCAGAAACCCTAGACCCATTCCAATTTGCATACCGCCCCAACAGATGATGCAATCTCTATTGCACTCCACACTGCACTTTCCCACCTGGACAAAAGGAACACCCATGTGAGAATGCTATTCATCGACTACAGCTCAGCGTTCAACACCATAGCGCCCTCAAAGCTCATCACTAAGCTAAGGACCCTGGGACTAAACACTGAGCACGCCCCCATTCTCATCGAAGGGGTTGTAGTTGAGCAGTTGAAAGCTTCAAGTTCCTTGGTATCCACATCCTTGGTGTCCACATTATAGGCTTAGTTAACTGGTGAACTGTTGAAATCATGGAAACATAATGACGATTCTAATTCTAGATTTGGAATAGAATGTGCAGCACCTTGAATATATTGTTGTTTGAGTACCAATTAATAAACCAGGGAGGAATTACTGACAGAGTAGGAGCATGGTGGAGACATCCAAGAGAGGGAAATCAGGAAGGGAAATGACAGCAAGTAGTGCAGACGAAAGGGATAAGTTGGTGAAGCAACAGATGTACTGGAATGAGAACAATATAGATGGAATAATAACAATATAGATGCTACTTTGAAAACACAAACTCTCACAGCAAAGAGCGAGGGAGTCCAGGGATGACTGGAGGAGCAATGGAGGAAGCATTGTGCAATTCTCTTGGCGTGAGTACAGTTGTTGAGACTGCGTGGAGGATGGTGAAGAACAGTCACTTTAACTCTACCTACATGTACATATTACCTCAACTAACCGGTGACCCCGCACATTGACTCTGTACAGTTGGTGAGACTGAGTGGACGATGGTGAAGAACAGTGAAGTGAAAAGGGCTAAAGTTGGTAATGAACAGCAGTTTAGGGTTGGAGTGAGAATCATCAGCAAGGATGTTTTTGTGGGTGACCTGTTAATGGTCTCAAAGATGGTGAAGGATGAATTGGGTAAAGTGGAATCGGTTCGAGTGACCAGGAGCGGTATGATACTGATTGTGTGTCAACAGCGCAAAAGGAGAAAGCTTTTAGGTTAACCTTTCTGGGGCAGCCGACAACATTCCGCTGAAAAGGCAGCGTGCGAAATTCAAAAGTATTTTTTAGAAATATGTAACTCACACATTAACAAGTCCAATACAGCAGATGAAAGATAAACATCTTGTTAATCTACCCATCGTGTCCGATTTAAAAAATGCTTTACAGCGAAAACACAACATATGATTATGTTAGATCACCACCAAGTTCAAAAAACACACAGGATTCACAAAAACAGAAATAGAGATAAAATGAATCACTAACCTTTGATGATCTTTATCAGATGACACTCATAGGACATCATGTTACGCAATACATGTATTTTTTGCTCAATAATGTGCATATTTATATCCAAAAATCTTAGTTTACATTGGCGCCATGTTCAAGAAATGCCTCCAAAATATCCGGAGAAATTCCAGAAAGCCACATCTAATAACAGAAATACTCATCATACACTTTGATGAAAGATACATGTTTTACATAGAATTAAAGATACACTTGTTCTTAATGCAACCGCTGTGTCAGATTTCAAAAAAACTTTACGGAAAAAGCACACCATGCAATAATCTGAGACGGCGCTCAGATATCAATAACATTTCTCCGCCATGTTGGAGTCAACCGAAATACGAAATGACATCATAAATATTCCCTTACCTTTGATTATCTTCATCAGAATGCAGTCCCAGGAACCCTAGTTCGACAATAAATTGTTGTTTTGTTCGATAATGTCAATTATTTATGTCCAAGTAGCTACTTTTGCTAGCACGTTTAGTTCACATGTCCAAACGCTGGCGCCGGTCCAGGCAAACTCGGACGAAAACTTCAAAAAGTTATATTCTAGGTCGAATAAACTGGTCAAATTAAGTAGAGAATCAATCTTCAGGATGTTGTTATCATATATCTCCAATAACGTTCCAAACGGAGCATTCCTTTTTGTCTACAGAGTAATGGAACGCATGGCGATATCATGAGTAATGCGCGTGACCAGGAACTTGCATTCTGCCAGACCACTGACTCAAATAGCTGCCATCCAGCCCCACATCACACTAGAGGCTTCATTCCACGTTCTACAGACTGTTGACATCTAGTGGAAGGTGTAGGAAGTGCGAACAGATCCATATCTTACTGGGATGTGAATAGACGATGAGTTTAACATCGACCAGTCTCAGAATTTCCACTTCCTGTTTGGAAGTTTGCCTGTCATATGAGTTCTGTTATACTCACAGACATAATTCAAACAGTTTTAGAAACTTCAGAGTGTTTTCTATCCAATAGTAATATTAGCATCTGGGACAGGGTAGGCGGCAGTTCAATTTGGGCACGCTATTGATCCAAAGTGAAAATGCTGCCCCCTATCCCTAAAAAGTTAAACATTTCAGGTAGACGCACGTTGATTAAAATTAATGATAGACGGAAGATTTTACTGTGGTTTGGTGAAGTGGTTCTCCCATCTTATGTAAAACCTGGGTAAGTGAGATATACAGAAGCCGCTGCAGTGTTACAATTGTAAAAAAGTTTGGACATGTGGCAAGTCTTTGTCGAAGGAATAAATATGTCGTAGTCAGATGAAGCATGTTGTAATTGTGATGGGAATCACGTTCCCGAGTTCCGGGAGTGCCCTGTACGAATGAAGGATGTCACAGTAGCTAGGATGATCAGGCCCATCCAGCAAGTGTCCTATGTGGAAGCAGTGAAAAAAGCTGAAGGAGTAGTTCCCCCCCTCCCAGGTTCCTGAACCTGTGTAGGGATCTGAATAGTACCATTTTTGTTTGAAATTCAGGGTAGTGGAGTGAATTTGGTTCATGTTTATTTTACGTAATTAGTATGATTTGTTAATCCCAATTTTTTGGGCGTTTTCATTATTTTTTACAACCCCGTACAGTAGGTGGCAGCAATACACCTGATGTGTAGTCTGACAATAAACTTCAGAGAAGAACACATGGTAGGAACCAAAGTGTTGGTCAGTGTTTCCAGTTGACCCTAATTAGATGTTACATTACATGTTGTTTTCTTACTTCATGTAGCCGGCTAGCTAGCCAACATATTCATACTTCATACTTCGCTTACTCCTCTCTGATAAGATACCGCTGCACAAACATGCTTATCTAGGCCTACACCAGCACTGGTACCAGGCAGTATTAGCTAGCTACGTTTGCGCTGACTCTTAATACATTTAGCAAGCTAGCTAGCCCGCTAACTAGCGATTAGCATTAGCAGCTAACATTATTTGAGCAACACCTTGCTAAGAAGAGACAATCTTTCGCCTTTAATGTAATGGCATGAAAAGAATTGCCAGAATATTATACAATGACTTATCAACAGCTGTAACAATTTGGCCCCCACAGGAAATCTACACTGGCAGTTATAGAAAGACCCATTTACTATATAACCATTGATTCTTGAAGAATATAACTTATAAATGCCTCAAATGTTTCAACCGTATTACACCACCAGAAACCAAAACATAAGCTCGTATAACGCCACTGTTTGTAAACAAATACTATATGGCTGAGGAGTAGGGTCGATCCAAGCGTTCTGACCTCACAATGACAGTAAAGCACCCAGCTAGCTGGCTAACGTTGGATAGCTTGCTAGACACAAATGAGAGAAAACCTCACTCTTACCATTTTACTTGCCCTAGCAGAGCTGGTTAGGCTGCTTTCATGTTATCCAGAGCGTTGGTGACTAACTGTGCTGCTGGCAACAATTTAATTTGAGTTTTTTTGCAGATGTTTACTGACACCGGCCATATTCAACGGGTGTTGAGCGTTATTAAATTCATCAGTTATTCTGCGCTCTGGTACTCAGACGAGGGTGCTCTGCAATCGGAGTAGAGAGCCAGAGCGAATTTATGAACGCACCCGAATTAACAATGTCCATTGAGAACGCACACGACCCCTTGGCTAAGAATGACGTGAATAACCAGCAGACTATATACTCAATTAACATAACAAATAGTGCGGTTAGTATGAGTATTCTAACACAGCTCAGGACTCTGGGCAGCCATTTTGTTTGTTTAAAAACTAGGTTGCCCCTTTAAAAAAGCCACACAACAATCAATCAACCAATCTGCAGTTCAACCAATAACAAAGCTGTAATTCCACCACTGTTTTGGTAATAAGATGATGGATGGGGCTGGAGAATTGTAACTAGTCTCAAATGCATAGACAGACCTATGTATGAAAGGACTGACCATCCATGATATCAACATGATAGTTTTAACCATGTTGAGGCTATACACAGTGTTGATTTACATTGTTTCTAAACATTTTAGTTAAAATAGCTTATTTGGGGTTCTGATGGGGTAAACAGTTGAACTAAGCTCATGAGGCATGTGTTATATTCTTCAAGAATCAATGGCTATAAATAAATAATTTAAAAATCAAAATATGGATGTAGCAATTGCACATTTCCCCTTTAACACCACACATCAGTTCAACAACTGCAGAGTTTGTTCCTCTGTTTTTAAGACAGTACTTACGAGTGTTAATCAGGGAACGGTTTCTCAAAACCATCTTATTGCTAAGTTCACCGTTTGAACCATTGGATGCCTTAAGATGCGTTTGGGAAACTGGGACCAGATATCCAGTTTCCTCCTCTTCTTCATTTTTCCGATGTGACAGTCATCTCCCCCTCCTCTTCTTTCTCTGTAACGTCTTTCTCTTCTTCTTTCACTGTAACAGCCTCACCTTCTACTTGATTTTGTATTGTAACATCCTCCTCTTTCACTCTGAACGCGTCTCCCTCTTCTTTCCCTGTAACAGCCTCATCCTCTACTTGTTTTTGTATTGTAACATCCTCCTCTTTAACTCTGAACGCGTCTTCCTCTTCTTTAACTGAAACGTATTTCTCTTCTTTAACTAAAACGTCTTTCTCTTCTTTAACTGAAACGTCTTTCTCTTCTTCTTTCACTGTAACAGCCTCACCCTCTACTTGTTGTTGTAGTGTGACATCTTTCTCTTCCTCCTCTTTCACTCTGAACGCGTCTTCCTCTTCTTTCTCTGTAACGTCTTTCTCTTCTTCTTTCACGGTAACAGCCTCACTCTCTACTTGTTTTTGTATTGTAACAGGCTCCTCTTCCTCTCCTCTTTCACGAGAGCTTCTTTCTCCATCCAGCAGACTCCCTCTTCTTCAGCAGGAACGGGGTTAAGTTTGAGACTGGAGCTATGAGGCATGTACTGAAGTCGCTAAGCGGTATAATTCCAAGCAGTGTCGCTTTATCAGCAGCACGTGATCAATGACGTCTGAAGAATAATTTCGTCGAACACCTGATTGGTTTGGTATTGGGCTCGTTCGACATTGCAGCCGACAGTGCAGGTGGCTGCTGACTGCTGACTGACTAATTTACAAATCACCTTGCATCATAAATAACTACTTATTATTATTTATAAATCAGTCAGCCAGTCACCGTTTTCCCACAACGCAGCATGGATTTGATGCTCTCGAACACGGCCAGTGGTTTTATATATGACATAATGGCTACGCTGCTACTGCGTGTGACTTCATCTATAAAAATGTGGCTGTTCTAAATTCTGTGTCGCTCAAAGCCTTGAGTAATGAACCTATTTTGGACACAATTGGCTGGAAAGAGCCAATGATTCAGGAAGCTTTGTTTCCCCATCACTACCTTTCAGCATGTTTTCTGTGAATTAGACTACGGGAGTTTTGTAACTTTTTCTCCGGTAGTTCGTCTCGCTGACCATAACCGTGCTGGTTGGCTACGCTGGTTAGGCTAATAGCTAGTTGGCTAAATAGCTAACGTTAGCTGTCAAAGATAACTGAATACAGCTAATGTTAGCTGGCTGGCTAAGATAACTGCATATAGCTAACATTCTTTGATATTTGGTTAGATGGCGTTATGTATTTCCAAAACGTTGGTCATGAGTTCAAATGATTGGTTTAATTTGAAGTTCTACATTTGAAGTTATTTCTGTTGTAGTTTACATCACAGGGAATAGGCTGGTCCTCCATATTACATCACACCTGACTTTGGCATTCTTCTGAATTCTGATTGGTTTCATGTAATAACTCCAAAAATAAAACAGTGAGGTGTAACTTTGCAATGGGACTTAAAATATCTTTTGGGAAAAATATTTCATTTGATCTTTTATAAACTTTACCATAACTTAACCATTTTATTACTCTCCTTCACTCACTTTCAATTACATTTTAAGATAACGCATTTGACCTTTCCATTGCGTTATCAATGGAGGATTGGTTGATTTACAGTTTTTAAGTGAAGTATAGTATTTAAGATGATTGACGAGAAAAGTATCGTCCAACCATCAGGTAACTTGTTTCATGCGCATCAAAGGTGAGGGTGAATTCCAGATGTTCACTGCTTGTATTGATGAAGGAGTGGAATCGATGAAGTTCCTCTGCTGTCCCCTGGAATAGAAGGAACACGTCATCAATGAAGACTTTTACAGAGCCTGATGAGGTGCTAGAATGGATTGTTAGGGCTTACAATCACATTCTTCTCAAACAACTCCACATACAGATTGGCATAATTAGGCGCTATTTTTTTAAAATACAATGACCATAATGCACTGCATGTCTACTTGTCTTGTCTGTGTTTCTTTTACACCTGCAATGTAAAAGAGACAGAAGAATGCACGATGGTCAATGCTATCTGGAATCCTTGGGACATCCCTACCCTAAACCCTAACCTTAACCCCTAACTTAACCATTTTAAATGTCAACTTCAATGGGCTAGGGACGTCCCAAGGATATATCTCTACCTGAAAATAGATGATCTAAGTGATTGATAGTTGGTATTCAGCAGTCATTAAGCCTTATTTACTTTAATGAACTACTAAAATAGTGATTTTGTCAGACAGCAGCTCTACACTTTATTGACTGACTGATCCATTCATCCTTCCATCCCTCCTCAGCCTTCCTCTCCTCTGAAGACCCAGTGAGGGTGGAGCTCAGTCAGAGAGCTGTTGAGGGACTGGTTAGGAAGAACACTTCTACAGCCAGAGAGATGAGAGGTCACACATGGTTTAGATGGTAAATATTTATGTTCCCTTAGCGGGTCATCACTATAATTTCTCACCCCTTTTGGCTGTATGAAAGTTAATTTCCCCTCAGACACACACATTTGTTCTTTGATATTATGAAGGTCATTTATGTCAAATGTACTTTTCCCCACTCATTCACCCCATCTCTTTAAATTGCTTACGCATATTCAGTGGCCTGACTGCATCCAGACTATGTCAAAGGCCCATCCTGGTAGATCTGAACCTAATGCAAAGTGATCAGATGACATAAGTCACATTTTAGTGCCAGGTGTAACTGAGGCCATAGATGCTCCATATCCATTACTTTGAGTGTTTTATATAATATGACTAAATGTGTTTCTTTCTGTGTTGCAGGGGCAGTCAGGAAATGGAACGGCAAGGCCACAGAACATGACATAAGCAGAGCTGTGGGAGACCACCTCAAGCCCTTGGTAGAGCCGGGGGTGGTGTTTACCACTCCACCACACCTTCAGCAGGCTTGAAAAGTGGGATTGATACTGTTTTTCATACTAAGATGGAGGGTCTGTTGATTGGTCAGTCATTGGGTTAATTTGTTGAAATCAAATCGAGCTTTATTTATACAGCACATTTCAGACATCGATGCAACATAATGGCTTCACAGGAGAAAATAAACAGAAATATTTAGTACACAAACAGAAGACTGAGAATTGAAAGACTAATGAGCATCCTAAGGAAATGGGGCTCCCAGAAATGCCATTGATTAAAATATTAATTGGATGCAATATCCAACCCAAAATACAAGCTTGTTTTTTTTAAAGAGGGGCTCTGAAAGACACTAGTCCACTGAAAGTTGACTAGTAACAACAACTGGGACCTAAAAGACACCCACAATGAGACCCACTAAATCTGCCCAAGAAGAGGCAAACAAAAGAAAAACCCACAACAAACTTAAAGACAGGAAGCAAACCAAAAAGGTGGATCAACTAAAGGTGTTGAATCTCCACATCTATCAAGACAACTGGAGCACTGGGCCAGACACTCTTAAATAGAACCTGGACCAGCTCAGGTGAAACACCTTCCCACTAACGAGATGGACAAGCCAGCACAGGTGTAACACATACTGACTAACGAGGTGACACCAATCAGTGCGCCGTACGTGCTAATGAGCTATACGAGCTAAAGTCCAACCTCAAAACATAAATGGAAAACCAAAGCCTGTAACACCTTCCCCCTTAAGACAACAAATATATCCTAAGTTTGCTCACCACCAACAGAAAACAACTTGCTGTCAACAATAAAAAACACGTATTTCTAAATAATAATAAACAATCAGATTTTTTCCCCTCCTTTTTCTTTCTATAGAATTCTAACACTCAATAGCTTCTAGAACTCTCATCCCCTTGGAACTCAAATCAAATTGTATTAGTCTGATTTCAAGAGCAAACTCCTGCAATATCTCAATAGACATGTTGTTGGATCGGGGCCCAGTCCCCAATGTCATGCTCTAGTACATTTGGGTTGGCACATCTGAGAATTAACCCTGATATTCTAAAAGAAGGGCAACAACGTCAATATAATTGTACCAAAAAATTGTCAGTTGGTTGCATAAATAATTATGACTAAATGTTACATGAATTGTAAATATGAAATATCAAAAGCAAATGTACACCCATTTGTTAATATGTATTGGCAATAATTCACTTAATGGTGAGGCATGGAATAATAAAACATGTATCTTTTGTCAGGCTGAATGTTTGAAATATGAGGTGATTTAAGTCATGCTTCTTCAGTAGTGGAATAAAGACAATTAGCATTTGAATGTTGTCAAGAAATACTGGAGTGATGTCAGATTGTTAATAAAATTGATTATAGATCAGTTTATTATTCTGCGTCCATGTGTATAGAGTGCAAGTACGTTGAAATTAAGTCGTTTTCAAGTCACTGACAAAAGACATCTTTTCAACGTTCACTTTCAAATACAACCTAACTTATATTGGACTCGGGCATAGTCTTATTTTCAATTACATTTTGCTAGGTGAGATAGCCCCAATGTCAAAACACAGTTTTAACATGTCCAAATCAAAAACCAATATGCAGAAACAGTTTGGGATATATTCAAAACCTAAAAGTAAAATGTACTATATACACAAACATCTGCCACAACAATCATGTTACTTGTATTTTTAAAACAAGCACCGTATAAACTGCACAAGCACCAGAAACGCTGTTGTTTTAACAAGTAGCAATAAATCACTGATATCAATCAGGGGGAACTGCACAAGCAACTGGCAATAAATCACACGAGACGTGCTAACAAGCTATACTTGCTAACGTCCAAACATAAATGGAAAAACCAAAGATGGTAACACCTTCCCCCTTAAGACAACAAATATATCCTACATTTATGACTCAATTTATTAGGATTGTTAATTAATAAAATTGATTATAGACCGATTTATTATACTGCGTCCATGTGTATAGGCTGCAAGTATGTTGAAATTTAAAAAATATATTTTCAACTAAAACCAAACTTATATTGTACGTCGGTCATAGTCTTATTTTCAGTGACATTTTGCTCGGTGGGATATCCCCAATGTCACAGTTTAAACGTGTCCAAATCAATAGTCCAAATGCAGAAACAGTTTGTGATAAATTGAAAACCTAAATGTAAAATGTACTATATACACAAACATCTGCCACAATAATCATATTACTTAAACAAGAACCTTATAAACTGCACAAGCACCAGAAACGCTGTTGTTTTGACAAGTAGCAATAAATCACTGATATCGATAAGGGGGGAAATCAGGTTGTTCGTGCTGTTGAAACTAACACAACTAAAAAAACACATGGAAATGGGAGATATCTTTTACCTCACTGGTTAGAGGACAACCAGCAGAAGACAGTCAGCTACATTTTGGAGTGATGCATTTCAATGTAGGGGTCGCTAAACAAAGGAACACAACACTTATTTGTCATAACTCATCAATATCATGTTGAAATCATTTGTGTGACAGGAGGGAGATGAGGTTGCACGTCCTGTTAAAACTAACAGCTCAAAAACCACACAGAATCTGGGAATAATGTGAACATCCCTGGTTAGAGGACAATTTTTAGAAAACAGATCGCTACATTTTGAAGTATTGCATTTTGATTCAAGTGGGTCAACAATGTGGTAAGTGTAACGACTCTTCTTTTGTTAAATCACATAAATAGTACTCTTTCAATTCAGAACCTGGATTTTCCCCCTGAGGCTAATATCCATATCATGCTGAAACGTTTAGGGTTCTACATTGTGACATCATTAAAATACTCCTACTACAATGTTAAAAAATTCTACATTGTGACATCATTAAAATACTCCGCCTACAATGTTAAAACATTCTACATTCTGATCTCATTAAAATACTCCTACTACAATGTTAAAACATTCTACATTGTGACATTATTAAAATACTCCTACTACAATGTTAACATTCTACATTGTGACATCATTAAAATACAACTTTCATTTCACTTAATAATCAACTACAATGCTTCACCTTCACCAATATAAACTTGGTGTCTGTCTAACAACAATTAAAAACAATATTTATTTTCCCCACAAAACCAAAGCCTGTAACGCCTTCCCCCTTAAGACAACAAATATATCCTATATTTTTGATGGACAGGTTTACTCACCACCAGTAGAAAACAACTTCCATTTCACATTATAACTACAATGCTAATAAACCGCCTACAATATAAATGTCTACTGTCTGTCAACAATTAAAAACAAGAAAAAATAAGCATTTCTAAATAATAATATACAATCGTATTATTTTTCTCTCCTTTTTCTTTCTATAGAATCCTAAAACACTAGCTTCTAGAACTCTCGTCTTCCTAAAACTCACTAACTTCTAGAACTCTCATCCCCTTGGAACGAGCCCAAACAAAACTCATCTCCAAAACGGAAAAACGTGCAGTCAAAATAAATTGTGATCCATGGCAACGCACTGGCTAAACGCAAAACATTTTGACTGCCCACCCTTGAGACAATCAGCAACCAAGTTGTCCTTACCACAGACATGTCTGATTTCAAGAGGAAACTCCTGCAATATCCATAGTAACTTTCCACCTAACTGCAGAGCTTCTTTCTCTTTTCAGGGTTCACTAGATAAGCATGTTGTTGGATCGGGGCCCAGTCCCCAATGTCATGCTCTAGTACATTTGGGTTGGCACATCTGAGAATTAACCTTGATATTCTAAAAGCAGGGCAACAATGTCAATATAATTGTACCCAAAATGTTTTAGTTGGTTGCATGAATGAATATCACTACTAAATGTTACATGAAATGTAAATATGAAATATTTGATTGCATAGTTGCTAGGTGGGATAGCCCAATGTCAAAACACAGTTTTAACATGTCCAAATCAATAACCAATATGCAGAAACAGTTTGGGATGAATTGAAAACCTAACATGTGGTATATACACAAACATCTGCCACAATTGTATTTTTTTTAAACAAGCTCCTTATAAACTGCACAAGCACCAAAAACTATTGTGTTGACAAGTAGCAATAAATCACTGATATCGATTAGGGGGGAAATTAGGTTGTACGTGCTGTTGAAACTGAAACCAAAAAAAACAAGATATCTTTAACCTCACTGATTAGAGGAGAACCTGCAGAAGACAGTCAGCTACATTTTAGAGTGATGTATTTAAATTTAGGGGTCGCTAAACAAAGGAACCCAACACTTATTTGTCATCACTCATCGATATCATGTTGAAATAATTTGTGCGAGAGGAGGGAGATGAGGTTGCACGTCCTGTTAAAACTAACAGCTCAAAAACCACACAGAATCTGGGAGTAATGTGTACATCCCTGGTTAGAGGACAACTTGTAGAAAACAGATCGCTACATTTTGAAGTGTTGCATTTTGATTCAAGTGGGTCACCAATGTGGGAAGTGTAACAGGGACAAACGTTTAGGCTTCTACATTGTGACATCATTAAAATACTCCTACTACAATGTTTAAACATTCTACATTGTGACATCATTAAAATACTCCTACTACAATGTTAAAACATTCTACATTGTGACATCATTAAAATACTCCTACTACAATGTTAAAACATTCTACATTGTGACATTATTTCATTGATATCATGAAACAACTCCTTCATGTATTTTATGTTTAATCAGAGATCTTTTATCAGAGTATCTCTTCCCCTGTGTGTGTCCGCTTGTGTATATTCAGGCTGTTTGGCCAAGTAAAACTCTTCCCACATTGATTACAGCTATAAGGTTTCTCTCCTGTGTGTGTTCTCCGGTGTTTTGTTAGAGAGCCAGATGTAGAAAAACTCTTCCCACATTGATTACAGCTACACGATTTCTCTCCTGTGTGTGTTCTCTGGTGTGCAGTCAGATGGCTAGATTTAGCAAAACTCTTCCCACATTGATCACAGCTATATGGTTTCTCTCCTGTGTGTGTTCTCTGGTGTGCAGTCAGATGGCTAGATGAAACGAAACTCTTCCCACATTGATCACAGCTATATGGTTTCTCTCCTGTGTGTGTTCTCTGGTGTGCAGTCAGATGGCTAGATTTAACAAAACTCTTCCCACATTGAGCACAGCCATATGGTTTCTCTCTTGTGTGATGTCTTTGATGTATTTTAAGTTTTACTGAATAGTTGAATCTTTTACCACAGTCAGAGCAGCAGTGATAATATTTCTTCCATGTGGCTTTCTGCTGGTGTTTCTTGAGGAGTTCTGATCTGGAGAGACTCTTCTCTGCCTCGTCAGCGTCATGATGTAGTTGAGACTGCCCAGAGGCTCCACGATAGTCACATCTCTCTCCTGTGTGAACAACAATGTCAGACGGTTAAAGGCCCACAACAGCAGAAATCCACTGTCTTTTTGAGGTAAAAGGTGATGCCCAGAGGTCTGTTAAATCATTTTACAATTGTCTTAAGACAGTCAAACCTAAGCAGTGTGCCAGACGACCTTTGATCTCCAAAAAAGGCCCCTTTCTGTATTTGCTAAAATTGCAGCACTAGGGCGATGCACACACAATTTGATTGCAGAAACACCTCCCTGCTAACGAGGAAACCACTAGTTATGGATGTAGTATATCTGCTAATGAGGAAACCACTAGTTATGGATGTAGTATATCTGCTAATGAGGAAACCACTAGTTATGGATGTAGTATATCTGGTAATGAGGAAACCACTAGTTATGGATGTAGTATATCTGGTAATGAGGAAACCACTAGTTATGGATGTAGTATATCTCGTAATGAGGATACCACTAGTTATGGATGTAGTATATCTCGTAATGAGGATACCACTAGTTATGGATGTAGTATATCTGATAATGAGGAAACCACTAGTTATGGATGTAGTATATCTGCTAATGAGGAAACCACTAGTTATGGATGTAGTATATCTGCTAACGAGGAAACCACTAGTTATGGATGTAGTATATCTGCTAACGAGGACACCACTAGTTATGGATGTAGTATATCTGGTAATGAGGAAACCGCATAGTTATGGATGTATTATATCTGGTAATGAGGAAACCGCTAGTTATGGATGTAGTATATCTGGTAATGAGGAAACCGCTAGTTATGCATGTAGTATATCTGCTAATGAGGAAACAACTAGTTATGGATGTAGTATATATGCTAATGAGGAAACCACTAGTTATGGATGTAGTATATCTGGTAATGAGGAAACCACTAGTTATGGATGTAGTATATCTGCTAATGAGGAAACCACTATTTATGGATGTAGTATATCTGATTGGAGCAAAAATGGTCAGTGAAGATTTTAGTTTTCCACAAAGTATTCTGAATATTACAGCGCACTATCAGCGCAAGATCAGGAGTGCTACTCAAGGAAACTCACATTATTAGGCTCTGTGTCTATTCACTAATTCACCATCATGGGGGAAAACTCAGGGGAATTCTCATAGGCTGACAGCAAATATAGCCTCCATTTACAGGTTGCTTATGAGTGCACTTCACATTACTTTTGGATTATAATTGTAAGCCTCCTTTGAATGTCCTGCTTAATATAATGTTTGTGTTATTGTTGTTATTGTTGCTTTATACCTTTTTTTAAAACACTTAAAATGCTATTTGGCTAGCTTTGCCATCAGCCTGACAATGAGGGTTTGTCCACTAAGTGTTTAACAAAACTTCACCGAACAATAACATAGACCTACTGTAGGACCCATAACTATAACATAGACCTACTGTAGGACCCATAACTTCACCTAACAACAACATAGACCTACTGTAGGATCCATAACTTCACCTAACTATAACATAGACCTACTGTAGGACCCATAATTTCACCTAACAACAACATAGACCTACTGTAGGACCCATAACTATAACATAGACCTACTGTAGGACCCATAACTTCACCTTACAACAACATAGACCTACTGTAGGACCCAAAACTTCACCTAACAAGAACATAGACCTAGGACTATAAATAATTTAATATTTCAGGTGAAACATGGAAACTAAAATGTCTTTGTCATGACATTTCATAACCTGATCACCAGATAATTTTGTCAATAATCCCACTAGGCTACTCTGTAATGTGTTTTCATTCTAAATGTCCTGAATAAAGGAAAATAGCTGTGTGTGTTGTACAATAGCCTATCCATCAAGGAACAGTTCTCTACACATTATGAGCTAAGTATCTCTGTGTCCAAACAGACTAATGAGACCCTACTGTAAATCAAGCAGACAATAACATTATAAACATCAATTTGTTAGGGATGTTGGATCCAACGTGGAGCACGGCATAACTGTCTTTACCAGAGTAATGAATGAAGAAGCACTTTGGTTGTTGTTGCATGTTGTGATGTTTGTCATGATACTGTCATTCAGAAAATGATTTCCTGGATCAGCTGATGATAGTTGAACATGTGACTGTAACTAAACAGCTACAGTATTAAGTATTATGTGTAATTATTGAAGAACCATGTTAATGACAGTATCCATTTGGCTGTTGTCAATAAAGTTAAGGTGACTCTCAGTTAGAACCATTGAATTTAGCAAACTCTGAAATGATTTAGTATTTCTGTGCCCATGAAAACTGTTTTCCCAGCGTAACATAAGGAGCCACTAAATGATACGTAGTTCGAGTGCATTTTTTAAACTTGGTTAGAGCCTGTAAGTCAGCATTTCACTGTAAGGTCTACTACACCTGTTGTATTTGGCGCACGTGACAAATACATTTTGATTTGATAGAAGTAGGACTAGTCTACCTGTCCTGCGCGCAAATGCAGGCCTATAAATGTGCCAATTTGGGGATGTCTGATAGTATTTCTGATTGTCTTAACGCACCACCACTAATGAGTTGTAGAGCTTCTCAAAGTAATTTTTTCTTCACCTCAAACAAAAGTAAACAAAGTCTAATCAAAAACCAATTGCGAATGACAATAGTTCTTCAAAGTATTTTCGTAAAATATTTCCAGCTCTCACCCTTTCGATAACCACTCAGCATAAAAGGGAAAGATGTAATGCTCTGATCCAGTGGAAATGTTATAAAATACCTGATTACTTCTTATTCTTTGCACAAATAGCCAACAGCTGTGTCTGTCCCGAACTCACTGGCACGGGAAACTGAGGGCCAAGAATATTTTATACCATGTTGCAAGCTTGCTATCTCGAGTTTTGGGCCGACCCAGTTGATACAATGTTTCAAGTTTGTTGTAGACATGCCATGTGCAGCAAATGTGAAAAATTGGATATTTATTTTTATCAGGATATTTTCTACCTGCAGGCTGTGATGTTTTTATTTGTTGGCTTTATGTAGACTATTTGTACATAGTTGGCAATGGCAATAAAAGTTACTTTTAGATTTGAATTTTCATTTAGATTTAGATAGAATGTAGATTAAACACAGATAATAATTTTGAGATACTATTATAAATTAAATGAAACTGTTCCAGTAAAATGTGAATATGAAAATCAGAACTGGCACCAGATCAGTAGAAATGGTCAGATAAATTAGCACCAAATGGAAAAGGGTTGCTGACTGCTGGTGTAGCCTATTACCAGAAACTATAGGAGCATAACGACTGCTGGTGTAGTCTATTACCAGAAACGATAGGAGCATAACGACTGCTAGTGTAGTCTATTACCAGAAACGATAGGAGCATAACGACTGCTGGTGTAGCCTATTACCAGAAACGATAGGAGCATAACGACTGCTGGTGTAGCCTATTACCAGAAACGATAGGAGCATAACGACTGCTGGTGTAGTCTATTACCAGAAACGATAGGAGCATAACGACTGCTGGTGTAGCCTATTACCAGAAACGATAGGAGCATAACGACTGCTGGTGTAGCCTATTACCAGAAACTATAGGAGCATTATGACTGCTGGTGTAGCCTATTATCAGAAACTATAGGAGCATAACGACTGCTGGTGTAGCCTATTACCAGAAACTATAGGAACATAACGACTGCTGGTGTAGCCTATTACCAGAAACTATAGGAGCATAACGACTGCTGGTGTAGCCTATTATCAGAAACTATAGGAGCATAACGACTGCTGGTGTAGCCTATTACCAGAAACTATAGGAACATAACGACTGCTGGTGTAGCCTATTACCAGAAACTATAGGAGCATAACGACTGCTGGTGTAGCCTATTATCAGAAACTATAGGAGCATAACGACTGCTGGTGTAGCCTATTACCAGAAACTATAGGACCATAACGACTGCTGGTGTAGCCTATTACCAGAAACTATAGGAGCATAACGACTGCTGGTGTAGCCTATTATCAGAAACTATAGGAGCATAACGACTGCTGGTGTAGCCTATTACCAGAAACTATAGGAACATAACGACTGCTGGTGTAGCCTATTACCAGAAACTATAGGAGCATAACGACTGCTGGTGTAGCCTATTACCAGAAACTATAGGAGCATAACGACTGCTGGTGTAGCCTATTACCAGAAACTATAGGAGCATAACGACTGCTGGTGTAGCCTATTATCAGAAACTATAGGAGCATAACGACTGCTGGTATAGTCTATTACCAGAAACTTTAGGAGCATAACGACTGCTGGTGTAGCCTATTACCAGAAACTATAGGAGCATAACGACTGCTGGTGTAGCCTATTACCAGAAACTATAGGAGCATAACGACTGCTGGTGTAGTCTATTACCAGAAACTATAGGAGCATAACGACTGCTGGTGTAGCCTATTATCAGAAACTATAGGAGCATAAAGACTGCTGGTGTAGACTATTACCAGAAACTATGGGAGCATAACGACTGCTGGTGTAGTCTATTACAAGAAACTATAGGAGCATAATGACTGCTGGTGTAGCCTATTACCAGAAACTATAGGAGCATAACGACTGCTGGTGTAGCCTATTACCAGAAACTATAGGAACATAACGACTGCTGGTGTAGCCTATTACCAGAAACTATAGGAGCATAACGACTGCTGGTGTAGCCTATTACCAGAAACTATAGGAGCATAACGACTGCTGGTGTAGCCTATTACCAGAAACTATAGGAGCATAACGACTGCTGGTGTAGCCTATTATCAGAAACTATAGGAGCATAACGACTGCTGGTATAGTCTATTACCAGAAACTTTAGGAGCATAACGACTGCTGGTGTAGCCTATTACCAGAAACTATAGGAGCATAACGACTGCTGGTGTAGCCTATTACCAGAAACTATAGGAGCATAACGACTGCTGGTGTAGTCTATTACCAGAAACTATAGGAGCATAACGACTGCTGGTGTAGCCTATTATCAGAAACTATAGGAGCATAAAGACTGCTGGTGTAGACTATTACCAGAAACTATGGGAGCATAACGACTGCTGGTGTAGTCTATTACAAGAAACTATAGGAGCATAATGACTGCTGGTGTAGCCTATTACCAGAAACTATAGTAGCATAACGACTGCTGGTGTAGCCTATTACCAGAAACTATAGGAGCATAACGACTGCTGGTGTAGCCTTACCAGAAACTATAGGAGCATAACGACTGCTGGTGTAGCCTATTACCAGAAACTATAGGAGCATCACGACTGCTGGTGTAGTCTATTACCAGAAACTATAGGAGCATAACGACTGCTGATGTAGCCTAATACCAGAAACTATAGGAGCATAACGACTGCTGGTGTAGTCTATTACCAGAAACTATAGGAGCATAACGACTGCTGGTGTAGCCTATTACCAGAAACTATAGGAGCATAACGACTGCTGGTGTAGCCTATTATCAGAAACTTTAGGAGCATAACATCAGAATTTACGAAGGCAAGCAGCAGCGGGAGGAGTAGGCTAAGGAAGATGTTTTTCTGATGGTTAGGCTATCTTGTTTCAGAGGGATGTCATCAATAGCCCATAATGACAAAGTGAAAACAGGTAAAAAAAAACAGAAATACCTTATTTACATAAGTATTCAGACCCTTTTCTATGAGACTCAAAATTGCTTTCAGGTGCATCTTGTTTCCATTAATAATGCTTGAGATGTATCTACAACTTGTTCGTAGTCCACCTGTGGTAAATTCAACTGATTGGACATGATTTGGAAGGCACACACACACCTGTCTATATATGGTCCCACAGTTGACAGTGCATGTCAGAGCAAAACCAAGCGATGAGGTCGAAGGAATTGTCCGTAGAGCTCCAAGACAGGATTATGTCGAGGCACAGATCTGGGGAAGGGTACCAAAAAAATTCTGCAGCATTGAAGGTCCCCAAGAACACAGTGACCTCCATCATTTTAAAAATGGAATACTCTTCCTAGAGCTGGTCACCCGGCCAAACTGAGCGATTGGGGGAGAAGGGCCCTGGTCAGGGAGGTGAACAAAAACCTGATGGTCACTCTGACAGAGCTCCAAAGTTCCTCTGTGGAGATGGGAGAACCTTCCAGAAGGACAACCATCTCTGCAGCACTCCACCAATCAGACCTTTATGGTAGAGTGGCCAGACGGAAGCCACTCCTCAGTAAAAGGCACATGACAGCCTGCTTGGAGTTTGACAAAAGGCACCTTAAGGACTCTAAAACCATGAGAAACAAGATTCTCTGGCTTGATGAAACCAAGATTGAACTCAATGGCCTGAACGCCAAGAGTCACGTCTGGAGGAAACCTGGCACCATCCCCACAGTGAAGCATGGTGGTGGCAGCATCATGCTGTGGGGATTGTTTTTCAGCAGCAGGGACTGGGAGACTAGTCAGGATCGAGGGAAATATTAACGGAGCAAAGTGCAGAGAGATCCTTGATGAAAGACCTGCTCCAGAGCGCTCAGGACCTCAGACTGGGGCAAAGGTTCACCGTCCAACAGGACAACGACCTTAAGCACACAACCAAGACAACACAGGAGTCGCTTCGGGACAAGTCTCTGAATGTCCTTGAGTGGCCCAGCCAGAGCCCGGACTTGAGCCCGATCTAACATCTCTGGAGAGACGTGAAAATAGCTGTGCAGTGATGTTCCCCATCCAACCTGACAGAGCTAGAGAGGATCTGCAGAGAAGGATGGGAGAAACTCCCCAAATGCAGGAGTGCCAAATACATTTGCTAAATGAAAGGGGGGAAAAAATTATTTAATCAATTTTAGAATAAGGCTTTAAACAAAATGTGGACAAAGTCAAGGGGTCTGACTACTTTCCGAATGCACTGTATACAGCAACAGCTACCCCATAAGCATTCCTGTCTTTTCTGTAGATGTTACAGTGGGGCAAAAAAGTATTTAGTCAGCCACCAATTGTGCAAGTTCTCCCACTTAAAAAGATGAGAGAGGCCTGTAATGTTCATCATAGGTACACTTCAACTATGACAGACAAAATGAGAAAAAAAATCCAGAAAATCACATTGTAGGATTTTTAATGAATTTATTTGCAAATTATGGTGGAAAATAAGTATTTGGTCACCTTTTTTTTGCCCCACTATATATCCCTGTATTGCTACTGCTGTATGAAAGGAATATTCTCAGTGAGTTTCAGAGATGAACAGTACAGTGCATTACAAATTCAATAGGCAGGCAAGTACATAAAAACAATTTCAAATAAAAACTATTCCAGAAAATGTCAAAGCGTATATAACGCCTGTCCAAGAGACTGTCGACCAATCACGTTCATATTGTCATGCTGTGACACGCAGTTCCTAAGCTAATTCTCACAAAAATCCCAATGTTCTTTTCTTTAAGCTGTTAATACGAATCGAAAGTAGTTTCCAATATCCTAATTTCTTAAAGTATTTCTGGATAGTGATA
Organism: Salvelinus namaycush; assembly: GCF_016432855.1. NCBI lineage: Eukaryota > Metazoa > Chordata > Actinopteri > Salmoniformes > Salmonidae > Salvelinus > Salvelinus namaycush. Next base: position 20,817,809 of record NC_052345.1, read on the forward strand.
GGAACTGATAGTGATACACAAGCTAGGTCTATTTAAAACATTGCCATCCCATGGCAGCATTTACCAGCCACCAGGTTCAGAATTTTAAAACCACATAAAAAATTATTTAAAACACAATTATATTTTTGCCCAAAGTTAAAATATAAATTATTCAAACTGAACATAATTCACGCTGGTTATTATTTTAGGCTATTTTAGTTTTGGAGTCAAAGATAGTTTTGGAATAGGTTTCACTTTTCAAACAGGTTTGTTATTTTATTTCAGTTTACTAAATAGTTTTCCCCTAATTACTTTTTCTATAATAAGCATGGAGGTTTGCCCTATCAACCAGTCATAGGTACTGATGATAAAGCGCCTCGTAACCTAGCTGGGAATGGGACAGACGGAACCGATCTGTGGTAACAGACAGGGGCCATTTGTAATCAAATCTAATTCCCAGGAATGGGGTTCATATGAACCCCAGAGACTGTGTGTGGGATAATAACATGGCCCTGTCCAACCCTGCTTGTTCCCTCGACTCTGCTACCAACCACCAATCTCCAACAGGGCCCTTAACCTGTATCACTAGACACCTCATAGTGAGCTACAGGTAGGAATCAGCAATGAATCCCAATAATGAGACACCTCTGGGGAGTGGTGTCACCAACATTTAAAAAAAAATATATAGTGTTTTATGACAAACCGTTTTTTACAAATCCGTCAAGACACCAACTTAGACTTTACCGTAAAATGCCCTACTTACAAGCCCTTAACCAACAGTGCAGTTCAAGAAGAAGAAAACATTTACCAAGTAGACTAAAATAAAAAGTAATAATAAAAAGTAACACAATGAGAATAACAATAACGAGGTTATATACAGGGGGCACCGGTACCGAGTCAGTGTGGAGGCTATATACAGGGGGCACCGGTACTGAGTCAGTGTGGAGGCTTTTTACAGGGGGCACCGGTACCGAGTCAGTGTGCGGGGGTACAGGCTAGTTGAGGTAATCTGTACATGAAGGTGGGGGCGTAGTGACTATGCATAGGTAACAAACAACCAGTGAGTAGCAGCAGTGCACAAAATGGAGGGGGGTGGGGGGGTCAATGTAAATTGTCCGGTGGTGATTTTGCGAATTGTTCAGCAGTCTTATGGCTTGGGGGTAGAAGCTGTTGAGGAGGCTTTTGGTCCTAGACGTGGCGCTCCGGTACCGCTTGCCGTGCGTTAGCAGAGAAAACAGTATATGACTTGGGTGACTGGAGTCTCTGACAATTTTGTGGGCTTTCCTCTGACACGCCTATTATATAGGTCCTGGATGGCAGGAAGCTTGGCCACAATGATGTACTGGGCCGTTCGCACTACCCTCTGTAGCGCCTTACGGTCAAATGCCGAGCAGTTGCCATAACAGGCGGTGATGCAACCGGTCAGGATGCTCTCGGTGGTGCAGCTGTATTACCTTTTGAGGATCTGGGGACCCATGCCAAATCATCTCAGTCTCCTGAGTGGGAAAAGGTTTTGTTGTGCCCTCTTCATGACTGTCTTGGTATATACCAACGTCGGTGATTAAAAGATGAACTGAGGTCCACACTCCAGTCCAGTTGAAGGTGGTAATGCAGCTTAAAGTTGGTTGCCAACCGCCATATAAAGTCCAAAGAAGAAAAAGAAGCCTGAAGGAAGGTGAAATTACGAGAAACTAATTTGGTTTACCGTTTGGGGCGTCGCGACTGGTTACTTATTTTGATGTGATATGAAAGTTTTGTGTGAAATTATTTTGATGTAATATGAAAGTACAGCGATTTATGTTTCTAGAAATGTATCGCAATTGAGAATCGATTCACATTTAGATGGAATATTTGACTATTTTAGCTGCCAGAGCCAGTCTACCTCTGAAAATAACATACAGTCCTTGGACCTTGAGGAGTAACGGAGGCAGCAATTAGCAGTAGAAACAATCGTTTCGGTAAAAAGCTGAGGGATGGGGCTGGAGAAATGCAACCATCCATGATATCAACATGATAGTTTTAACCATGTTTTGAGGATATAGTGTTTGTTTATATTTACTGACAAAGATTGGAGTAAAAAAAAAGCTTATATTTTGGGTTCTGATGGAGTACGACAGACAACTGCTGATTGCCCTTTTAAGAGTACATCTTGGGCTAAGATAATTGGAGATATTGAGGACTACAGTATTTCAGGTATTGTCATTGGATGCATTTGATCAATTGTTTTGATCAAACGTTTTGTTGATGGTCCACTCTTGATGTTCTACACGTTACAGTGTAGCTTCAGCCATTCCTACAGAACAACATTAAAGTGTAGAACCCCTTTACTGCATATTGGTTCAACGACTGCAGAGACGGTACTTACTGGTGTTAAACAGATCTCCAACCTCCTCCTCTTCCTCCAATGTGACAGTCATCTCCCCCTCCTCCTCTTTCACTCCAAAAACTGCATCCCCATTTTTCTCCTCTTCTTTTACTGTAACATCCTCCTCCTCTTTCACTCTGAACGCGTCTTCCTCTTCTTTCACTGTAACGTCTTTCTCTTCTTCTTTCACGGTAACAGCCTCACCCTCTACTTGTTTTTGTATTGAAACAGCCTCCTCTTCGTCCTCCTCTTTCACGAAAGCTTCTTTCTCCGTCCAGCAGACCACCTCTTCTTTAGCAGAAGGAGAGTAACTTAGTGAACTCATGGTCGGAGATGTTAGCTAGCTAGCATTAGTGACTAGCCTAGTTCTAAGCTAACTTAGCAAACCAGCTAGCTGACAAACAACGTAAATATATAATTAAATGGGCCAACAAGTACATACGACAGAAGTGTGTTTAATACACAGCGACTAATATACACCAAAACATTGTAAAGAGCGTGAATGTTGTAGCTATGTTTGCTAGAAAGCTACCGATGCGTCTGACTAGCTGTTGTTGTTGAAGGAGCGCCCCGTCCACTAGATTATACGTCACACTGGCAGCATCGCCTGAACCTAAAAGAAGCAAATCGCCATCTGCTGACTGGAATGGGCAACGCAGTTGAGGAACCAAACGTTTATTTTTTGTTTATTTCATAAAAGTGTATTATTATATTAAGTCGTTCAAAGAGAAGCATGTGTTGATTGATTCGTGTTTAATGAGTGAGGATTTAAAACAAACTTTACACACCACTACATATTTGCATTGATCCACACTTCTGACACGGATCATTTTGACCCCAGAGGCATATCTTTTATCATAGCCAAAATGTGGTTTATTCAATTCTTCCAATTTTTCATGACTTTGTCTATCAACTTGTTCTTAATAAATATAAATCATGGCTTTGTGTTTCTGTATCAATATGGACTTAACAAATTCAAATCCTTTGAATTCACGTTGACCCCAACCAAAAGCACCTTTGATAAATAGGAAGTTTATTTCAAATCAAAATCACATTTTATTGGTCACTTACACGTATTTAGCAGATGTTATTGCGGGTGTAGTGAAATGCTTGTGTTTCTAGCTCCGACAGTGCAGTAATATCTAACAAGTGATATCTAACAATTTCACAACATACAGTATAACCAATACACACAAATCAAAGTATTTGAATCTAAGTTTCTCTGTAGACATGATCCATCCCACCAGAGGGTGGAGGGGCACCTGTATCAGTGGTTTTGACCAGATAGACACCTGCAGACACACAGTATAGTGCCTCCCATGTACTCTCCTAAGATTGGACTTTTCTATACCACGTTTCACGTGACTATGTACAAAACTGCCAATGGTAGAAAACTCTGCCAGTGGTAGAAAAATCTGCCAGTGAAATACAGCGCATTCATTAAGTATTCAGACCACTTCACTTTTTCCACATTTACTGACATTACAGCCTTATTCTAAAATTGAATATTTTTTCCCCTCATCAATCTACACACAATAGCCCATAATGGACAACCCCAAAACAGGTTTAGACATTTTTGCAAATGTATTTACTTAAGTATTCAGACCCTTTGCTATGAGACTCGAAATTGAGCTCAGATGTATCCTGATTCCATTGATCATCCTTGAGATGTTTCTCCAGCTTGATTGGAGTCCACTTGTGGTAAATTCAATTGATTAGACATGATTTGGAGAGGCACACACCTGTCTATATAAAGTCTCACAGTTTACAGTGCATGTCAGAGCAAAAACCAAGCCATGAGGTCAAAGGAATTCGAGGCACAGATCTGGGGAAAGGTATCAAAAAATGTCTTCAGCATTGAAGGTCCCCAAGAACACAGTGGCCTCCATCATTCTTAAAAGGAAGAAGTTTGGAACCACCAAGACTCTTCCTAGAGCTGGCCGCCTGGCCAAACTGAGAAATCAGGGGAGAAGGGCCTTGGTCAGGGAGGTGAACAAGAACCCGATGTTCACTCTGACAGAGCTCCAGAGTTCCTCTGTGGAGATGGGAGAACCTTCCAGAAGGATGACCATCTCTGCAGCACTCCACCAATCAGGCCTTTATGAAGCAATGATTAAATTGTCAACATTTATTTCAATGGACAATTCAGTGAACTGTTCTGTGAAAGGTGTCGGCTAGAGATGACTTGCAGGAGCTTGCAGGGATTTGTAGTCTTGCATGTCGTCTACTTTGATGCTAATTAGCATTTTCGAATCCGAGAAAAAAGAGAGACAAATATATTGATACAAGTATTTGTATTTATTATGGATCCCCATTAGTTCCTGCCAAGGCAACAGCTACTCTTCCTGGGGTTTACTATGGATCCCCATTAGTTCCTGCAAAGCCAGCGGCTACTCTTCCTGGGGTTTATTATGGATCCCCATTAGTTCCTGCCAAGTAAGGTCAGGGAGCGTGCCAACCTGCCTGAACCGTCCCTGAATTAACAGGTATAAATGATGGATTATGAATTAACAGGTATAAACAATGGGTTATGAACTAACAGGTACAAATGATGGGTTATGAACTAACAGGTACAAACGATGGGTTATGAACTAACAGGTATAAACGATGGGTTATGAACTAACAGGTATAAACGATGGGTTATGAACTAACAGGTATAAACAATGGGTTATGAACTAACAGGTAGAAATGATGGGTTATGAACTAACAGGTAGAAATGATGGGTTATGAACCAGCAGGTATAAATGATGGGTTATGAATTAACAGGTATAAATGATGGGTTATGAATTAACAGGTATAAATGATGGGTTAACATACACTGCTCAAAAAAATAAAGGGAACACTTAAACAACACAATGTAACTCCAAGTCAATCACACTTCTGTGAAATCAAACTGTCCACTTAGGAAGCAACACTGATTGACAATAAATGTCAATGATGGAGGGCCGCACACATGGAGGGCCGCACAGCCCTCCATGTGCTCGCCAGAGGTAGCCTGACTGCCATTAGGTAACGAGATGAGATCCTCAGACCCCTTGTGAGACCATATGCTGACACATGCACATTTGTGGCCTGCTGGAGGTCATTTTGCAGGGCTCTGGCAGTGCTCCTCCTTGCACAAAGGCGGAGGTAGCGGTCCTGCTGCTGGGTTGTTGCCCTCCTACGGCCTCCTCCACGTCTCCTGATGTACTGGCCTGTCTCCTGGTAGCGCCTCCATGCTCTGGACACTACGCTGACAGACACAGCAAACCTTCTTGCCACAGCTCGCATTGCCATCCTGGATGAGCTGCACTACCTGAGCCACTTGTGTGTGTTGTAGACTCCGTCTCATGCTACCACTAGAGTGAAAGCACCGCCAGCATTCAAAAGTGACCAAAACATCAGCCAGGAAGCATAGGAACTGAGAAGTGGTCTGTGGTCACCACCTGCAGAACCACTCCTTTATTGGGGGTGTCTTGCTAATTGCCTATAATTTCCACCTGTTGTCTATTCCATTTGCACAACAGCATGTGAAATTTATTGTCAATCAGTGTTGCTTCCTAAGTGGACAGTTTGATTTCACAGAAGTGTGATTGACTTGGAGTTACATTGTGTTGTTTAAAACCTGATGAGGACAGAGGGCGCTGTTTTCACTTTGGGGGAAAAACGTGCCCAATTTAAACGGCCTCGTACTCAATTCTTGCTCGTACAATATGCATATTATTATTACTATTGGATAGAAAACACTCTCTAGTTTCTAAAACCGTTTGAATTATATCTGTGAGTAAAACAGAACTCATTTGGCACAAACTTCCTGACCAGGAAGTGGAAAATCTGAAATCGATGCTCTCTTCTGGGTCCTGCCTATAAATGGGCATGATACCTATTAGTATACATGCACGCCATACACCTTCCCCTGGATGTCAAGATGCAGTGAGAGAAGAAATGGAGTGTTTATCTTGGTCTGAGATGGAATACGTCCTCTTGGAATGACGTGTCACCCATTTCATGTTTTCAGGAAGGCGCGAAGTTGGACCTGGATTTGCCTTCTGAATAGCTGTCATTATAGGCGACTACTATCTCCGGCTTTGATTTTATTTGATACATGTGACAATATCATCGTAAAATATGTTTTTTCAATATAGTTTTATTAGATTTTTGAAATTTATTCGGGACGTTAGGCGTGTTGCGTTGTGTGCCTTTGTTCAGAAAGGAGAGCTTCGCGCCACATGGCTAGTGCGCTTGCTAATTCAAGAGGGAAAATGGACGTTCTAAATCCAAACAACGATTGTTCTTGACAAAGGACACCTTGTACAACATTCTGATGGAAGATCAGCAAAAGTAGGACCCATTTTATGATGTTATTTCATATATCTGTCGAACTGTGTACTATTAGTTTTGCGCCCAGGTTTTGGGCACTCGGTCGACATAACGTAAGCCTTATGTGGTAATGAAGTTATTTTTAGAATTCTAACACGGCGATTGCATTAACTTCTACCGATTCAGAAACCCGGATCCGGGAGCACCCCCCACCCCCCCACCAGTAAAAAAGCTGAATAGCATAGCTAGCATAGCGTCACAAGTAAATAGTAGCATCTAAATATCATTCAATCACAAGTCCAAGATACCAGATGAAAGATCCACTTCTTGTGAATCCAGCAATCATTTCTGATTTGTAAAATGTTTTACAGGGAAGACACAATATGTAAATCTATTAGCTAACCACGTTAGCAAAAGACACCATTTTTCTTTGTCCACCATTTTTTCTCACCACCAGTAGCTATCACCAATTCGGCCAAATAAAGATATTGATAGCCACTAACCAAGAAAAAACCTCATCAGATGACAGTCTGATAACATATTTATTGTATAGGATAGGTTTTGTTAGAAAAATGTGCATATTTCAGGTAGAAATCATAGTTTACAATTGCACCCACCATCACAACTCGACTAGAATAAATACAGAGAGCAACGTGTATTACCTAATTACTAATCATAAAACATTTCTTAAAAATACACAGCGTACACTAATTGAAAGACACAGATCCTGTGAATCCAGACAATATTTCAGATTTTCTAAGTGTCTTACAGAGAAAACACAATAAATCGTTATATTAGCATACCACATGTGCAAACATTACCCCAGCATTGATTCACGGCAAAAAGAGCGATAGCATTATCACCACCAAAATGTATAAATTTTTTCACTAACCTTCTCAGAATTCTTCAGATGACACTCCTGTAGCATCATATTACAACATACATATAGAGTTTGTTCGAAAATGTGCATATTTAGCCAACAAAATCGTGATTATACAATGAGAAAAGTAGCCAAGCTGGTCAGAAAATGTCGGGCGCCATATTGGACAGTGATCTAGTCTAATGCATAAATACTCATAAACTTGACTAAAAAATACAGGGTGGACAGCGATTGAAAGACAATTTAGTTCTTAATGCAATCGCTGAATTACATTTTTTAAATTATCCTTACTGTTCAATACAGGTTGCGCCAAAGCGAAGCTACCCCAAAGAAAATGGCGGCATATGCGTTTAACATTTTTCGACAGAACAACGATTTATCATCATAAATAGTTCTTACTATTAGCTGAACTGCCATCAGAATCTTGGGCAATGAATCCTTTCTCCGGTCTAATCGTCTTTTGGTCGAAAGATGTCCTCTTGTCCCGTCGAAATGGCCACTAACGTTCACCATGTACTAGAAAAGTGCCCAGCTCCTCGAAGTGCGTCACACAGAAATGCCATAAAATCGCCCTAAACGGATATAAATTGCTATAAAACGGTTTAAATTAACTACCTTATGATGTTTTTAACACCTATAACGAGTAAAAACATGACCGGAGATATATTACTGGCTAAACAACAGCTTGGAAGGAGGCCAGTCCGACGTCCATCGTGCGTCAGGCGCAGAGACGAAAAGAAATGTACTTCCGGTCATTGGTCTTTTATACAGACCCTGATTGCGCAATCGACTCCATTCAAAGTGTCACCACTTACTGACATCTAGAGGAAGACGTAGGCAGTGTTTGTATCCCCATAGCATTCACAGGGACATTACAACTGACCTGGGAACAGGGGCCAAGATTTCTGAAATCTCACTCCCTGTCATGAAAAGTGCTGTAGAAGGAGTTCTGTTTCACTTAATTCCATATAATTCCAACGGACAACGAGACATAATTCCAACGGCTATAGAAACTAGAGAGTGTTTTCTATCCAATAATAATAATAATATGCATATTGTACGAGCAAGAATTGAGTACTAGGCAGTTTAATCTGGAGACGAATTTATGCTAAGTCGAAACAGCACCCCCTATACTCGCAAAAGGTTGTTAAGAACTAGTGTATCTATCATTTCCTATACAACATGTATTTTTTAGTTATGTTTATGAATAGCTATTTGGTCAGAATATGTGTGTCAGAAAAAGTGTCAGAAAAAATCCGGACGTTGTGGGACAAAATAGCTACGTTAGCACAATGTATAACCACTGATTTCAGCTCTAAATATGCACATTTTCGAACAAAACATAAGTGTATGTATAACCTGATGTTATAGGACTGTCATCTGATGAACCTTATCAAGGTTAGTCAAAAATTATATATCTTTTGCTGGTGTGTCACGATCGCTAACTTTTACTGCTGGGAAATGGCTTGTGTTTCTGGCTATTGTGGTAAGCTAATATAACGCTATATTGTGTTTTCGCTGTAAAACACTTAAGAAATCGGAAATATTTGCTGGATTCACAAGATGCTTGTCTTTCATTTGCTGTACACTATGTATTTTTCAGAAATGTTTTATGATGAGTATTTAGGTATTTGACGTTGGTGTCTGTAATTATTCTGTCTGCTTTCGGTGCAATTTCTGATTGTAGCTGCAATGTAAACTATGATTTATACCTGAAATATGCACATTTTTCGAACAAAACATAGATTTATTGAATAACATGTTATAAGACTGTCATCTGATGAAGTTGTTTGTTGGTTAGTTTGGTTGGTTCTTGGTTAGTTAGGTTGGCTTTGTGCATGCTACCTGTGCTGTGAAAAATGTCTGTCCTTTTTTGTATTTGGTGGTGAGCTAACATAAATATACGTGCTGTTTTCGCTGTAAAACATTTTAAAAATCGGACATGTTGGCTGGATTCACAAGATGTGTACCTTTCATTTGCTGTATTGGACTTGTTAATGTGTGAAAGTTAAATATTTCTAAAAAATATATTTTGAATTTCGCGCTCTGCCTTTTCAGTGGAATGTGGGAGGAGTTCCGCTGGCGGAACGCTGGAGCAGTAAAGGTTTTAAGTGTTCCCTTTATTTTTTTGAGCAGTGTATATAAATGATAGGTTATGAAAATGATGGGTTATTAAAACCTGTCTAGGACTAGCGGAACCACTCGCCAACAGCCAATGAAATTGCAGGGCGCCAAATTCAATCAACAGAAATATCATAATTCAAATTTCTCAAACATACAAGTATTAGACATCATTTTAAAGATAACAATCTCGTTAATCCAACCACAGTGTCCGATTTCAAAAAAGCTTTTCGGCGAAAGCAGAACATATCATTATGTTAGGACAGCAACTAGTCACAGAAAGCATACAGCGATTTTCCAACCAAAGAGAGGAGTCACAAAAAGCAGAAATATTGATGAAATTAATCACTAACCTTTGATATTCTTCATCAGATGACACTCCCGGGACAACATGTTACACAATACATGTATGTTTTGTTCGATCAAGTTCATATTTATATCCAAAATCCTCAGTTTACATTTGGCTTTGCCTCCAAAACATCCCGTGAATTTGCACAGAGCCACATCAATTTACAGAAATACTCATAATAAACATTGATAAAAGATACAAGTGTTATTCACAGATTTAAAGATATACTTCTCCTTAATGCAACCACTGTGTCAGATTTCAAAAAAACTTTACGGAAAAAGCAAACCATGCAATAATCAGAGACATACACAACCCAAAAAGATATCTGCCATGTTGGAGTCAACATAAGTCAGAAATAGAATTATAAATATTCACTTACCTTTGATGATCTTCATCAGAATGCACTCCCAGGAATCCCAGTTCCACAATAAATGTTTGATTTGTTCCATAAAGTCCATCATTTATGTCCAAATTACTCCTTTTGGTTCGCGCGTTCAGTACACAATCTAAACTCTCGCGGGCAGGTCCAGGCAAAAGTTCAGGCGAAAAGTCATATTACCATCCTTAGAAACATGTCAAACTAAGTATAGAATCAATCTTTAGGATGTTTTGATCATAAATCTTCAATAATGTTCCAACCGGAGAATTCCTTTGTCTTCAGAAAAGCAATGGAACAGAGCTCGCTCTTACGTGAACGAGCGTCATGAGCTCAAGGCATTCTGGCAGACCTCTGACTCATTCGGCCCCACCTCACAGTAGAAGCATCAAACAAGGTTCTAAAGACTGTTGACATCTAGTGGAAGCCTTAGGAAGTGCAGAAAGACCTCATAGACACTGTGTATTCGATAGGCCAATAGTTGAAAACCTACAAACCTCAGATTTCCCATTTCCTGGTTTGATTTTTCTCAGGTTTTCGCCTGCCATATGAGTTCTGTTATAATCACAGACATCATTCAAGCAGTTTTAGAAACTTCAGAGTTTTTTCTATCCAAATCTACTAATAATATGCATATATTAGCAACTGGGACTGAGTAGCAGGCAGTTTACTCTGGGCACACTTTTAATCCAAACGTGAAAATGCTGCCCCCTATCCATAACAAGTTAACACATTTCAATACATTCAGGATTTCTTAAGGTCCATGTGCAATGTATATGGTTACCTCACTCTCTCTCTCCCTCCATCTCTTCTTTAACAAGCAGCCATGTTGTTGTCGTTCCGCTAGGGACCTGTTTTCAGCATATGGTTACCTCTCTCTCTCTCCAGTCAATAAACAGTTATCCCTCTACACCCTCTACACATGTACTGCACTGGAATTATCCCTCTACACACATGCTGCACTGGAATTATCCCTCACCACATGTACTGCACTGGAATTATCCCTCTACAACCTTTACACATGTACTGCACTGGAATTATCCCTCTACACCCTTTATACATGTACTGTACTGGAATTATCCCTCTACACATGTACTGCACTGGAATTATCCCTCTACACATGTACTGCACTGGAATTATCCCTCTACACATGTACTGTACTGGAATTATCCCTCTACACCTTTATACATGTACTGCACTGGAATTATCCCTCTACTCATGTTTTGCACTGGAATTATCCCTCTACACATGTACTGCACTGGAATTATCCCTCTACACATGTACTGCACTGAAATTATCCCTCTACACATGTACTGTACTGGAATTATCCGTCCACATGTACTGCACTGGAATTATCCAATTGGCTGGCAGAAACGTGCTGTTTTTTTATTGGGCCATCAACGCTGGCTCAGTGATTTTTGTGATTGGTTACATTTCAGTCACATGTGCATAGGGGAGAGGTGGTGTCTGATGTCTGCAGGTCAATGCAACTGAGAATAATTACAAGGATCATATTTCTATGTGAATATCAGCAGTGGGAATGATTGTGAAATATTTAGTTCATTTCATGAGAGCAACATGATAATTAATGATTTCTGAACAACCATTTTTTATTTAATATCTATTAAGAGTATCTTATCAACTTTATTTCACTTGGTGATGTTTCATTATAGAGAACATAACATGACAATACATGACATCTAAGTAGCTGAATATGATTATGGACTAACAGTCTAACAGTTTGAAGGACACAATTCATGTTATTCTGGTTAAAACTTCTTAAGGCTAGGGGGAAGTATTTTCGTTTTTGGCTAAAAAACGTACCCATTTGAAACTGCCTATTTCTCAGCCCCCGAAACTAGAATATGCATATAATTGTCAGATTAGGATAGAAAACACTCTAAAGTTTCCAAAACTGTCTTAATATTGTCTGTGAGTTTAACAGAACTGATATTGCAGGCAAAAACCGGAGGAAAATCCAATCAGGAAGTGCCTCTTTTTTGAAACCTCTCTGTTCTTATGCATGCCTAACGTGCATTTAAAGGGATATCAACCAGATTCCTTTTTCTATGGCTTCCCTAAGGTGTCAGTCATTAGACAAAGTTTCAGGCATTTATTTTGAAAAATTAGCGTGAAAGATCACATTAAGTAAGTGGATAGGTGGGGGCTCTCAGAGTGAGTTGTGCGCAACAGAGAAAGGCGGCCATTGTTTCTCCCGGTCCTAATGAAGAACCAACACTCCCGGTTGATATATTATCGAATATATATTTGAAAAACATCCTGAGGATTGATTATAAAAAACGTTTGCATGTTTCTGTGGACATTATTTGGCATTTTCGTATGCGTTTTCGTGACCGCTCTTTCCGGTGGATTTTGGAGCATAACGCACCAAACGAACGGAGGTATTTGGATATAAAAGTAATATTTCTCGAACAAAAAGAACATTTGTTGTGTAACTGGGAGTCTCGTGAGTGGAACCACCCGAAGATTATCAAAGGTAAGCGATTAATTTGATTGCTTTTCTTACTTTCGTGACCAAGCTAACCAAGCTAATATAAGGCTAAGCTAATGTAGCATAGAAAGCTACACTCACAAAAGCTTGGACTTCTTTCGCTGTAAAATATATTTTCAAAATCTGACACGATAGGTGGATTAACAACAAGCTAAGCTGTGTTTTGATATATTTCACTTGTGATTGCATGATTATAAATATTTTTAGTAATATTATTTGACTGTGGCGCTATGCTATTCAACGTTGCTGATGACATTTATCCCGGATCCGGGATGGGTTGTTCAGAAAGGTTAAACAGTGAGAGTCTAGTTGATTATGGACTAACAGTTTGAAGGACACAACTCATGTTATTCTGATTGAACAATGAGAGACTAGTTGATAATGGACTAACAGTTTAATTAACAGTCTGAAGGACACAACTCATGTTATTCTGGTTAAACAGAGAGAGACTAATTGATTATGGAGTGGGGATTTTTTTACAATTAGGAAATAATATGTCATGTTTTACTCGTACCTCAGCCAGCATTGTGAATGGTTAGGAAATAATATGTAATGTTTTACTCGTACCTCAGCCAGCATTGTGAATGGTTAGGAAATAATATGTAATGTTTTACTCGTACCTCAGCCAGCATTGTGAATGGTTAGGAAAGAATATGTCATGTTTTACTCGTACCTCAGCCAGCATTGTGAATGGTTAGGAAATAATGTCATGTTTTACTCGTACCTCAGCCAGCATTGTGAATGGTTAGGAAATAATATGTCATGTTTTACTCGTACCTCAGCCAGCATTGTGAATGGTTCGGAAATAATATGTCATGTTTTACTTGTACCTCAGCCAGCATTGTGAATGGTGTCTGAGGCGGATACAGACCAGGGCAGTAAATCTAATACTTAGGTGTTTTTAGTCATGCATGAAAGGTCTGTGTTGGTTCTGTGGTCATAAGTTACATCTCTGGCCATGCTGGCAGGGTCTGAATCAAACCCAATGTCCAGTGGGATTGATCTGTTTCATCCATTGGTTTGTTTCAGTTTTCAGTAGTTGAATCCTTTGACGTATTGTTGATTTCAACATTTTTCATTTTCAACAAATGCACTGGGTTGGTTGAAAAGTGATTCTAAACGTACATACCATGCACTATATTAACATACTGGAAGAATTTTTATATATATAAAAGTTTTTATTACATACAATTCCATTCCTACAAAACAAAACCATCAATATTCCAAACAAACTCAAATATAGGCATTTTTAAATTCAAAACGAAACAAAAACCCAATTACAAAAAACTCAGGGGAGCATCTTCCCTCCCCTTCATGCCTACAAACTACATCTCTAAAGCACCACCTTCCCCTATCTCCCGTCCCTAATCTATCCCCTTAAATCATCCAAATTAACCCCAGCCCTAAACCTTCCTTCCACTTCTCCCGGGCAGCATGCTGCCCCCACTTCCTCTCCTCCCTCCCCCTGAAATTTCCTTCCACCCTCCTCACTATCCCCTCCACCCCCCAATCTCTCCCTGTCTTTACCATGTCCTGCCTGGCTTCCCACAGCCCCCGTTTAAAGAGGCTTATGAGAAGTCAGAGCAGAAACCTGTCCCTGACCGTCCCCCTCGCTCTCCCTACACCTCTCTCTACCCTAGCCCAAGTTAAAACATAATCCCCTTTCACCCACCTAACAACAGCCATGCCCATACTACTCCGGCAAAGGCACAATCCCAAAAGGTGTCTCCTCCCCGCCACAAGATGGTCTTGGACAGGTGGGGGATCGCGCCAAGCTATGCCTGTACATGATGAAATGTACCGGCAAGCACTTGTGGAGGCTCAACCAATTCAGGTCCTTGAGCTTGTTGTCCATACCTTAACTAAATCCCACCACTCTAACACCCCCTCACACATGGACCGGAGGCCTTCAATCCCACGGAACAAACCAGTAAAGGCTTCAATGAAAGCTCATCCAGCACATACCGATCTAATTTCCAGTACCCCCTACCGAAGAGGCAGACTGGTGACCTCACCTGCAGGAGCACCCCGTCGTGATCCGAAAATAAAACAGGCAACAGCTGCCTAGACAACTGACCCAAGGACCTCGACAGAAAAATAGTCAAGCCTCCGTGCAACCCCCTGGGAGTTGCACCAAGTGGAACCAGCCATTGTCGGAGTAGTGTGCAGGCCTCCATCAACCAGACCATGGCAAGCCATTAGCCTGGTGATGGCGCCTGCACTGCTATCCCCCCCTACCCCTAAACCTATATTAAACCCCCCCTATCACCACTTGCCTATTTGTGGCGCACAGGGGCGCCAGACAGTCCACTATCTCCTTCCTGTCTGCCGCCACCTGTGGCCTGTACACCCCCACTAATCTATATCTGCAATCCCTTAAGGTGACATCCACCCCCAAAACCCTCCCCTGCATAACCACAAAAACCTCAGCCTTTAGCCACACAAAATCCCTACCCCCGATGAGTGCAACCCACCTATACCCCAAACCGACTCCCCTTTCCCACTCCCTCCTAAATCTATTAACATCCCCTCCATCCCTCAGGTGAACCTCCTTTAAAAATCAAAAGTCAAAACCCACACCCTCTAACTAAAAACCGCCCTCATAACAAAATCCCTTAAACGCTTACATTTAAACTAACAAAAGTTACAGTAGGCTCCATGAAAAAAATCGAATAAAATCAAAAACAACCATCACTCAACTACTAACCGCCCCCCCCCCCCCCCAAAAAAAAAAACAGGAGTCTCACTCGATGCTCCCCTGCTCCATCTCCACCGGCAGGGACACCGTCTCTCCCCCCGACGTCCACCCGTCTTCCTCCATCTCACCAACCCAGGATGCAGGAAGGGTGTTTGGCTCCCGAGTGCCCTGCATTCTGGGTTGACCACCAAACTCCTCCACTTCCCCAGCCCCGTATCTGGTTAGGTAGAGAGTAGGGAAGCCCGTGTCCCCAAACAGGAACTGCGACCCCCCCTCAGTTGAACAGCCCTGAGCCGTGCTTGGTGTATCAAGCTCCACCAGGAGTTGAGGGGCTGGGGAAGCCAGCGAGGACACAGTTTCTCCCGCCCCCATCACTCGCTTGTCCACCCCCTCCCTCCCCATACCCCCTTCCCTCTCGCTGTCTGTCAAGAGCCCCTTCCTCTTCCCTCTCTTCTTTGGCGATGGCGGTAACAGGGAGACACCACCCTCCCTCCCCGCAAGCTCCTCCACCATTCCCCCCCATCTCTTCCACGAGGGCGCTCCACATTCTGCTGTCCCCACACTCCCTCTCTCCCTCCTCCACTGGTCCTGCCACCGACTCCTTCTCCACCACCTCTCCCTCCATTGATGCCCTCTCTGGCTCCTCCACTCCCTTCCGCCTCTTTTCCCTCCTCTCCTCCTGGTTCTGCTGCTCCCGTGCCTTCTCTGTCCCCCTCCCCTCCTGCTGCCGCTCTTTGCTCCTCCTCCTTCCGTGAGGCCGTCCCCTCTGGGCCTGTGCTCTGTTCTTGGTCTGGGCCTCCTCCCCTTCTTCCCCCATCCCCAGCTCCTGCTCCCCCCCCCAGCCGCAGACACGTGTGACCTCTGACGAGCCGGGCATTCCTGCCACAGGTGTGCTGACGAGCCACATCCGTGGCACGCCTTGAGCTCGTCACAGTCCTTCGCCTCGTGCTCCCCAGATCCACAAAATCTGCACTTTATTGTGCTGCACGAGGCTAGGATGTGGCCGTAGGCCATACAACGCCTGCAAAACAGGGGCTGACGTGCATAAAACAATGTCCCCCTGTCAGCCCCCAGGGAGAACATAGCTGGAGGATGAAGGTAGCCGCCCAGTCCCTTTGGGTCCTCTCTGAGAGCCTGGAAGTCTCTCCTCCCATTCCAAAAACCCAGGGAGTCCTTGAGGTGCCTTGCTGAGGAGATGTCATCCATGTATCTCCCCAGAAAGGCCCTCACCTCCTCGTCTTTGACGTATGGGTTATAAATGTTCACAGTTACAATCCTGAAATTGTTTTTTGCCAAGCTGGTTACCTCGTAGTGGCACATCGGCCTCGCACCTCCCACTTCTATCACCTTTTCCAGGATCTCGTCGTGTTTTTCTTCTGTGTGTAAAGCCACATTATAATTCCCCTTCAACGGGTTACCTAGGAGGCAAAACACATCCTTCCCTGTCAGTTTCAGGATCCACGAAGTTAACAAAGAACTTTTTCTCAATAGGGGGTGCTGTTTGCACTTTGTAATAATTTCGTTCCCAAATTAAACTGCCTCGTACTCAATTCTTGCTCGTACAATATTCATATTATTATTACTATTGGATAGAAAACACTCTCTAGTTTCTAAAACCGTTTGAATTATATCTGTGAGTAAAACAGAACAGGAGTTGGAGCAATTTTCCTATGAGGATGTGAGAATGCTGAAATCTGTAAGCTGTTCTGAGGTCGGTTTATTAATTTGCCTGTCTTCTATTGGTTGAGATGCACTGCATACGCCTTCCCCTGGATGTCAGCGAATAGTGAGAATTGAAATGGAGTCGCTAGGCAGATCTGAAGGCCTATAAATAGGCTGGCAACCTGGTGTACCCTCTTTCTCCTTTTCGCCATGACGCAAGAAGGACCTCGGCATGTCGCTCTAGAAAGCTCCGGTTATAGCTCATAGATATATCCGGCTCTGTTTTTATTCGATATAGGTGTTAAAGACATCATAATGTTGTTATTTTAAACCGAGTTATATCAGTTTATATCAGTATATTGCGATTTTTCGGGTATTTATTTGTGCTGCGTTCTAGGGAGTTGGACACGTCTTAGCCACATGGCTAATGTTTACTGCTAATTCCAAAGTTGAAGACTACATTCTACAACCGAGCAACGATTCTTTTGGATTAAGGACAACTTTCCCAAGATTCTGATGGGAGTTCATCAAAAAGTAAGAAGTATTTATGATGTTAATTCGTTGTTCTGTTGAAAAATGTAAAATGCATATTCCGCCATTAATTTCGGTGCGGTCTCGCTTTAACGCACGCTGTAGGTTGTAGTAACGTTAATTTAAAAAATGTAACCCAGCGATTGCATTAAGAACTAATGTATCTTTCATTTGCTGTCCAACCTGTATTTTTTAGTCAAGTTTATGATTAGTTACTGATTAGAATAGGTGCCTCTCCCAAGATTTCTCCCGACATATTGTTGGCAGCTTGGCTACTATTCTCATTGTATAACCACGATTTGTGCCGCTAAATATGCACATTTTCGAACAAACTCTATATGTATTGTGTAATATGATGTTAAAGGACTGTCATCTGAAGAAGTTTGAGGTTAGTGAAAAAAAATTATATCTTCTGCTGGTTTATATGTTATCGCTATTTTTGGCTTGAATCAATGCTGTTGTGTGGTTGGCTATTGTAGTAAGCTAATATAATGCTATATTGTGTTTTCGCTGTAAAACACTTAAAAAATCTGAAATATTGGCTAGATTCACAAGATCTTTGTCTTTCATTTGCTGTACGCTGTGTATTTTTCAGAAATGTTTTATGATGAGTATTTAGGTCATTCACGTTGGTCTCTAGTTATTCTAGTTGCTTTGGTGAGAGTTGTGATGGTGGCTGCAATGTAAAACTATGATTTATACCTGAAATATGCACATTTTTCTAACAAAACATATGCTATACAATAAATATGTTATCAGACTATCATCTGATGAAGTTGTTTCTTGGTTAGTGGCTATTTATATCTTTATTTGGTCGAATTTGTGATAGCTACCTATGCAGGAAAAAAATGGTGGGAAAAAAAAGTTGTGTCTTTTGCTATCGTGGTTAGCTAATAGATTTACATATTGTGTCTTCCCTGTAAAACATTTTAAAAATCAGAAATGATGGCTGGATTCACAAGATGTGTATCTTTCATCTGGTGTCTTGGACTTGTGATTTAATGATATTTAGATGCTAGTATTTACTTGTGGCGCTATGCTAGGCTATGCTAGTCAGCTTTTTTACTGATGAGGGTGCTCCCGGATCCGGGATGGTGACTCGTGAGAAGTTTTAAGATAGTCCTTCCAAAAGTTTCACGTCCGAATGGCTCCATCTCCTTGTCCTTCCATGCAAAGCGAACCGTATTCACCAGCCCGATTCCAGGGACCGACCTATTTGAAGAATTTTGCACCATCTCCACTCCCGCTCTCTTCCAAAAAAGGACTAACTGAAAAGAAAAGCAACAACGGCTGAGAATCGTTACCCCCCCAAAAAACTTTACTGCCCTCCGGCCTTCAACTTTCAGCTAAGAGGTTACGGTACCTCAGTACCCAACTTGAACTTAGCCACACAGGAGAGAAGCCTAACCAGTGTGACAAAAGATACTCTCATTCAAGTGGTCTGATTAAACATCAGGAGATCCCCGAAGTGTGGAATGATCTCCAACACCAGACCTGGGTAGTAGAACACAGAGTGTGGAATGATCTCCAACACCAGACCTGGGTAGTAGAACACAGAGTGTGGAATGATCTCCAACACCAGACCTCTATACATCAAATCACATTTTATTTGTCACATACACTTGTTTAGCAGATGTTATTGCAGGTGTAGCGAAATGCTTGTGTTTCTAGCTCCAACAGTCCAATAATATCTAACAAGTAATATCTAATAATACACACAATCTAAAGGAATGGAATTAAGAATATATAAATATTTGGACGAGTGATGTCAGAGCGGCATAGACTGATACAGTAGAATAGAATACAGTATATACATATGAGATGAGTAATACATAGACAGATACAGTAGAATAGGATAGAATACAGTATACATTGGGGCAAATTTTTTAAAATGAATTTATTTGCAAATTATGGTGGAAAATAAGTATTTGGTCACCTACAGACAAGCAAGATTTCGCCACAAAGCGCGATGAGCCAAGTAAAGCCCCCCCCCCCCCCCCCCCCCCCCCCGGGCCAAACCCCCCCCTAACCCGGACGAGGCTTGGCCAATTGTGTGCCGCCCTATGGGACTCCCAATCACAGCAGGTTGTGGTACAGACCGGGATCGAACCCGGGTCTGTAGTGACGCCTCTAGCACTGCGATGCAGTACCTTAGACTGCTGCACCACTCGGGTCTATAGTGACACCTCTAACACTGCGATGCAGTACCTTAGACTGCTGCACCACTCAGGTCTATAGTGACACCTCTAACACTGCGATGCAGTACCTTAGACTGCTGCACCACTCGGGTCTATAGTGACAACTCTAACACTGCGATACAGTACCTTAGATCGCTGTGCCACTCGGGTCTATAGTGACACCTCTAACACTGCGATACAGTACCTTAGACTGCTGCACCACTCGGGTCTATAGTGACGCCTCTAACACTGCGATACAGTACCTTAGATCGCTGTGCCACTCGGGTCTATAGTGACACCTCTAACAGTGTGATACAGTACCTTAGACTGCTGCACCACTCTGGTCTATAGTGACACCTCTAACACTGCGATGCAGTACCTTAGACTGCTGCACCACTCGGGTCTATAGTGACACCTCTAACACTGTGATGCAGTACCTTAGATCGCTGTGCCACTCGGGTCTATAGTGACACCTCTAACACTGCGATGCAGTACCTTAGACTGCTGCCCCACTCGGGTCTATAGTGACACCTCTAACACTGCGATGCAGTACCTTAGACCGCTGCACCACTCAGGTCTATAGTGACACCTCTAACACTGTGATGCAGTACCTTAGACTGCTGCACCACTCGGGTCTATAGTGACACCTCTAACACTGTGATACAGTACCTTAGATCGCTGTACCACTCAAGCATAACCTTTTTTTAACCAATTCTGATGGTTGTTAAAAGTGGAATTTTGACATTATTACCGTTATATCAACACACTCAACACTCCCAACACCACCAACTATCAATCTCTTTGCACCGTAGACATCAAGTCAGTTGATTCCATGTGACGAAACATTCCTGAGGCTGAGTCTCAAATAGTCGCCTGTCCCTTTTAATAGCCAGGCCATAGCACTGTTACGGATACAAGTGTTCTGTGTGTATCCTGTGTATATTTCTTTTCTCTCCTTCTCCCCTACTCACAGGTGACAATAATCATTCCCCAATCAGTCATCAATCAGTCGCTAATCGGAAGACACCTGCTCCTTTTCCCTTACCCAATCACAGTCCCTTTCCCTTGGTTTAAAACCCCTGTCAGTTGTTTTCTCAGTAGCTCAGCTCAATCTCTTTGTAACATGCCTTCTGTCTGTAGGTCGCTTGTGTGTTTTGCAGCTACATGTCACTTTGTCCCCACCTGTGAGTATTGTTTTGGTTATGGTGTTTGAGTGTTTGTTTGATGGTGGGAAAAGGGGGTAACCAGACAAGTTGCCCTTGGGCTACACTACCCGTAGTTAAACATTGTTAAAAACACTAGTTAGAACTGGGCGGACCACCCCCTGTATTTTTGGTTAGTTAGTTAGCTGTTTGTGAAGTAGGCTAGTCTAGCTTAGGGGTGTTTTTGAATTATTATTCTTTCATTCCTTGGGTCCCGCTCAGCCCCTTTTCCTGCTTCCCCCCCCATTTACCGTGTGTTTATAAATAAACATTTAGTGTTTGACGGTAATTAAGTTGTCTGTGTTATTTGTTCTCACTGTTACGTTTTCACTACTATAATTTGCATGAGTTGTGTTACGGGTCCCATTACCATCCCCCCTAGACTGTCGGGCCAAAGGGATTCGTAACAGGCACACATTATAGCAAATACATTTTGGGTCTAAATTAAAGGAGCTACAATTAAAATGTAATTACATGTTTTAAATAAAATGTCCATAATATCTGCATTAATAGTGTAAAGATCCTGTTTCACAGTATTCCTAAACAAAAAAAATATTCTCTATCTTCTATTGTGTTATTGACTGAATGTTTATTGTAACTCTGTGTTGTTGTTTTTGTCGCACTGCTTTGCTTTATCTTGGCCAGGTTGCAGTTGTAAATGAGAACTTGTTCTCAACTGACCGACCTGGTTAAATAAAGGACAAATAAATACAAAATTATAATATAAAAATGTAGCAGCAGTATAGACCTAGTCTGTTCATTATATACATCTACATGATGTATTGTTACACCATGTAGGTGCAGTATAGACCTAGTCTGTTCATTATATACATCTACATGATGTATTGTTGCACCTTGTAGGAGCAGTATAGACCTAGTCTGTTCATTATATACATCTACATGATGTATTGTTACACCGTGTAGGAGCAGTATAGACCTAGTCTGTTCATTATATACATCTACATGATGTATTGTTACACCGTGTAGGAGCAGTATAGACCTAGTCTGTTCATTATATACATCTACATGATGTATTGTTACACCGTGTAGGAGCAGTATAGACCTAGTCTGTTCATTATATACATCTACATGATGTATTGTTACACCGTGTAGGAGCAGTATAGACCTAGTCTGTTCATTATATACATCTACATGATGTATTGTTACACCATGTAGGAGCAGTATAAACCTAGTCTGTTCATTATATACATCTACATGATGTATTGTTACACCATGTAGGAGCAGTATAGACCTAGTCTGTTCATTATATACATCTACATGATGTATTGTTACACCATGTAGGAGCAGTATAGACCTACAGTAGCTAGCTACTTATTTAGATTTAGTTTGTGCTGTAGTAAAAAAAAAATATTCGCACTAATCAGTCAACACATTCAGGTCTTTGTATGTCTCAATATAATAGTATTATTTAATTAAATCCATTTAAAAGAATCTTTGTCTGAAAATAAAATATGATCCTCAACTGCGTTTCCCCTCCAGTCAGCAGCTGGCGATCTGCGTCTTTCAGGCGATGCTGCTAGCGTGACGTATAATCTAGTGGACGGTTCTTCAGAAACAGCTCGTCAACCACCTCGGTAGCTTGCTAGCCAACATAGCCGAAAGATTCAAGCTATTTATACGCTTTCGATGTATATTAGCTACTGTGTTTTAGACACACTTCTGTCGTATCTACTTGTTAACCTATTTAATTTAATGTTACGTTATTTTGTATTAGTCAGCTATAGTAACTGGCTGGTTTAGTTAGCACTAGCCTAGTCGCTAATGATAGCTAGCTATCTAACATCCCTGAACATGAGGTCAGTAAGCTTCTCCCCTCCTGTTAAAGAAGAGGTCTGCTGGACGGAGGAAGAGGGTCTGTGGCAGAACATTGTTGTCAAAGAGGAGAAGGAAGAAGAGGATGTCACAGTAAAACAAGAAGTAGAGGGTGAGGCTGTTACAGTGAAAGAAGAAGAGAAAGACGTTTCAGTGAAAGAAGAGGAAGACGCGTTCAGAGTGAAAGAGGAGGAGGATGTTACAGTAAAAGAAGAGGGGGAAGAGAAAGAGGAGGATGCCGTTTTTGGAGTGAAGAAGGAAGGGGAGATTACTGTCACATTGAAAGATGAAGAGGAGGAAATAGGAGATCTGATTAACACCAGTAAGTACCGCCTTAAATTTGTTTTTAACTTTGGATATTCGGAGTTGGCTCGTCAATACCTCTTCAACGGAGGGCCCTAGGATGATGACTGATATGTCTAGAATCAGACGACGTAGAGAGTAAGCTACCCCTTGTTTTCTCCGTTCCGTTTCCAAAAAGTGACTTAACATATATATTTGAGAAGGGTCTATCTGCTGACCGCAGCCTGGGTTGCACTGCGCTGTGATTGTGATTTTCATGTAGTGATGTTTTACTACACACCGTGCCCCCCAATAGTGCCATGCGAGAGTTGGGTTGACTACACCAAAGATTATGGATATACTGACAAGATGTCTCTCCGCCCTAACAAGGGGAGTTGTTGTCCACAAAGCGGCACTGTGGGTTGTCTAGCTCCCGCCTATCCTTTCTTTGGATTGGTGGATTCATCTTTTAATTGTAATCTATTGTTTATATTCTATGAGGGTTGTTGTCGTCAACCGCCTGTATTCAATGGAGAGAGATGCTAAGCTACTTACATGAATATGCATAGCGATCTGGAGACAACTCCTATAGTGTTTTAATCAAAGTTGTCGGTATGTCACGTGTCCACATAACAATTTAAGCATTACGAAAATTCTGTTGGTTCAAGTAAACCTCACGTAGCAAATATGCCTTTCATTTTGTTGTTGACCAAATTCGACACTTTCCACATTGGGTTGATAATTGTTTCCACTTGGATACAACCTACTGTAACCTACTGGCATGACCTAGAGAGTTACAACCTACTGTAGCCTACTGGCATGACCTAGAGAGTTACAACCTACTGTAGCCTACTGGCATGACCTAGAGAGTTACAACCTACTGTAGCCTACTGGCATGACCTAGAGAGATACAACCTACTGTAGCCTACTGGCATGACCTAGAGAGATACAACCTACTGTATCCTACTGGCATGACCTAGAGAGTTACAACCTACTGTAGCCTACTGGCAATTATTAGGCCATACTGCTATAACCCATAGAAACACATTGGATAACATTCACAACATGGAACAACAGTAACCATAGTAACACATTGGATAACATTCACAACATGTAACAACAGTAACCATAGTAACACATTGGATGACATTCACAACTTGGAACAACAGTTACCATAGTAACATTGTTTCCCCAAAAACATCTAAAGGAAGTTTGTTCTGAAGTGTCTGGTTTCCTAATTAGCAGGGAGGAGTTTCTACAACCAGATACACTACATCCATAACTAGTGGTTTCCTCATTACCAGATATACCACATCCATAACTAGTGGTTTCCTCATTAGCAGATATAGTACATCCATAACTAGTGGTTTCCTCATTAGCAGGGAGGAGTTTCTACAACCAGATACACTACATCCATAACTAGCGGTTTCCTCATTAGCAGATATACTACATCCATAACTAGTGGTTTCCTCATTAGCAGATATACTACATCCATAACTATCGGTTTCCTCATTAGCAGGGAGGAGTTTCTACAACTAGATACACTACATCCATAACTAGCGGTTTCCTCATTAGCAGATATACTACATCCATAACTAGCGGTTTCCTCATTAGCAGATATACTACATCCATAACTAGTGGTTTCCTCATTAGCAGATATACTACATCCATAACTAGTGGTTTCCTCATTACCAGATATACTACATCCATAACTAGTGGTTTCCTCATTACCAGATATACTACATCCATAACTAGCGGTTTCCTCATTACCAGATATACTACATCCATAACTAGCGGTTTCCTCATTAGCAGATATACTACATCCATAACTATCGGTTTCCTCATTAGCAGGGAGGAGTTTCTACAACCAGATACACTACATCCATAACTAGCGGTTTCCTCATTAGCAGATATACTACATCCATAACTATCGGTTTCCTCATTAGCAGATATACTACATCCATAACTAGTGGTTTCCTCATTAGCAGGGAGGAGTTTCTACAACCAGATACACTACATCCATAACTAGCGGTTTCCTCATTAGCAGATATACTACATCCATAACTAGTGGTTTCCTCATTACCAGATATACTACATCCATAACTAGCGGTTTCCTCATTCCCAGATATACTACATCCATAACTAGTGGTTTCCTCATTACCAGATATACTACATCCATAACTAGTGGTTTCCTCATTACCAGATATACTACGTCCATAACTAGTGGTTTCCTTATTAGCAGGGAGGAGTTTCTGCAACCAGATATACTACATTCATAACTAGTGGTTTCCTCATTACCAGATATACTACATCCATAACTAGCGGTTTCCTCATTAGCAGATATACTACATCCATAACTAGTGGTTTCCTCATTAGCAGATATACTACATCCATAACTAGCGGTTTCCTCATTAGCAGATATACTACATCCATAACTAGTGGTTTCCTCATTAGCAGATATACTACATCCATAACTAGCGGTTTCCTCATTAGCAGATATACTACATCCATAACTAGTGGTTTCCTCATTACCAGATATACTACATCCATAACTAGTGGTTTCCTCATTACCAGATATACTACATCCATAACTAGCGGTTTCCTCATTACCAGATATACTACATCCATAACTAGCGGTTTCCTCATTAGCAGATATACTACATCCATAACTATCGGTTTCCTCATTAGCAGGGAGGAGTTTCTACAACCAGATACACTACATCCATAACTAGCGGTTTCCTCATTAGCAGATATACTACATCCATAACTATCGGTTTCCTCATTAGCAGATATACTACATCCATAACTAGTGGTTTCCTCATTAGCAGGGAGGAGTTTCTACAACCAGATACACTACATCCATAACTAGCGGTTTCCTCATTAGCAGATATACTACATCCATAACTAGTGGTTTCCTCATTACCAGATATACTACGTCCATAACTAGTGGTTTCCTCATTAGCAGGGAGGAGTTTCTGCAACCAGATATACTACATTCATAACTAGTGGTTTCCTCATTACCAGATATACTACATCCATAACTAGCGGTTTCCTCATTACCAGATATACTACATCCATAACTAGTGGTTTCCTCATTACCAGATATACTACATCCATAACTAGTGGTTTCCTCATTACCAGATATACTACATCCATAACTAGTGGTTTCCTCATTAGCAGATATACTACATCCATAACTAGTGGTTTCCTCATTCCCAGATATACTACATCCATAACTAGTGGTTTCCTCATTACCAAATATACTACATCCATAACTAGTGGTTTCCTCATTACCAGATATACTACATCCATAACTAGCGGTTTCCTCATTACCAGATATACTACATCCATAACTAGTGGTTTCCTCATTACCAGATATACTACATCCATAACTAGTGGTTTCCTCATTACCAGATATACTACATCCATAACTAGCGGTTTCCTCATTAGCAGAAATACTACATCCATAACTATCGGTTTCCTCATTAGCAGGGAGGAGTTTCTACAACCAGATACACTACATCCATAACTAGCGGTTTCCTCATTACCAGATATACTACATCCATAACTAGTGGTTTCCTCATTACCAGATATACTACATTCATAACTAGTGGTTTCCTCATTACCATATATACTACATCCATAACTATTGGTTTCCTCATGACCAGATATACTACATCCATAACTAGTGGTTTCCTCATTAGCAGGGAGGAGTTACTACAACCAAATTGCCTTTGCATCGCCCTCGTGCCGCAATTATATTTAACACAGAAAGGGGCCTATATTGGAGACCAAAAGTCGTCTGGCACACCGCTTACAGTTTCAACAACATGAATAACTTATTTCAAGTCTACAAGCTTAGATGTTACTACTAATGTGAAAACAATACAAAATATGACTGTTCTTTCTCATTTTAAGACAAATGTCAAATAATCATTACATTCATTACAGACGTCAATTGTTGTACAACATCATGGCTACGCTGTTGGCATCACTTTTTACAGGGGATTTCCACTGTTGTGGCCCTTTAACCATCTTTCTGACTTTGTTGTTCACACAGGAGAGAGACGGGACTACCGTGGGTCCTCTGGGGAGCCTCAACAACCTCATGATGCTGAAGAGGCAGAGAAGAGTCCCTCCAGATCAGAACACCTCAATAAACACCTGCAGAGATCCACAGGGAAGAGAACTCACTGCTGCTCTGACTGTGGGAAGAGATTCACCTCATCAGGCATTAAAATTCATCAGAGAATCCACACTGTAGAGAAACCATATAGCTGTACTCAATGTGGGAAGAGTTTCGATGCATCTAGTCATCTTATTGTACACCAAAAAACACACACAGGAAAGAAAATTTATCGCTGTGATCTATGTGGGAAGAGTTTTACTCAGCTAAGCAGCCTGATATCACACCAGAGAATCCACACAGGAGAGAAACTTTATAGCTGTACTCAATGTGGGAAGAGCTTTTTTACATCTAGCCATCTGAAAATACACCAGAGAACACACACAGGAGAGAAATCTTATAGCTGTACTCAATGTGGGAAGAGTTTTACTCATTCAAGCAGCCTGATATCACACCAGAGAAGACACACAGGAGAGAAACCTTATACCTGTACTCAATGTGGGAAGAGGTTTTTTACATCTAGCCATCTGAAGATACACCAGAGAACACACACAGGAGAGAAACCATATAGCTGTACTCAATGTGTAAAGAGTTTTACTACATCTGGCAATCTGACTCTTCACAAGAGAACACACACAGGAGAGAAATCGTATTGCTGTAATCAGTGTGGGAAGAGTTTTACTCGGTCTAACAGCCTGGTACAACACCAGATAACACACACAGGAAAGACATCTCGAGATAATCTGATAAATGATCTCTGATTAAACATCAGAAAAAACATGAAGGAGATGTTTCATGATATCAATGAATTACTGTCACAATGTAGAATGTTAACACATTGTAGTAGGAGTTTTTTAATAATGTCACAATGTAGAACCCTAAACGTTTGCCCCCTGTTCTATTGATTTCAACATGATATGGATATTAGCCTCGGGGACAATCCAGGCTCTTGAAATGGAAGAGTACTAATTATGTGATTTAACAAAAATCTACTAACAAAAAAAGAGTTGTGTGACACTTACCACGTTGGTGTCCCACTTGAATCAAAATGCAACACTTCAAAATGTAGCGAGCTGTTTTCTACAAGTTGTCCTCTAACCAGTGATTCCCAGATTCCGTGTGGTTTCTGAGCTGTTAGTTTCAACAGGACGTGCAACCTCATCTCCCTCCTCTCAGCACAAATGATTTTAGCCTGGTATCGATGAGTGATGACAAATAAGTGTTGCGTTCCTTTGTTTAGCGACCCCTAAATTTAAATGCATCACTCCAAAATGTAGCTGACTGTCTTCTGCAGGTTGTCCTTTAACCAGTGAGCTAAAAGATATCTCCCATTTCCATGTGTTTTTTTAGTTGTGTTAGTTTCAACAGCAAGTACAACCTGACTTCCCCCCCTAATCGATATCAGTGATTTATTGCTACTTGTCAAAACAACAGCGTTTTTGGTGCTTGTGTCCATGGTGAGGACCACTTGGTTTCTGATTGTCTCAAGGTTGGGCAGTCAAAAATATTTGTGTTTTGTGTTTAGCCAGTGCGTTCCATTGATCACAAATTATTTTGACTTTCCGTATTAGAGAGGAGTTTTGTTTGTGCTCGTGAGTTTTAGGAAGACGAGAGTTCTAGAAGCGAGTGAGTTTTAGGTAGGGAAAAAATGTTTTTTTTTCTTGTTTTGAATTGTTGACAGCCAGTAGACACCATTTTTATATTGGTGAAGCATTGTAGTTGATTATAATGAGAAATGGAATTTGTTTTCTGTTGGTGTTGCGCATTCTCTTAAATAAGGTATTACAGTCTTTGGTTTTTCCATTTATGTTTTGAGGTTGGACTTTAGCGTGTATAGCTCGTTAGCACGTAGGGTGTCACCTCGTTAGTCAGTATGTGTTACACCTGTGCTGCCTTATCCATCTCGTTAGTGGGAAGGTGTTTCACCTGAGCTGGTCCAGGTTCTATTTAAGAGTGCATGGCCCGATGCTCCAGTTGTCTTGATAGATGTGGAATGTCAACACCTTTAGTTGCTCCACTTTTTTGGTTTGCTTCCTGTCTAAGTTTGGTGTGGGTTTTTCTTTTGTTTGCCTCTTCTTGGGCAGATTTAGTGGGTCTCATGGTGGGTGTCTTTTAGGTCCCAGTTTTGTTACTAGTCAATTTTCAGTGGACACCCCCATAGTGTCTATCAGAACCACTCCTAAAAAACAAGCTGATATTTTGGGTTGGATATTGCATCCTAATAATATTTTAATCAATGGCATTTCCTTTCAATGCTCATTAGTCTTTCAGTTGTTATTCTTCAGTTTTTTTATCTTATGTTTGTGTACTAAATATGTCTCTTTTTTTCTGTTTATTTTCAGTGTTTTTTCCTGTGAAGCCATTGTGTTGCGTCATGTCTGACATGTGCTGTATAAATAAAGCTTGATTTGAACATATTGCAAAACAAATGAACCCAATGACTGACCAATCAACAGACTCTTGCTAAACCAATGAATATACACTGCTCAAAAAAATAAAGGGAACACTTAAACAACACAATGTAACTCCAAGTCAATCACACTTCTGTGAAATCAAACTGTCCACTTAGGAAGCAACACTGATTGACAATAAATTTCACATGCTGTTGTGCAAATGGAATAGACAAAAGGTGGAAATTATAGGCAATTAGCAAGACACCCCCAATAAAGGAGTGGTTCTGCAGGTGGTGACCACAGACCACTTCTCAGTTCCTATGCTTCCTGGCTGATGTTTTGGTCACTTTTGAATGCTGGCGGTGCTTTCACTCTAGTGGTAGCATGAGACGGAGTCTACAACCCACACAAGTGGCTCAGGTAGTGCAGCTCATCCAGGATGGCACATCAATGCGAGCTGTGGCAAGAAGGTTTGCTGTGTCTGTCAGCGTAGTGTCCAGAGCATGGAGGCGCTACCAGGAGACAGGCCAGTACATCAGGAGACGTGGAGGAGGCCGTAGGAGGGCAACAACCCAGCAGCAGGACCGCTACCTCCGCCTTTGTGCAAGGAGGAGCACTGCCAGAGCCCTGCAAAATGACCTCCAGCAGGTCATGGACACGTTAAAACTGTGTTTTGACATTGCGCTATTCCAATTCAGCAAAATGTCATTGAAAAGACGTTGAAAATAAGACTATGCCCGACGTCCAATATATGTTCGGTTGTAGTTGTAGTTTTCGGGTTGTTTTTTCAATGACTTAATTTCAACATACTTGCAGCCTAAACACATGGACGCAGTATAATAAATTGGTCTATAATCAATTGTATTAACAATCTTACATCTTACATTTAGCATGTATAGCATCTTACATTTAGCACGTATATACATCTTACATTTAGCACGTATAGCTCGGTAGCACATAGGATGCACTGATTGGTGTCACCTCGTTAGTGTTACACCTGTGCTGGCTTGTCCATCTCGTTAGTGGGAAGGTGTTTCACCTGAGCTGGTCCAGGTTCTATTTAGGAGTGTCTGGCCCAGTGCTCCAGTTGTCTTGATAGATGTGGAGAGTCAACACC
This sequence comes from Salvelinus namaycush, assembly GCF_016432855.1. NCBI lineage: Eukaryota > Metazoa > Chordata > Actinopteri > Salmoniformes > Salmonidae > Salvelinus > Salvelinus namaycush. The sequence continues at coordinate 20,848,711 of NC_052345.1, forward strand.
TTTAGTTGCTCCACCTTTTTGGTTTGCTTCCTGTCTTTAAGTTTGGTGTGGGTTTTTCTTTTGTTTGCCTCTTCTTGGCCAGATTTAGTGGGTCTCATGGTGGGTGACTTTTATGTCCCAGTTGTTGTTACTTGTCAACTTTCAGTGGACACTGAGAGCAAAACTGCAAGATTATGTTATAATACGTTTATTGCATCAAATGGTTGTTTTATGCAACAGAATAGAGGGTTCTTAGAACTATTGTGTCTGTGTGTTCTACTGAGGATGGGCTTCTGGGAGATAACACTGACAGGAGATTTACAATGTCTTTTGGGTGATAAAACCTAAAGAGACCGCATTCCAGAGCATGAGTTAATGTTTCTGTTCTATATGGTACCAGGGAGAGATGACCCCAGGGCCAGACTCTGGTCTCTACACAAATACTACTGTTTTTACAGCAGATACTGTCTGCTGAGAATTATAGGTATCTTTCATACAAATCTAAATCTTGTGACCCGTTCTATACATCTATTGTTCGTCATGTAGGTTGAAAGGAGAGTATCTTGGCTATAAAAGACCTTTGTACTTTTGTCCTTTGGGTCGACCAGCCATCATTATCGTAGAGCACTCAATTGATTCACTTTATATGTGTACGTTGTATTGACCTGCTCCCTTATTAATAAGTGAATAAAGATTTAGTTTAAGAATAACTCTGACTTGTGTGATAAGTTTCTCTCCTCATTTGATATTAAAGAAGCTACCCACCACATTTGGCGATGGGGATGTGAATCTTCACTTGGTGACAGCTTCTGACGACCTGGGTAAATGACCTGGCTCCTGATGACCTGGCTCCTGACGACATGGGTAAATGACCTGGCTCCTGACGACCTGGGTAAATGACCTGGCTCCTGACGACCTGGGTAAATGACCTGGCTCCTGACGACCTGGGTAAATGGTGCACAAGGGATCGCTCAAACTTGGGATCTCAGGGAGACCACACTTTGTGAACGGAGCAGATGGACCCACCTTTGATCTGAGAGGCAGCGAGCCGAGTGGATATCACATCTCCAAAGTATTTTTTTTTTAATTAAGAGGAAACTCGCAAAGTGGAGTTAAGCCTCGTAGGCTCTGGGTGTGTATTCCTGTGTGGAGGTGTAAACAGGGCCCTGTCAGGAGGCTCTGAGTGTGTATTCCTGTGTGGAGGTGTAAACAGGGCCCTGTCAGGAGGCTCTGAGTGTGTATTCCTGTGTGGAGGTGTAAACAGGGCCCTGTCTGGAGGCTCTGAGTGTGTATTCCTGTGTGGAGGTGTAAACAGGGCCCAGTCAGGAGGCTCTGCGTGTGTGTTCCTGTGTGGAGGTGTAAACAGGGCCCAGTCAGGAGGCTCTGAGTGTGTATTCCTGTGTGGAGGTGTAAACAGGGCCCTGTCAGGAGGCTCTGAGTGTGTATTCCTGTGTGGAGGTGTAAACAGGGCCCAGTCAGGAGGCTCTGCGTGTGTGTTCCTGTGTGGAGGTGTAAACAGGGCCCAGTCAGGAGGCTCTGAGTGTGTATTCCTGTGAGGAGGTGTAAACAGGGCCCAGTCAGGAGGCTCTGAGTGTGTATTCCTGTGAGGAGGTGTAAACGGGGCCCTGTCAGGAGGCTCTGAGGCTGAGTCAGCTATCTGTGTGAACTGGATGAAAACTAGAATCTGTGTTTACTAGTTAAGACCATTTATGATATAGTATAAGATAGTAAGGTGAACCTGTAATTGTTTTAAACCTGTAATTGTTTTAAACCTGGACCCCATTTTAGAAGTATTGAAAGATGTAAATGTAAGAGTTGCATTATCCTAGGAACTAACCATGAGATAGAAATGTGAAAATATTCCTGCGGGTTAAAATATTCTTGAAAACAACTAATTGATTAGGTATGTTTGAGAATAGCATTGTGTGACTGTGATATGAGAGTTGTGTGAATATGGAAATGAGTCTTAATCTGACGTTTGGATAGTAACATATAGAAATATGCTTAATCAGATGATTGAAATTTGGATAATAAGCGAGATGATATTTTAGAAAGCAGCGGAAGGTCTATAGTTCCTGGGAGGCTTGATTTTGCCGTGGTCTCTGGGAGGTTAGAGAACTGTTGGGGATCCCATGGTCATTGTCCGGGAAACAAAAGTTTATTTTTTGTTCTGCTGGGAGTATGTTTGGAGAGCTGCTTCGTAGCTATGGAAAGTCCTTGAAAAAGCAAATGGAATGGTTGTCGTGAGTACCTGAGAATTTCTTACGTTTTATATGGATTCTGTGATAATATGATGAATTGTATGTGTCTATAATCGATTACTAGAGATTTGATAAAGTAATACTGGGAATATAATTAGATACAATTTAAACAACCCATATGTAGACGAAGGTAGGTTTTGAGTTGGTATCTTTAATGGATAATTTGATAAAGATGAGGTTTAAGCATTATTAAACAGTCTACAAAGTCTGGGCAGTTGTTTCAGAAACTGATGGGAGTGTCCACTTTAGGGTAAGTTACCCTAACGATGTAACTATAAAACGTCCGGGTACTACAATTGAAATAAAACTGCCCTTAAGGCCTGTGGGGGGGGGGGGGGGTTCTTCCCAGTATGAGAGGAGTTGCTAGATTTATTGAATAAACCCTTTTCCATAAAGTTAGAGAGAACCAAGGTGGCTGACTAGCTGTTGATGTTGAAGAATCGTCCCGTCCACTAGATTAAACGTCACAGTGGCAGAATCACCTGAAAGACGCACATCGCTATCTGCTGACTGGAGTTGGTATCGCAGTTGAGAAAACACTCAAAAGCGACTGCCCCTAAAAACCAACGACTCCCTTTGAAAAGGGGCGATGTGGCATCAAACATTTATTATAGTGTAAAAATGTACTACAAAGTGTAGCTAAATACAATAAATCCTGTTTGGGATAGAGGGCGCTGTTTTCACTTTGGGAAAAAATCGTGCCCAATTTAAACGGCCTTGTACTCTATTCTTGCTCGTACAATATGCATATTATTATTATTACTATTGGATAGAAAACACTCTCAAGTTTCTAAAATCGTTTGAATTATATCTGTGAGTAAAACAGAACTCATTTTGCAGCAAACTTCCTGTCAGAAAGTGAAAAATCTGAAATCGAGGCTCTGTTCCAGGGCCTCCCTATTCATTTGCTTGAAATCTATGGATATACATGCACTTCATACGCCTTCCACTAGATGTCAATAGGCAGTGAGAGGTGGAATGGGGTGTCTAGCTTTATCTGAGGTCAAAAGAGAGCTCTTGGAATGACATGACCCCAATTTCCTTTGTTCAGCAAGGCGCGGGAAGGAACTCTGGATTGCCTTCTGAAAAGCTTTCGTTATAGACGGCTAATATCTCCGGCTTTGATTTTATTTGATAAATGTGATAATATCATCGTAAAGTATGTTTTTTCAATATAGTTTTATCAGATTATTGAAAGTTTATCGGGAGTTTTGGCGTGTTCCGTTCTCTGCGTTTGGTGACGATGGACAGCTTCGCGCCACTTGGCTAGCTTTGGTTGCTAATTCGACAGACGAAGAGGACATTCTAAATCCAAACAACGATTATTCTGGACAAAGGACCCCTTGTACAAGATTCTGATGGAAGCTCAGCAAAAGTAGGACCCATTTATGATGTTATTTCGTATTTCTGTCGAAAATGTTTAGTATTATTTTCCACCCTGATTTTGGGCGCTGTCTCGCTATAACGTAAGCTGTATGTCGTACTAAAGTTATTTTTAGAATTCTAACACGGCGATTGCATTAAGAACTAGTGTATCTATCATTTTCTGTACACCATGTATTTTTTAGTAAAGTTTATGATGAGTTATTTGGTCAGAATAGGTGAGTGTCAGAAATATATCCGGAGATTCTGGAAAAAAGTTGCTACGTTTTCACAATGTATAACCATGGATTTCAGCTCTAAATATGCACATTTTCGAACAAAACATAGGTGTATTGTATAACCTGATGTTATAGGACTGTCATCTGATGAAGCTTGTCAAGGTTAGTGAAAAATGATATATCTTTTGCTGTTTTTTTGCGATCGCTAACTTTTGCTGCTGATAAATGGGTTGTGTTTTTGGCTATTGTGGTAAGCTAATATAATGCTATATTGTGTTTTCGCTGTAAAACACTTAAAAAATCTGATATATTGGCTGGTTTCACAAGATGTTTGTCTTTCATTTGCTGTACACCATGTATTTTTCATAAATGTTTTATGATGAGTATTTAGTTATTTCACGTTGGTCTCTGTAATTGTTCTAGCTGCTTCGGTGCTATTTGTGATTGTAGCTGCAATGTAAAACTATGATTTATACCTGAAATATGCAAATTTTTCGAACAAAACATAGATTTATTGTATAACATGTTATAAGACTGTCATCTGATGAAGTTTTTTCTTGGTTAGTTTGGTTGGTTCTTGGTTAGTTTGGTTGGTTTTGTGCAAGCTACCTGTGCTGTGAAAGAAATGTCTGTGTTTTTTTGTATTTGGTGGTGAGCTAACATAAATATACGTGGTGTTTTCGCTGTAAAACATTTAAAAAATCGGACATGTTGGCTGGATTCACAAGATGTTTATCTTTCATTTGCTGTATTGGACTTGTTAATGTGTGAAAGTTAAATATTTCAAAAAAATATTTTTTGAATTTCGCGTGCTGCCTTTTCAGTGGAATGTGGGCTGTCCTAGACAGGATAACTTTGGTCATACCCACTCAGCCCGTGACGTCCAAGGACGTTGAATTACGGGCGATATCAGGTCTGTCTGTTGTGGCCGCTATTTCTCCCCAAAATAGTCATCCCAAATTGGGCTGTGTATAACTATGTAAATGTCTCTCGGACAAGGTGACTTTTATACACTCTAAAAGTAGAGGTTCCTGGATTATCCTTTAGGGGTTCTTCAAATTGAAACTGGGGGGGAACCCCTAAAAGTTATTTGAAGAACGTTTTGTGGGAACCCCTATAAGTTCTTTGAAGAACCCTTTATCATGGTTCCTCAAAAAACCTTTTGGGGTTCATTTTTTTAACTCTCTGTCCACCCTCCCTGCATTATAAAAACATATTTAAATAATAATATTGACAATATTGATTTAAATAATTCATTGTTTATTTAGTGGCACCACAAATGTGAGTTCATATTTACAAAACAATTTTCCAAACAAAACACATTACAAAATTGCAACATTTCTGCAGACATGTCAGACCATAATAAATCATACATTTACTTTGTATAGTGCTTTTCATGACATTTAAAAAATATATACAAATAATGATGTACAATAAAAACAACATACATTAAAAATGAATCATTGGTAAACGAACAATATTGTAGACTTGATGCTAAATACAGATTTTTCAGCTTTAGTGTGTATATCATATCCACTTAGTTATGTTAGGAAGTTCGCTATCTTTATTTCCGGCCCTGGTAACTTCACCCCAACTTCTCTTCTCCCCAGAACGCAGTAACTTGAGAACATATGTGTTTTTCTGACATTTTGGGGAAATTTAAGGGGAAAAAAAAATACAGCCCTAGCAGAGCCCCAAGTCCCGTGGGGACGTCCTCGAGGGCGTGGATGTTCTCCCCATCAAAGGCCAGTGGGATTTCACTCTCATGGTGAAATGGATTTCCGCTGATGTGCAGTAAAGGAGTGAAGAGCGGTGAAATCTGTGTCAACAAAAGTAAGAAAAGATTATTACACATAAAATTAACAAAGAACATAACAAATGTTCAGCTGTAGTTTTGCACACCTATGTTTATGAAGAAACAGATGATTGGTGCATAGGCATACCTTGTCACGGACATAGAGGCCACTCGGGTCCTCATTGAAGAGGTAGAACAGAATCGCTGCTGTGGTCTCCAGTAAAGCAATGATCTTACTACACTTGATCATTTTATTACAAAATACATTAGAGAAAGGGAAGGAATAAGAGCAAATCCCTCTTCTGTATTGTACTTCAGGGACTGTCAAAATAGCAGGATGATGTCCTCACCCCTGCCTCGCCTCTCTACCTCTGCTAGTCCTTGAATTCTCTTTTTGTCTATATCCATTCCATGTACTTGATTCATTTCTGATAAGACCTGAAAAGATCATTTGTACACATTTGTATGCTAATAGATTTCAGTTTGTATTGACTGCTATGTAGGTTAAATGTACACTTCAAATGCAGCTGTCCTACAACAGATCTGTACCTTCTTGATCCCAATTGCATTGTGTCCATGTTCTGTCCTATAAGAATTTCAAAGGAAGAGAAAATGTGTCAAATAATAGTCTTACAAGCATTAAAACATATATATATTAAATAAATATTGAAAGATAAATGGCATCGACATACAATGTAATGGAAAATAGAAGAACGTATTGGAGAAAGCACTAGCCAATACAGTACTGCCATACAATTACAGTACTGCCATACAGGCCTAATATCACATTTCAAGATATCTTTGTACACAAATTGTTCAATATTTCATCAGACTGACTTGAAAGATTATACGCAACATTTTGCTGCATGGCAATACTGTGTTTGGATTCTGAAGTGCATTTATACAAAAGAGGTAGTCTAGACACTGTATTAATACCATTATGCATTTGAATCCCATCTACAGCTACCATCTAAGCTATTAATTCCCCTCCACAAGGGGGCGTACATGTAACGTTTCCAAAATGGGATAGTATTGTCCATGTAACGTTTCCAAAATGAGATAGTATTGTACATGTTACGTTTCCAAAATGGGATAGTATTGTCCATGTAACGTTTCCAAAATGGGATATTATTGTCCATGTAACGTTTCCAAAATGGGATAGTATTGTCCATGTAACGTTTCCAAAATGCGATAGTATTGTCCATGTAACGTTTCCAAAATGGGATAGTATTGTACATGTAACGTCTCCAAAATGGGATAGTATTGTCCATGTAACGTTTCCAAAATGGGATAGTATTGTCCATTTAACGTTATGCCCCCTTGTGAGTTAATAGTATTGCATGCTGTAGCAGGCTATATAAAGAGGAAGCCCTCCATTGACGATTCAGTTCGTTGTAACATCTCGTCTGGACAGGTCACCGTCCTTAGTTAGTTAGTTAGTTAACGAAACTAAAGTTAGCTAGTTCATTCTCACAAAAGTGAGAACTGCTCTAGATTGGGAACTTACGTTAATGAGTGTAAAGCCATGTTGGCTTTATGGAAACGATATACAATATATGGGAAAGAATATAGTTGAGGGAAATAATCCAAACCTAGTTGTGCCTAGTTAGGACATAACGTTATCTAGCTAGATAACGGTACTGTACTGTAGCTCATACAACGCTGACGGTTAAACCCGGCTTTATAATATTTACGGTAATTAACTATAGTAACGTTATGGAAGCTATTCACAGAAAACCATCATTGTCTTCGTTATTCATTATTAGTATGTTATATTATTATAATAAATTATTTCGAGACATTCAGAGCCAAACATCAATCCAACTTAACCTTTTTAACTGTTGTCGCATCAAAACTTGTCACCATCGTTTTCAGTTGTAATTGCGAAGATCCCAGAAGAAGTCCAGCAACAACGGAGGTTCCTCGATGAACCCACCTTCTAACAAGTTCTTTGAAGAACCTTTTGGGGCTGTTTTTCATTGACCAAGAACTGTACGGTTCTTAGGGGATCTGAGAACAATTCCAGTTGAACCCTTCAGTTTTAGAGTGTAGTCGCTCTATTTACTCTCAGATTCAAAACATGATGATTAGCATCAACGATCAAGTCAGCTGCTGCTGCTCCAATACAGTATGAGGTGAGACGGTGAACTGACGTTGAACCGGGCAGTCAGCTGCTGCTGCTCCAATACAGTATGAGGTGAGACGGTGAACTGACATTGAACCGGGCAGTCAGCTGCTGCTGCTCCAATACAGTATGAGGTGAGACGGTGAACTGACGTTGAACCGGGCAGTCAGCTGCTGCTGCTCCAATACAGTATGAGGTGAGACGGTGAACTGACGTTGAACCGGGCAGTCAGCTGCTGCTGCTCCAATACATTTTAAAATGAGACGGTGAACTGATGTTGAACTGGGCAGTCAGCTGCTGCTCCAATACAGTATGAGGTGAGACGATAAATTGATGTTGAATCATAATGATTAAGTTAATTAAAATGAATTAGTGAAACTGTTAAAAAATACTATATGGCATATTAAATATATTACTCTATTGTTATCATATAGAAAAGTCATGGAATATTGTACTTCATATTAGCTTCAACATACATTATTGTTTCATTCAATTTCACATAATAAGGATATTTCATATTTTCAAGTTCAGAAGTCAGAACCCATCACCTGCTATGTAAATGAGACAGAAGAATGCACAATGGTCAATGCTATCCGGGATCCTTGGGACATCCCTACCCTAAACCCTAACCTTAACCATTTTAAATGTCAACTTTAATGGACTAGGGACGTCCCAAGGATGTATCTCTACCTGAAAATACATGATCTAAGTGATTGATAGTTGGTATTCAGCAGTCATAAAGCCTAATTTACTTTAATGAACTACTAAAATAGTGATTTTGTCAGACAGCAGCTCTACACTTTATTGACTGACTGATCCATTCATCCTTCCATCCCTCCACAGCCTTCCTCTCCTCTGAATACCCAGTGAGGGTGGAGCTCAGTCAGGGAGCTGTTGAGGGACTGGTTAGGAAGAACACTTCTACAGAGAGGTGAGAGTCCCCTTAGCGGTTCACCACTTAAGCAAAATGGAATATGTTCCATCTATGTTAATTTACATTAGTGCAAATTGTCAACTAATATTGGTGTAATTTCTCACCCCTTTTGGCCGTATGAAAGTGAATTTCCCCTCAGGGCACACACATTTGTTCTTTGTTATTACCCGAGCCACTGCCTGTTCAGTCCGCTATCATCCAGAAGGCGAGGTCAGTACAGGTGCATCAAAGCTGGGACCGAGAGACAGAAGCTGTTTTTCAATCTCAAGGCCATCAGACTGTTAAATAGCCATCATTAACACAGAGAAGCTGCTGCCTACATACACAGAATTGAAATCATTGGCCACTTTTAAGGAATGGAACACTAGTCACTTGAATAATGTTTAGACATCTGGCATTACTCATCTCATATCTATATACTGTATTCTATCCTATTCTACGTATTAGTCATCTCATGTATATACTGTATTCTATCCTATTCTACTGTATCTTAGTCTATGTATTACTCATCTCATATGTATATACTGTATTCTATCCTAGTCTATGTATTACTCATCTCATACGTATATACTGTATCCTATTCTACTGTATTTTAGTCTATGTATTACTCATCTCATATGTATATACTGTATTCTATTCATTAACAAATACTAAAAGGGACCAAGAGTCTGTTGATTGGTCAGTCAATGGGTTCATTTGTTGAAATCAAATCAAGCTTTATTTATACAGCACATTTCAGACATGGATGCAACACAATGGCTTCACAGGAATAAACAAATTAAATATTTAGTACACAACAAACAGAAGACTAACAACTGAAAGACTAATGAGCACCCTAAGGAAATGCCATTGATTAAAATATTAATTGGATGCAATATCCATCCCAAAAATCAAGCTCTTTTTTTTAGGAGGGGCTCTGTAGAGACCAGGGTCTGGCCCTGGGGTCATCTCTCCCTGGTACCATATAGAACAGAAACATTAACTCATGCTCTGGAATGCGGTCTCATCACCCAAAAGACATTGTAAATCTCCTGTCAGTGTTATCTCCCAGAGGCCCATCCTCAGTAGAACACACAGACACAATAGTTCTAAGAACCCTCTATTCTGTTGCATAAAACAACCATTTGATGCAACAAAAGTATTATAACATAATCTTGCAATTTTGCTCTGTGTCCACTGAAAGTTGACTAGTAACAACAACTGGGACCTAAAAGACACCCACCATGAGACCCACTAAATCTGCCCAAGAAGAGGCAAACAAAAGAAAAACCCACACCAAATTTAAAGACAGGGAGCAACCCAAAAAGGTAGAGCAACTCAAGGTGTTAACTCTCCACATCTATCAAGACAACTGGAGCACTGGGCCAGAAACTCTTTTTAATTTTTTATTTTACCCCCTTTTCTCCCCAATTTTCGTGGTATCCAATTGCTAGTAATTACTATCTTGTCTCATCGCTACAACTCCCGTACGGGCTCGGGAGAGACGAAGGTCGAAAGCCATGCGTCCTCCGAAACACAACCCAACCAAGCCGCACTGCTTCTTAACACAGTGCGCCTCCAACCCGGAAGCCAGCTGCACCAATGTGTCGGAGGAAACACCGTGCACCTGGCTCCCTTGGTTAGCGCGCACTGCGCCCGGCCCGCCACAGGAGTCAAGGATATCCCTACCGGCCAAACCCTCCCTAACCCGGACGACGCGGCCGGATGCGACAGAGCCTGGGCGCGAACCCAGAGCCCTAGACCAGGAGGCCTGGCCAGACACTCTTAAATAGAACCTGGACCAGGTGAAACACCTTCCCACTAACGAGATGGACAAGCCAGCACAGGTGTAACACATACTGACTAACGAGGTGACATCAATCGGTGCGCCCTACGTGCTAACGAGCTAGACGTGCTAAAGTCCAACCTCAAAACATAAATGGATAAACCAAAGCCTGTAACAACTTCCCTCTTAAGACAACAAATATATCCTATATTTTTGTTGGACAAGTTTGCTCACCACCAACAGAAACCAACTTTCATTTCACATTATAATCTACTACAATGCTTCACCTTCACCAATATAAACATGGTGTCAACTTGCTGTCAACAAGAAAAAACACATTTCTAAATAATAATATACAATCGTATTATTTTTTTTACTCCTTTTTCTTTCTATAGAATCTTAAAACTCACTAGCTTCTAGAACTCTCATCTCCCCAAAACTCACTAGCTTCTAGAATTCTCGTCTTCCTAAAACTCACTAGCTTCTAGAACTCTCGTCCCCTTGGAACGAGCCCAAACAAAACTCATCTCCAATACAGAAAAACGCACTGGCTAAACGCAAAACACAAAACTTTTTGACTGCCCACCCTTGAGACAATCAGCAAGTTTTCCTTAAAACGGACATGTCTGGTTTCAAGAGGAAACTCCTGCAATATCCATAGTAACTTTCCACCTCACTGCGGCGCTTCTCTCTCTTTTCAGGGTTCACTCGATAGGCATGTTGTTGGATCGGGACACAGTCCCCAATGTCATGCTCTGGTACATTTGGGTTGGCACATCTGAGAATTAACCCTGATATTCTAAAAGAAGGGCAACAACGTCAATATAATTATACCTGAAAATTAAGAGGGAGATGAGGTTGCACGTCCTGTTTAAACTAACAGCTCAAAAACCACACGGAATCTGGGAGTAATGGGTACATCACTGGTTAGAGGACAATTTGTCGAAAACAGCTAGCTACATTTTGATTTAAGTGGGTCGCCAACGTGGTAAACAGCGTAACACAACTCTTTTTTGTTAAATCTCATAAATAGTACTCTTCCATTTCAGAGCCTGGATTTTTCCCCTGAGGCGAATATCCATATCATGTTGAAATCAATTGATAAGGGGGCAAACGTTTAGGCTTCTACATTGTGACTATTAAAATACTCCTAATACAATGTTAAAACATTCCACATTGTGACATTAATTCATTGAAATCATGAAACAACTCCTTCATGTATGTATTTTCTAATATTTGATCAGAGATCTTTTATCAGATTATCTCTGGTCACAGCTATGAGATTTCTCTCCTGTGTGTGTTCTCTGGTGTACTGTCAGATGGCCAGATTGACCAAAACGTTTCCCACATTGACCACAGATATCAGGTTTCTCTCCTGTGTGTGTTCTCTGGTGTAGATTAAGATTGCAAGATGCAGCAAAACTCTTCCCACATTGACCACAGCTATAAGGGTTCTCTCATGTGTGTGTTCTCTGGTGTAGAGTCAGATTGCTAGATGCAGCAAAACTCTTCCCACATTGACCACAGCTATAATTATTTCTATCCTGTGTGTGTTCTCTGGTGTTGAGTCAGCTGGCCTGATTGAACAAAACTCTTCCCACATTGACCACAGCTATAATGTTTCTCTCCTGTGTGTGTTCTCTGGTGTAGAGTCAGAGAGCCATATGTAGCAAATCTCTTCCCACATTGATCACAGCTATAAGGTTTCTCTCCTGTGTGTGTTCTCTGATGTAGAGTCAGAGAGCTAGATGTAGTAAAACTCTTCCCACATTGATCACAGCTATAAGGTTTCTCTCCTGTGTGTGTTCTCTGGTGTTGAGTCAGATGGCCAGATTGAACAAAACTCTTCCCACATTGACCACAGCTATAAGGTTTCTCTCCTGTGTGGATTCTCTGATGTATTTTAATGCCTGATGATGAGGTGAATCTCTTCCCACAATCAGAGCAGCAGTGAGTTCTCTTCCCTGTGGATCTCTGCGGGTGTTTCTTGAGGTGTTCTAATGTGGAGAGACTCTTCTCTGCCTTGTCAGCATCATGAGGTTGTTGAGGCTCCCCAGAGGATCCACGATAGTCCCGTCTCTCTCCTGTGTGAACAACAAAGTCAGACAGATGATTAAAGGCCCACAACAGCGGAAATCCACTGTAAAAGGTGATGCCAACATAGCCATGATGTTATACAACAATTGACGTCTGTAATGAATGTTACAATTATTTGACAATTGTCTTAAAATGAGCAAGAATACTCATATTTTGTCATGTTTTCACATTAGTAGTGAACTCGATGATTGTAGACTAGAAATAAGTTATTCATGTGGTTGAAACTCTAAGCAGTGTGCCAGACAACTTTTGGTCTCCAATATAGGCCCCTTTCTGTGTTTAATAAAATTGCTGCATGAAGGCGATGCACATGCAATTTAGTTGTAGAAACTCCTCCCCACTAATGAGGAAACCGATAGATATGGATGTAGTATATCTGGTAATGAACAAACCACTAGTTATGGATGTAGTATATCTGGTAATGAGGAAACCACTAGTTATGGATGTAGTATATCTGCCTGGAGCAAAAATGGTGAGCAAAGATTTTAGTTTTTCACAATGTATTCTGAATATTACAGCTCACTATCTATTCTGAATGTGAATGGGGGAAACCCTCTATTTACAGGTTGCTTATGAGTACATTTCACACTACTTTGGATTATAATTGTAAAGGCTCGTTTGAATGTCCTGCATAATATAATGTTTGTGTCATCATTGCAAATCAACCGCTTTGTACTTAAAACCTCTTGAGAATATAGGGGGTGCTGTTTCGACTTAGTGAAAATTGGTCTCCAAATTAAACTGCCTCGTACTCAATTCTTGCTCGTACAATATGCATATTATTATTACTATTGGATAGAAAACAATCTCTAGTTTCTAAAACCGTTTGAATTATGTCTGTGGGTGAACCAGAACTCTACCTGCAGCGAAATCCATGACAGGAACTGCGAAGGTCTGAAAATGAGGCTCTGTTCTCAGATCAGTTTAAAGCTCTGTATGTATCCTATGGGTCGACATGAACTGCACCCGCCTTCCCCTGGATGTCAGTAACCAATGAGAAGTGGAATGGAGTTTCTACGTAGTTCTCAGAGTTTATAAAAGGCCAAGGAACGAGGGGAGCTCTCTTTTCGACGTTCGTCATTGCGCAAAGCAGGACCTCAGGATGGCATTTTGAAACGCTCAGTTATCGACCTTAGATATATCCGTCTGTAATTTAATTCGATATAGGTGTTAGAAACATCATAACGAAGTTATTTTAAACCGAGTTATATCAGTTTATGCGAGTATATTGCTATTTTTGGAATTTCCTTAGTATTGCGTTTGGAGGATTTGGGCATGTTGTGGCCACATAGCTATTCTTAGCTGCTAATTCCGAAGTTGAAGACGACGTTTTACAACCAAGCAACGATTATTTTGGACAAGGGACCACTTGCACAAGATTCTGATGGAAGCTCGTCCAAAAGTAAGAGCTATTTATGATGTTATTCCGTATTTATGTGGAAAAATGTAAACGGATTTGTCCGCCATTATTGCGGCACTAGTCTGGCTGTAACGCACACTGTATGTCTAGTAACGTTAATTTTAAAAATCTAACTCAGCGGTTGCATTAATAACTAATGCATCTTTCATTTGATGTCCAACCTGTATTTTTTAGTCAAGTTTACGATTATTTATTGATTAGATTAGGTGCCTTTCCAAGATGGCGCCGGCCAGAATGCATGACCTGTTGCCACTGATCACATTGTATAACCACGATTTGTGCTGCTAAATATGCACATTTTCGAACAAAACCTATATGGATTGTGTAATATGATGTTACAGGACTGTCATCTGAAGAATTCTGAGAAGGTTAGTGAAAAATTAATTTATTTTGGTGGTGAATACGTTATCCCTGTGTTTGGCTGGAATCAATGCTGTTGTCTGGTTTGCTATTGTGGTAAGCTAATATAACGATATATTGTGTTTTCGCTGTAAAACACTTAGAAAATCTGAAATATTGTCTTGATTCACAAGATCTGTGTCTTTCAATTGCTGTACGCTGTGTATTTTTAAGAAATGTTTTATGATGAGTAATTAGCTAATACACTATGGTCTCTGTAGTTATTCTAGTCATTTTAGTGAGAGTTGTGATGGGGGCTGCAATTGTAAACTATGAGTTATACCTGAAATATGCACATTTTTCTAACAAAACATATGCTATACAATAAATATGTTATCAGACTGTCATCTGATGAAGTTTTTTCTTGGTTAGTGGCTATTTATATCTTTATTTGGTCGAATTGGTGATAGCTACTGATGGAGTGAAAATATGGTGGAGTAAGAAAAATTGTGTCTTTTGCTAACGTGGTTAGCTAATAGATTTACATATTGTGTCTTCCCTGTAAAACATTTTAAAAATCAGAAATGGTGGCTGGATTCACAAGAAGTGTATCTTTCATCTGGTGTCTTGGACTTGTGATTTAATGATATTTAGATGCTAGTATTTACTTGTGACGCTATGCTAGGCTATGCTAGTCAGCTTTTTTACTGGTGGGGGTGCTCCCGGATCCGGGATTGGGAGGAACTAGAAGTTAAAAAACACCAACCAGTAAAATGCTCTTTGGCTAGCTTTTCCATCAGCCTGACAATGAGGGTTTGTACACGGTTTGCCAATTTGGCCCATAACTTCACCTAACAATAACATAGACCTACTGTAGGACTCATAACTTCACCTAACAATATAGGAAAATAGCTCTGTGTGTTGTACAATAGCCTATCCATCAAGGAACAGTTCTCTACACATTATGACCAAAGTAGGGATGTTGGATCCAACGTGGAGCACGGCATAACGGTCTTAACCAGAGTAATGAATGAAGAAGCACTTTGGTTGTTGTTGCATGTCGTGATGTTTGCCATTTGACTGGCATTCAGAAAATTATTTCCTGGATCAGCTGATGATAGTTGAACATGTGACTGTAACTAAACAGCTACAGTATTAAGAATTATGTGTAATTATTGAAAAACCACATTAATAACAGTATCCATTTGGGTGTTGTCAAGAAAGTTACGATTTTATTTTTTATTTCACCTTTATTTAACCAGGTGGCCAGTTGAGAACAAGTTCTCATTTACAACTGCGACCTGGCCAAGATGAAGCAAAGCAGTGCGACAAAAAAACAATAGAGTTACACGTGGGATAAACAAACGTACAGTCAATAACACAATAGAAAAATCTATATGCAGTGTGTGCAAATGGAGTACGGAGGAAAGGCAATAAATAGGCCATAGTAGCAAAGTAATTACAATTTAGCAAATTAACACTGGAGTGATAGATGTGCAGATGATGATGAGCAAGTAGAAATACTGGTGTGCAAAAGAGCAAAAAAAGTAAATAAAAACATGGGGACGAGGTAGGCAGTTGGATGGGCTATTTACAGATGGGCTGTGTACAGCTGCAGCGATCGGTAAGCTGCTCAGATAGCTGATGCTTAAAGTTAGTGAGGGAGATATAAGTCTCCAACTTCAGCGATTTTTGCAATTCGTTCCAGTCATTGGCAGCAGAGAACTGGAAGGAAAGGCGGCCAAAGAGGTGTTGGCTTTGGGGATGACCAGTGAGATATACCTGCTGGAGCGCGTGCTATGGGAGGGTGTTGCTATGGTGACCAGTGATATGAGTTAAGGCGGAGCTTTACATAGCAAAGACTTATAGATGATCTGGAGCCAGTGGGTTTGGCGACGAATATGTAGCGAGGGCCAGCCGACGAGAGCATACAGGTCGCAGTGGTGGGTGGTATATGAGGCTTTGGTGACAAAACGGATGGCACTGTGATAGACTGCATCCAGTTTGCTGAGTAGAGAGTTGGAGGCTATTTTGTAAATGATATCGCCGAAGTCAAGGATCGGTAGGATAGTCAGTTTTACGAGGGTATGTTTGGCAGCGTGAGTGAAGGAAGCTTTGTTGCGAAATAGGAAGCCGATTCTAGATTTAATTTTGGATTGGAGATGCTTAATATGAGTCTGGAAGGAGAGTTAACAGTCTAACCAGACACTTAGGTATTTGTAGTTGTCCACATATTCTAAGTCAGAACCGTCCAGAGTAGTGATGCTAGTCGGGCGGGCAGCGATCGGTTGAAGAGCATGCATTTAGTTTTACTAGCGTTTAAGAGCAGTTGGAGGCCACAGAAGGAGTGTTGTATGGCATTGAAGCTCGTTTGGAGGATTGTTAACACAGTGTCCAAAGAAGGGCCAGATGTATACAGAATGGTGTCATCTGCGTAGAGGTGGATCAAGGAATCACCCGCAGCAAGAGTGACATCGTTGATATATACAGAGAAAAGAGTCGGCCTGAGAATTGAACCCTGTGGTAACCCCATAGAGACTGCCAGAGGTCCGGACAACAGGCCAGGTTGATGAAGACGGCTGCACAGTACTGTCTTTTATCGATGGCGGTTATGATATCGTTTAGTACCTTGAGCGTGGATGAGGTGCACCCGTGACCAGCTCGGAAACCGGATTGCACAGCGGAGAAGGTACGGTGGGATTCGAAATGGACAGTGATCTGTTTGTTAACTTGGCTTTCGAAGACTTTAGAAAGGCAGGACAGGATGGATATAGGTTTGTAACAGTTTGGGTCTAGAGTATCACCCCCTTTGAAGAGGGGGATGACTGTGGAAGCTTTCCAATCTTTAGGAATCTCGGACGATTCGAAAGAGAGGTTGAACAGACTAGTAATAGGGGTTGCAACAATGGCGGCGGATAATTTTAGAAAGAGGGTCCAGATTGTCTAGCCCAGTTGATTTGTACGGGTCCAGGTTTTGCAACTCTTTCAGAACATCAGCTATCTGGATTTGGGTGAAGGAGAAGCTGGGGAGGCTTGGGCAAGTAGCTGCGGGGGGTGTGGAGCTGTTGGCCCGGGGTTGGGGTAGCCAGGAGGAAAGCATGGCCAGCCTTAGAGAAATGCTTATTGAAATTCTCGATTATAGTGGATTTATCGGTGGTGACAGTGTTTCCTAGCCTCAGTGCAGTGGGCAGCTGGGAGGAGGTGCTCTTATTCTCCATGGACTTTACAGTGTCCCAAAACTTTTTGGATTTAGAGCTACAGGATGCAAATTTCTGTTTGAAAAAGCTAGCCTTTGCTTTCCTAACTGACTGTGTGTAATGGTTCCTGACTTCTCTGAAAAGTTGCATATCGCGGGGACTATTCGACGCTAGTGCAGTATGCCACAGGATGTATTTGTGCTGGTCGAGAGCAGTCAGGTCTGGAGTGAACCAAGGGCTATATCTGTTCTTAGTTCTACATTTTTTGAAGGGGCATGCTTATTTAAAGTGGTGAGGAAATTACTTTTAAAGAACAACCAGGCATCCTCTACTGATGGGATGAGGTCAATATCCTTCCAGGATACCCGGGCCAGGTCGATTAGAAAGGCCTACTGGCAGAAGTGTTTTAGGGAGCGTTTGACAGTGATGAGGGGTGGTCGTTTGACCGCGGACCCATAACGGATGCAGACAATGAGGCAGTGATCGCTGAGATCCTGATTGAAAACAGCAGAGGTGTATTTGGAGGGCAAGTTGGTCAGGATAATATCTATGAGGGCGCCCATGTTTACAGATTTACCTGGTTGTACCTGGTGGATTCCTTGATAATTTGTGTGAGATTGAGGGCATCTAGCTTGGATTGTAGGATGGCCGGGGTGTTAAGCATATCCCAGTTTAGGTCACCTAACAGAACGAACTCTGAAGATAGATGGGGTGTAACGGCTGTCTAATGCCTCCTCCTTGGATGAGGAGGAGGAGTAAGGGTCGGACCAAAACGCAGCGTTGTATGCAGACATAATGGATATTTATTAAAGAAAGACGAAACACGAAAACTCTTACACAAACTACAAAACAACAAACGACGTAGACAGACCTGAACTTGAGAACTTACATATAGACACGAAGAACGCACGAACAGGAAAGACTAGCCAAACGAACGAACAAACGAAACAGTCCCAGGTGGTGCAACAGACACAGACACAGGAACAATCACCCACAAACAAACAGTGAGAACAGCCTACCTTAATATGGTTCTCAATCAGAGGAAACGTCAAACACCTGCCTCTAATTGAGAACCATATCAGGCAACACATTTAACCCCACATAGAAACACATAACATAGACTACCCACCCAGCTCACGTCCTGACCAACGAAACAAAGTTAAACAAAGGAAAAATAAGGTCAGGAACGTGACAGTACCCCCCCCCCCCAAGATGCGGACTCCGGCCGCATAACTGAACCTCAAGGGGAGGGTCTGGGTGGGCATCTGTCCACGGTGGCGGCTCCGGCTCCGGACGTGGTCCCCACCCCACCATAGTCAATCCCGCTTCCGTAGCCTCCTCCAAATGGCCACCCTCCAAATTAACCCCACTGGATTAAGGGGCAGTACCGGACTAAGGGGCAACACCGGAATGAGGGGCAACACCGGAATGAGGGGCAGCTCCGGACTGAGGGGCAGCTCCGGACTGAGGGGCAGCACCGGGCTGGCTGGCTCTGGCGGATCCTGGCTGGCTGGCTCTGGCGGATCCTGGCTGGCTGGCTCTGGCTGCTCATGGCTGGCTGGCGGCTCTGGCTGCTCATGGCTGGCTGGCGGCTCTGGCTGCTCATGGCTGGCTGGCGGCTCTGGCTGCTCATGGCTGGCTGGCGGCTCTGGCTGCTCATGGCTGGCTGGCGGCTCTGGTTGCTCATGGCTGGCTGGCGGCTCTGGTTGCTCATGGCTGGCTGGCGGCTCTGGCTGCTCATGGCTGGCTGGCGGCTCTGGCTGCTCATGGCTGGCGGAAGGCTCTGGCTGCTCATGGCTGGCGGAAGGCTCTGGCTGCTCATGGCTGGCGGAAGGCTCTGGCTGCTCCTGTCTGGCGGAAGGCTCTGGCTGCTCCTGTCTGGCGGAAGGCTCTGGCTGCTCCTGTCTGGCGGAAGGCTCTGGCTGCTCCTGTCTGGCAGATGGCTCTGAAGGCTCATGACAGACGGGCGGCTTTGAAAGCTCAGTACAGACGGGCGGCTTTGCAGGCTCAGTACAGACGGGCAGTTCATGCGGCGCTTGGCAGACGGACAGCTCAGACGGCGTTGGGCAGACGGGCAGTTCAGGCGCCGTTGGGCAGACGGGCAGTTCAGGCGCCGCTGGGCAGACGGCAGACTCTGGCCGGCTGAGGCGCACGGTAGGCCTGGTGCGTGGTGCCGGAACTGGAGGTACCGGGCTAAGGACACGCACCTTCAGGCTAGTGCGGGGAGCAGCAACAGGACGCACAGGACTCTGGAGGCGCACAGGAGGTTTAGTGCGTGGTGTAGGCACTGGTGGTAATGGGCAGGAGACACGCACCATAGGGCTAGTGCGTGGAGGAGGAACAGGGCTCTGGAGACGCACAGGAGGCTTGGTGCGTGGTGCCGGCACTGGTGGTACTGGGCTGGGGCGGGGACGTGGCGCCGGATATACCGGACCATGCAGGCGTACTGGCTCCCTTGAGCACTGAGCCTGCCCAACCTTACCTGGTTGTATGCTCCCCGTCGCCCGACCAGTGCGGGGAGGTGGAATAACCCGCACTGGGCTGTGTATGCGAACCGGGGACACCATGCGTAAGGCTGGTGCCATGTATGCCGGCCCGAGGAGACGCAATGGTGGCCAGATGCGTTGGGCCGGCTTCATGACATCCGGCTCAATACTCAATCTAGCCCTGCCAGTGCGGGGAGGTGGAATAACCCGCACCGGGCTATGCACACGTACAGGAGACACCGTGCGCTCTACCGCATAACACGGTGTCTGCCCATACTCTCGCTCTCCACGGTAAGCTCGGGGAGTTGGCGCAGGTCTCCTACCTGACTTCGCCACACTCCCTTGTAGCCCCCCCCCCCCAATAAATGTTTGGGCTTGACTCACAGGTTTCCAGCCTCGCTTCCGTGCTGCCTCCTCATACCACCGCCTCTCGGCTTTAGCTGCCTCCAGCTCTTCACGAGGGCGGCGATATTCTCCTGGCTGTGCCCATGGACCTTTTCCGTCCAATATTTCCTCCCATGTCCATGAATCCTGCAATCGCTGTTGCTTTCTCCCACGCCGCTTGGTCCTTTGTTGGTGGGTGATTCTATAACGGCTGTCTAATGCCTCCTCCTCGGATGAGGAGGAGGAGTAAGGGTCGGACCAAAACGCAGCGTTGTATGCAGACATAATGGATATTTATTAAAGAAAGACGAAACACGAAAACTCTTACACAAACTACAAAACAACAAACGACGTAGACAGACCTGAACTTGAGAACTTACATATAGACACGAAGAACGCACGAACAGGAAAGACTAGCCAAACGAACGAACAAACGAAACAGTCCCAGGTGGTGCAACAGACACAGACACAGGAACAATCACCACCAAAAACAAACAGTGAGAACAGCCTACCTTAATATGGTTCTCCATCAGAGGAAACGTCAAACACCTACCTCTAATTGAGAACCATATCAGGCAACACATTTAACCCCACATAGAAACACATAACATAGACTACCCACCCAGCTCACGTCCTGACCAACTAAACAAAGTTAAACAAAGGAAAAATAAGGTCAGGAACGTGACATGGGGGGCAATCGATTCACATATGGTGTCCAGGGCACAGCTTGGAGCTGAGGGGGGTCTGTAACAGGTGGCAACAGTGAGAGACGTATTTCTGGAGAGATGAATTAAAAAAATTAGAAGCTCGAACTGTTTGGGCATAGACCTGGAAAGTATGACAGAACTATGCAGGCCATCTCTGCAGTAGATTGCAACTCCTCCCCCTTTGGCAGTTCTATCTTGACGGGTTGTAGTTGGGGATGGAAATGTCAGAATTTTTGGTGGCCTTCCGAATCCAGGATTCAGACACGGCAAGGACATCAAGGTTGCTAAAGCAGTGAGTAAAACAAATTTAGGGAGGAGGCTTCTGATGTTAACATGCATGAAACCAAGGATTTTATGGTTACAGAAGTCAACAAATGAGAGCGCCTGGGGACACATAGGGCCTGGGTTAACCTCTACATCACCAGAGGAACAGAGGAGTAGGATGAGGGTACGGCTATCAGAACTGGTCGTCTAGTGCGTTGTGAACGGAGAATAAAAGGAGCAGATTTCTGGGCGTGGTAGGATATTTTCAAGGCATAATGTACAGACAGGGGTATAGTAGGGTGTGGGTACAGTGTATGTAAACCTAGGCATTGAGTGACAATAAGAGAGGTTGCATCTCTGGAGGCACTAGTTATGATAGGTGAGGTCACCGCATGTGTGGGAGGTGGCACAAAAGAGCTCTCTGAGGCATGTTGAGTGGGACTAGGGGCTCTGCAGTAAAATAAAACAATGATAACTACCCTAAACAGTATACAAGGCATATTTACATTAGAGGGAGACATAAAGTGAGGCATAACGCAATCACAGGTGTTGATTGGGAGAGCTAGCTAAGACAACAACGGGTAAGACAACAACAGTTAATCAGCTAAGACAACAACAACTGGTAAAATGGCGATGAATGGGCAGAGAGGGTCAGTTAACCTCTAATTCCTCCCAATCCCGGATCCGGGAGCACCCCCATCAGTAAAAAAGCTGACTAGCATAGCCTAGCATAGCGTCACAAGTAAATACTAGCATCTAAATATCATTAAATCACAAGTCCAAGACACCAGATGAAAGATACACATCTTGTGAATCCAGCCATCATTTCTGATTTTTAAAATGTTTTACAGGGAAGACACAATATGTAAATCTATTAGCTAACCACGTTAGCAAAAGACACCACTTTTTTTACTCCACCATTTTTTTACTGCATCAGTAGCTATCACAAATTCGACCAAATAAAGATATAAATAGCCACTAACCAAGAAACAACTTCATCAGATGACAGTCTGATAACATATTTATTGTATAGCATATGTTTTGTTAGAAAAATGTGCATATTTCAGGTATAAATCATAGTTTACCATTGCAGCCACCATCACAACTCTCACCAAAGCGACTAGAATAACTACAGAGAGCAACATGAATTACCTAAATACTCATCATAAAACATTTCTGAAAAATACACAGCGTACAGCAAATGAAAGACAAACATCTTGTGAATCCAGACAATATTTCAGATTTTTTAAGTGTTTTACAGCGAAAACACAATATAGCATTATATTAGCTTACCACAATAGCCAGAAACACAACACCATTTACCAGCAGCAAAGGTTAGCGATCGTAACAAGCAAGCAAAAGATATATAATTTTTGACTAACCTTCATAAACTTCCTCAGATGACAGTCCTGTAACATCATATTACACAATGCATATAGGGTTTGTTCGAAAATGTGCATATGTAGCGGCACAAATCGTGGTTATACAATGTGAGTAGTGGCCAAACTTCAAGCAATCTGTCCGGCGCCATCTTGGAGAGGCACCTAATCTAATCGATAGCTATTCATAAACTTGACTAAAAAATACAGGTTGGACAGCAAATGAAAGATACATTAGTTCTTAATGCAACCGCTGTGTTAGATTTTTAAAATTAACGTTACTGCGCATACAGCGTGCGCTAAAGCGAGACCGCACCGAAATTCATGGCGGAATTATTGTTTAACATTTGTCAACATAAATACGAATTAACAGCATAAAGACTTCTTACTATTTGACGAGCGTCCATCAGAATCTTGGGCAAGGTGTCCTTTCTCCAGAACAATCGTCTTTTGGTTGAAAGATGTCCTCTTCTCCTGTAGAAATAGCAGCTAACGCTAGCCATGTGCCGGAGAGGTGTCCAACTAGCGATAGCGTGTGACAAAGAAATTCCAGAAAATCGCAATAAACTGATATAAACTGCTATAAGTCGGTTTAAATTAACTACCTTATGAAGTTTTTAAGACAAAAATCAAATTAAATCAGAGCCGGAGATATAGAACTGCTAAAACGAAAGCTTTTCAGGACGCCATTGTGATGTCCCTCCTGCGCCAGGCGCCCCGTTGAAAAGAACGGACCTTCCGTTCCAAAAGCTTTTATAGTGCCCCAGATGGTGCAATCCACTCCATTCAAATTCTCACCGCTTACTGACATCTAGAGGAAGGCGTATGCAGTGCATGTAGCCCCATATCTTACATGGGAATTTATAAACTGATCCTAGAACAGAGACCTCGATTTCAGAAATCTCACTCCTTGACAGGAAGTGTGCTGCAGAATGAGTTCTGTTTCACTCAGAGAAATAATTCAAACGGTTTTAGAAACTAGAGAGTGTTTTCTATCCAATTGTAATAATAATATGCATATTGTACGAGCAAAAATTTAGTACGAGGCAGTTTAATTTGGGAACGAATTTTTACAAAGTCGAAATGGCGCCCCCCTATTGACAAGAAGTTCACACAGGGCCTGAGGTCGAGGCTGGGGCCGACAGATAAACAAAACAAACAAAATGGAGTACCGTGATTAATGAACAGTCCAGCAGGCATCAGCTATGTAGCCAAGTGATCATAGGCTCCAGTGAACAGCAATATATGAAACAGGGAAGCCGATATGGTAGTCGTTACTACACTGGCAGGGAGATGCCAATGACGCTACTGTGACGTAAAATATATATTATAATGTTCAGACAAAAAGTTAGTGTAGGAAGCATAAGTTTTTACTCACCAGTGAAACAACACAGTGTGGTTAAATGCTTAATAGTAACTTAGTTGTAGTCACGATCTGGTTCCCTATAAGCACAACCAGTTATGTTTTTGAATTATCACATATGTATTAATTTATTTCGGGATTCTGGGTAATCCACAGCAGATTTATGGAGAATTGCTGTGGGTGTGTTGACTATAATAGTATTATAGTATACTATAATAGTATACTATTATAGTATACTTTTACATCGTACATTAGCAATTTATGTTTTAGCAACTACTGTTGTTGGTTTGGCGTCAAATAAGCCTCTTTATATGTTATTTGCCGAATCTCAGTTTTCCATGTGGGTTTTATGCTAAAGTTCCCTCTTTCAAGTTGGTATCTAACTGGAAAATCTTCTTTAGGAGTGCTATTTTTACCCTGTCGACTACTGATCATTCATCCACACTGTGTGTCCCATCAATGCAGGTAATTTATGACAAATGTATAAAGTATATGTTTTATAAACTCATGAACACCAGCCAGTTTATTAGCCCGGTTTTGTTAGTTTAGGTGTATTATACTTCTTCGCCACCAGAGGGGGACATTTAGTCATTTTCCAGGTTAATTTGATATATTTTGATAGTAAAATGGATGACAGTTTATTCTGATGTAGTGAATATGAGACACATGGAAACAATGTATTTATTTATTATAGTAAATTATGAATTAGTAGGAATTGTTAAATCCACTATACGATCACAATGACTTTGATAGACATTTCAATAGTTTTTTTGTTAGTATATTATAGGGCAGATTAATGTAGAATTGCTGTGGGAGTGCTATTTATATCCCGTC
Source organism: Salvelinus namaycush (assembly GCF_016432855.1). Classification (NCBI taxonomy): domain Eukaryota; kingdom Metazoa; phylum Chordata; class Actinopteri; order Salmoniformes; family Salmonidae; genus Salvelinus; species Salvelinus namaycush. The sequence goes on from NC_052345.1 coordinate 20,873,641, forward strand.
ACTACTGATCATTCATCCATACTGTGTGTGTCCCATCATTGTAGCTTTGGAAATAAATGAACTATCCATTCATTGCTCCTTCCTGTGTTGACTCACTGACTTGAGGGAAGGGACTAGGAACTAGCTCGATATCTAGGAAGGTCATGCTAGGTTGATATCTAGCTCAAGCTTCACCTCATGCTTTTCATAAACTGTGTGATTGTGTTATCTAGTGGGAACCCGTTAGCACGGTAGGCTCTGGTGCCTTCTTGCGTGGGCTCAAATCGACAGAGAAAATCAACCTGCTTGCTCCTTATGTTTTGTCAACTTGTCGATATGTTACATTTGATACCGGAGCTACGAGCCATGCGTCCAAATCACTAACCAATCATTCAAAGCAGTGTGCTGATGCCTGTATCACTTTATCAGCAGCACGTCATCAATGACGTCTGAACCTTCATTTCGTCGAACAACCACCTGATTGGTTTGGTATTGGGCTTGTTCGACACTGCAGGCGACTGCCAACTGACTGATCTACAAATCACTATACATCATAAATAACTACTCATTATTATTTATAAATCAGTCAGCCAGTCAATTTACCCACAATGCAGCATGGATTTGATGCTCTCGATCAAGGCCAGTGGTTTAGTAGAAGACATGAAGGCTACGCTGCTACGGTGTGGGACGTCATCTATAATAATTTGGCTGTTCTAAATTCTGTTTCGCTCAAAGCCTTGAGTAATGAACCTATTTTTGACACAATTGGCTGGAAAGCATCAATGCTTCAGGAAGCTTTGTTTCCCCATCACTACTTTTCAGCATGTTCTCTGTGAAGTAGACTATGGGAGTTTTGTAACTTTTACAACCTTGGCTTACTGCTAGCGCGCTAGCTGACTGACACCTGTAATCTTTATATTTTGGATTTTGGGGATTTTCCCTGCCATCATTCTGTATGTCTCTTTTGATCTGCAGTTATGTTTTAGTTGGGTTTTGTTAGTTGGGTTCTTACTGGTCTCCGGTAGTTGGGCTCCAGCTCGCTGACCATAGCTAGTTGACTAAATAGCTAATGTTAGCTGGCTTGCTAAGAAAACTGCATATAGCTAACATTCTTTGATATTTGGTTAGATGGCGTTATGTATTTCCAAAACGTTGGTTTACTTCAATCACTCAAGTCACGAGTGCAAACGATTAGTTTAATTTGAAGTTCTACATTTTAAGTTATTTCTGTTGTAGTTTACATCATAAGTAATAGGCTGGTCCTCCATATTACTTCACACCTGACTTTGGCATTCTTTGGAATTCTGATTGGTTTTATGTAATAAGGTGTAACTTTGCATTGGGACTTAAAACATAAATTTCATTTGATATTTTATAAACATACACATACAAACGACAACACCATACAAACATTAACTACATCACACCTGCCCAGACACACTAGAACACACCTCCATCTCCATTAACTACATCACACCTGCCCAGACCCACTAGAACACACCCCCATCTCCATTAACTACATCACACCTGCCCAGACCCTCTAGAATTTCCAGGTTTTAAGAATAGTATTGAAGATGATTGATGAGAAAAGTATCGTCCAACCATCGGGTATCTCATTGCATCCTCATATGCCATGCCTTGAAATATACAGACAGACAGATTAAAAGTAATTTTACATTGTATAACTGTACTTCTGACAGCCAACTTTCTAACTCCGCCCATAACTTTATGACGTCATAACATTCCCAGAAGGATTATTGAGTCATTGTTAGTTTTACACTTAAGACATGACTCTGCCGTTGTGCTGTAGAATTTGTGAATTTTGTCTCTTGTATAATAAGGGACTATCATTTGTCCCAACATCACAGGCAATGGACTTTGATAAAGACTTCCAAAAGTGTTTCACAGTTTAAGATCAACTGAGTTTTAATTAATGGGGTATCTCCCTGTGCACCTGTCAATGTAAATCCATTGAACGAGACAAGTTACCAGACAGGACATATTGCTAATGCTCTTCCCATTAATAACCTGAATGACAATTAACTTGTGGGTGGTGGTGGTGATGACGGCCTATTGGATGACGTCGTCCATCGGGATCCCCAAAAGAAGAAAACGCTCTGGACTGATCACTGGAGTCAGATGTGAAGGAGGAGGTTGATCATCAGGAGTCAGATGTGAAGGAGGAGGTTGATCATCAGGAGTCAGATGTGAAGGAGGAGGTTGATCATCAGGAGTCAGATGTGAAGGAGGAGGTTGATCATCAGTGTACCTCTAGGATTGTGACTGGGCTGGCATTTCCACTTCCAGCTGGGTCATATATTTTGATACATTGAATGTTGATATTGTGAACCTATGTTATATATTTGTAACTCCTGTTTCATGAAGTGATGTCACTAAGTACTGCCCCTATATATACAATGCATTTGGAAATTATTCAGATCCCTTCACCTTTTCCACATTTTGTTACGTTACAGCCTTATCCTAAAATGGATTAAATCATTTCCCCCCCTCATCAATCTACACACAATACCCAATAATGACATCACAATATCCCATAATGACATCACAATACCCCATAATGACATCACAATACCCCATAGTGACAAAGCAAAAACAGGTAAATAAATGAAGAAAATTGATTTTCTTTCAAAAACAAGTGACCCCAAGCTTTTGAATGGTAGTGTACATCTACATGATGTATTGTTACACCATGTAGGAGCAGTATAGACCTAGTCTGTTCATTATATACATCTACATGATGTATTGTTACACCATGTAGGAGCAGTATAGACCTATTCTGTTCATTATATACATCTACGTGATGTATTGTTACACCATGTAGGAGCAGTATAGACCTAGACTGTTCATTATATACATCTACATGATGTATTGTTACACCATGTAGGAGCAGTATAGACCTATTCTGTTCATTATATACATCTACATTATGTATTGTTACACCATGTAGGAGCAGTATAGACCTAGTCTGTTCAATATATACATCTAGATGATGTATTGTTACACCATGTAGGAGCAGTATTGACCTAGACTGTTCATTATATACATCTACATGATGTATTGTTACACCATGTAGGAGCAGTATAGACCTATTCTGTTCATTATATACATCTACATTATGTATTGTTACACCATGTAGGAGCAGTATAGACCTAGTCTGTTCAATATATACATCTACATGATGTATTGTTACACCATGTAGGAGCAGTATAGACCTAGACTGTTCATTATATACATCTACATGATGTATTGTTACACCATGTAGGAGCAGTATAGACCTATTCTGTTCATTATATACATCTACGTGATGTATTGTTACACCATGTAGGAGCAGTATAGACCTAGACTGTTCATTATATACATCTACATGATGTATTGTTACACCATGTAGGAGCAGTATAGACCTATTCTGTTCATTATATACATCTACATTATGTATTGTTACACCATGTAGGAGCAGTATAGACCTAGTCTGTTCAATATATACATCTACATGATGTATTGTTACACCATGTAGGAGCAGTATAGACCTATTCTGTTCATTATATACATCTACATTATGTATTGTTACACCATGTAGGAGCAGTATAGACCTAGTCTGTTCAATATATACATCTACATGATGTATTGTTACACCATGTAGGAGCAGTATAGACCTAGTCTGTTCATTATAAACATCTACATGATGTATTGTTACACCATGTAGGAGCAGTATAGACCTAGTCTGTTCATTATATACATCTACATGATGTATTGTTACACCATGTAGGAGCAGTATAGACCTACAGTAGCTAGCTACTTATTTAGATTTAGTATGACTTAATGAAACTGCCTTAAATGTGCTGTAGTAACCATTTTTTATTCGCACTAATCAATCAACACATTCCTGTCTTTGTATGTCTCAATATAATGGTATTATTTAATTAAATCCATTTACAATAATCTTTGTCTGAAAATAAAATATGATCCTCAACTGCGTTTCCCACTCCAGTCAGCAGACGGCGATGTACGTCTTTCAGGCGACGCTGCCAGCATGACGTATAATCTAGTAGACGGTTCTTCAGAAACAGCTCGTCAACCACCTCGGTAGCTTGCTAGCCAACATAGCCGAAAGATTCAAGCTATTTATACGCTTTCGGTGTATATTACCTACTGTGTTTAAGACACACTTCTGTCGTATCTATTTGTTAACCTATTTAATTTAATATTACGTTATTCTTTATTAGTCAGCTATAGTAGCTGGCTGGTTAAGTTAGCACTAGCCTAGTCGCTAATGATAGCTAGCTAGCTAACATCCCCGACCATGAGCTCACTAAACTACTCCCCTCCTGTTAAAGAAGAGGCGGTCTGCTGGACGGAGAAAGAAGCTCTGGGGCTGAACATTGTCGTGAAAGAGGAGAAGGAAGAAGAGGATGTCACAGTAAAACAAGAAGTAGAGAGTGAGGCTGTTACAGTGAAAGAAGAGGAGAAAGACGTTTCAGGGAAAGAAGAGGAAGACGCGTTCAGAGTGAAAGAGGAGGAGGATGTTACAGTGAAAAAAGAGGAAGATAACGAGGATGTTGACGTTTTTGTTGTGAAGAAAGAAGGGGAGATTACTGTCACATTGAAAGATGAAGAGGAGGAGATGGGAGATCTGATTAACACCAGTAAGTACCGCGTTAAATTTGTTTTTAACTTTGGATATTCGGAGTTGGCTCGTCAATACCTCTTCAACGGAGAGCCCTAGGATGATGACTGATATGTCTAGAATCAGACGACATAGAAAACAAGCTACCCCTTGTTTTCTCCGTTCCGTTTCCAAAAAGTGACTTAACATATATATTTGAGAAGGGTCTATCTGCTGACCGCAGACTGGGGGGCACGGCATGTAGTGATTGTTATGTAGTGATGTTTTACTGCACACCGTGCCCCCCAATAGTGCCATGTGAGAGTTGGGTTGGCTACACCAAAGATTATGGATATACTGACAAGATGTCTCTCCGCCCTAACAAGGGGAGTTGTTGTCCACAAAGCGGCACTGTGGGTTGTCTAGCTCCCGCCTATCCTTTCTTTAGATTGGTGGATTCATCTTTTAATTGTAATCTATTGTTTATATTCTATGAGGGTTGTTGTCGTCAACCGCCTGTATTCAATGGAGAGAGATGCTAAGCTACTAGCATGAATATGCATAGCGATCTGGAGACAACTCCTATAGTGTTTTTATTTAAAGTTGTCCATATGTCACGTGTCCACATAATAACTTAAGTATTACGAAACTTCTGTTAGATCTGTTAGATGAACTTCACGTAGCAAATAGGCCATTAATTTTGTTGTTGACCAAATTCGACACTTTCCACATTGGGTTGATAATTGTTTCCACTTGGATAGAACCAACTGTAGCCTAATGGCATGACCTAGAGAGTTACAACCTACTGTAGCCTACTGGCATGACCTAGAGAGATACAACCCACTGTAGCCTACTGGCATGACCTAGAGAGATACAACCTACTGTAGCATACTGGCATGACCTAGAGAGATACAACCTACTGTAACCTACTGGCATGACCTAGAAATATAAAACAAAATGGATACATCCTACTGTAATTGCATGAGAAAATAATGGTACCAGTCAAAAGTAAGGACACATACAGTACCAGTCAAAAGTTAGGACACCTACTCATTCATGGGTTTTGACTTTATTTTTACTATTTTCTACAATGTAGAATAATAGCGAAGACATCAAAACTTTGAAATAACACATATGGAATTATGTAGTAACCAAAAAAGTGTAAAACAAATCAAAATATATTTTATATTTGAGATTCTTCAAAGTAGTTTGCCTTGATGACAGTTTTGCACACTCTTTGCATTCTCTCAACCAGCTTCACCTGGAATGCTTTTTCAACAGTCTTGAAGGAGTTACTACATATGCTAAGCACTTGTTGGCTGCTTTTCCTTCACTCTGCGGTCCAACTCATCCCAAACCATTTTTGAAAATCAAAAATTTGATCTCATCAGACCAAAGGACAGATTTCCACCGGTCTAATGTCGATTGTTCGTGTTTCTTGGCCCAAGCAAGTCTATTCTTATTATTGGTGTCCTTTATAAGTGGTTTCTTTGCAGCAATATCAACCATGAAGGCCTGATGGTCCTCTGAACTGTTGATGTTGAGATGTGTCTGTTACTTGAACTCTGAAGCAAGCTTAGTGAGCTCATGGTTGGAGATGGTAGCTAGCTAGGCTAGTACTAACATATCCAGCCGGCTAGCTGACTAATAACTACAACACTGTTAAAATTAAATCGGATAACTAACTCGGCGACAGAAGTGGGTTTAAAACACAGTGGCTAATATACACTAAAGCGTCTAAAGAGCTTTATTTGTTCGGCTATTTTGTCTAGCAAGCTACGGAGGTGGCTGACGAACTGTTGCTGCTGCTGAAAGAAGCGTTCCGTCCACTAGATTATACGTCACACCAACAGCATTGCCTTAAATTCCCACACTGCCATCTGCTGACTGGAGTTGGTAACGCAGTAGAGAAATATGTATATTTTATCTTCAGACAAAAAGTTAGCGTGTAGGAAACATGAGTTTTTACTCACCAGTGTAACAACACAGTGTGGTTAAAGACTTAGTAAGCTAGTTGTATTGAAGATCTGGTTTCCTATAAGTACAAACAGTTATGTTTTTGCGTCATTACATTTTTTTAAATTTATTTTGGGATATATTTTAAACTACCCACAATGCAGTATTTCTCAACGTCATATGGAGGATCTACTCTGTGCTATCGAGACTGTATGCTAGCTCAAGTTTGCAAACGTTAGCCACACCTCATGCTTTTCATGCACTGTATGGTTGTGTTATCTAGAGGGAACCCATTAGCAACGTAGGCTCTGGCACCTTCTTGCTGTGGTTTCAAAACAAAGAGAAAATCATACCTGTTTGCTCCTTTTGACGTTTCAGAACCGACTGCAGACTAACTGATCTACAAATCACCTTGCATCATAAATAACTACTCATTGTTATTTATAAATCAGTCAGCTAGTCACCATTTACCCACAATGCAGCATGGAATTGATCATCTCGAACACGGCCAGTGGATTAGTCAAAGACATAAAAGCTATGCTGCTACGGTGTGGCACGTCATCTATAATAATTTAATAATAGTTTGGCTGTTATAAATTCTGTGATTCTCAAAGCTTTGAGTAATAAAACGATTTTTGACACTATTGTTTGGAAAGCGTCAATGCTTCAGGAAGTTGTTCCCCATCACTACTTTTCAGCATGTCTGTGAAGTAGACTACGGAAGTTTTGTACGTTTTTCCACCTTGGCTTACTGCTAGCGCGCTAGCTGACTGACATCTGGAATCTATCTATTTTGGATGTTGGGGATTTTTCCTGCCATCATTCTGTATGTCTCTGCTCTTTTGATCTGCAGTCATGTTTTAGTTGGGTTTTGTTAGTTGGGTTCTAAGTGGTCTCCGGTATTTGGTACTCCAGCTCGCTGACCATAGCTAGTTGGCTAAATAGCTGATGTTAGCTGACCCCAAGCATACTTCCAAAGTTGTGGCAAACTGGCTTAAGGACAACAAAGTCAAGGTATTGGAGTGGCCATCACAAAGCCCTGACCTCAATCCTATGGAAAATTAGTGGGCAGAACTGAAAAAGCATGTGCGAGCAAGGAGGCCTACAAACCTGACTCAGTTACACCAGCTCTGTCAGGAGGAATGGGCCAAAATTCACCCAACTTATTGTGGGAAGCTTGTGGAAGGCTACCTGAAATGTTTCACCCAAGTTAAACAATTTAAAGGCAATGCTACCAAATACTAATTGAGTGTATGTAAACTTCTGACCCACTGGGAATGTGATGAAAGAAATAAAAGCTGAAATAAATCTCTCTGCTATTATTCTGACATTTCACATTCTTAAAATAGTGGTGATCCTAACTGACCTAAGACAGGGAATTTTTACTAGGATTACATGTCAGGAATTGTGAATAACTGAGTTTAAATGTATTTGGCTAAGGTGTATGTAAACTTCCGACTTCAACTGTAGGTACCGTTACTGTGTTAAAACAGAGGCAATCGTGGGACTGATGTGGTGTTAAAGGGGAATTCTGAATGACAGTCAAATGACAAACATCACAACATGCAACAACAACCAAAGTGCTTCTTCATTCATTACGTCGGTAAAGACAGTAATGCCGTGCTCCACGTTAGATCCAACATCCCTAACAAATTGATGTTTATAATGTGTTAATGTCTGCTTGATTTTACTGTAGGGTCTCGTTAGTCTGCTTGGACACAGAGATATTTTTCTCATAATGTGTAGAGAACTGTTCCTTGATGGATAGGCTATTGTACAACACACAGAGCTATTTTCCTTTATTCAGGACATTTAGAATGACAACACATTACAGAGTAGCCTAGTGGGATTATTCACAAAATTATCTGGTGATCAGGTTATGAGATGTCATGACAAAGACATTTTAGTTTCCATGTTTCACCTGGAATATTAAATGATATATAGTCCAAGGTCTATGTTACTGTTAGGTGAAGTTATGGGTCCTACAGTAGGTCTATGTTGTTGTTAGGTGAAGTTATAGGTCCTACTGTAGGTCTATGGTATTGGTATAACTAGGCAGATATACTACATCCATAGCTATTGGTTTCCTCATTACCATGGAGGAGTTTCTGCAAACAAATTACGTGCGCATCACCCTCGTGCCACAATTTTATCAAACACAGAAAGGGGCCTATATTGGAGAACAAAATTGTGGACCAGAAGTCGTCTGGCACACTGCTTTAACTTTTTTAACTTTAACTTTTTGCTAGCCTACAATCATCGATTTTACTACTAATGTAAAGGGATACAAAATATGACTATTGTTGCTCCCTTGACTGTCTTCAGACAATTGTCAAATAATTTAACAGACATCAATTGTTGTACAACTTCATGGGTACGTTCTGGGCATCACCTTTTACCTCAGTGGATTTCTGTTGTTGTGGGCCTTTAACCATCTGTCTGACTTTGTTGTTCACACAGGAAAGATACGGGACTATCGTGGATCCTCTGGGGAGCCTCAACAACATCATGATGCTGTCGAGGCAGAGAAGAGTCTCTCCAGATCAGGACACTTCAAGAAACACCAGCAGAGACCCACAGGAAAGAAACCTCACTGCTGCTCTGACTGTGGGAAGAGTTACTCAAGATCAGATTCACTTAAACTACACCAGAGAATTCACACAGGTGATAAATCTCACTGCTGCTCTGATTGTGGGAAATGTTGCAAATCTTCATCAGAACTTAAAATACATCAGAGAAATCACACGGGAGAGAAACCTTACTGCTGCTCTGACTGTGGGAAACGTTTCTCAAGATCAGATTCACTAAAACTACACCAGAGAATTCACACAGTTGATAAATCTCACTGCTGCTCTGATTGTGGGAAATGTTGCAAATCTTCATCAGAACTTAAAATACACCTGAGAAATCACACCGGAGAGAAACCTTACTGCTGCTCTGACTGCGGGAAATGTTTCTCAAGATCAGATTCACTAAAAGTTCACCTGAGAATACACACTGGAGGGAAATCTCACTACTGCTCTGAATGTGGGAAGAGATTCAACTCTTCAGTAGACCTTAAAATGCATCAAAGAATTCACACAGGAGAGAAACCTTTTGGCTGTGATCACTGTGGGAATAGTTTTACTCAGCAAAGCAACCTGAAATCACACCAGAGAATACACACAGGAGAGAAACCTTATGGCTGTGATCAATGTGGAAAGAGTTTTTCTCAGCAAAGCAACCTGAAATCACACCAGAGAATACACAGTGGGGAGAAACCTTATGGCTGTGATCAATGTGGGAAGAGTTTTACTTTGTCAAGCTGCCTGATAGTGCACCAGAGAACACACACTGGAGAGAAACCTTTTAGCTGTTATCAATGTGGGAAGTGTTTTGTTACATCTGGCAATCTGATTGTACACCAGAGAACACACACAGGAGAGAAACCTTATAGCTGTACTCAATGTGGGAAGAGTTTTACTCAGTCAAGCAGCCTGATAGTACACGAGAGAACACACACACAGTAGAGAAGCTTCACCATTGTTCAGATTGTGGGAAAAGCTTTTCAACATCACAGACTTTGAAGCTGCACCAGAGAACACACACAGGAGAGAAATCTTATAGCTGTAATCAATGTGCGAATGGTGTTACTTGGCTAAACAGCCTGGTATCACACCAGAGAACACACACAGGAGAGAAACCTCTTAGCTGTGGTCAATGTGACAAGAGATACTCTGATAAAAGATCTCTGATCAAACATCAGAAAATACATACATGAAGAAGTTGTTTCATGATATCAATGAAATAATGTCACAATATAATGATGTCACAATGTAGAATGTTTTAACATTGTAGTAGGAGTATTTTAAGATGTCACAATGTAGAACCCTAAACGTTTGTCCCCTGTTCTATTGATTTCAACATGATATTGATATTAGCCTCAGGGGGAAAATCCAGGTTCTGAATTGAAAGAGTACTATTTATGTGATTTAACAAAAAGTGATTAACAAAAGAAAAGAGGAGTCGTTACACTTACCACATTGTTGACCCACTTGAATCAAAATGCAACACTTCAAAATGTAGCGATCTGTTTTTCTACAAATTGTTCTCTAACCAGTGATGTACACATTATTCCCAGATTCCGTGTGGTTTTTGAGCTGTTAGTTTTAACAGGACGTGCAACCTCATGTCCCTTCTGTCACACAATTGATTTCAACATGATATCGATGAGTGATGACAAATAAGACGCAGAATAATAAACTGGTCTATAATCAATTTGATTAACAATCTGACATCACTCAATCACATCACTCACACTTCAAATGCTAATTATCTTTATTCCACTACTGAAGAAGCATGACTCAAATCACCTCATATTTCAAACATCCAGCCTGACAAAAGATACATGTTTTATTATTCCATGCCTCACCATTAAGTGAATTATTGCCACTACATATTAACAAAGGGGTGTACATTTGGTTTTTATATTTCATATTTACAATTCATGTAACATTTAGTAATCATAATTATTTATGCAACCAACTGACAATTTTGGGGTAAAATTATTTTGAAAATGTTATCCTGCTTTTAGAATATCAGGGATCATTCTCAGATGTGCCAACCCAAATGTACTAGAGCATGACATTGGGGACTGGGCCCCGATCCAACAACATGCCTATCGAGATATTGCAGGAGTTTGCTCTTGAAATCAGACATGACTAATACAATTAGATTTTTGTTGGGCGTTCCAAGGGGACGAGAGTTCTAGAAGCTAGTGGGTTTTAGGAAGACGAGAGTTCTAGAAGCTAGTGAGTTTTATAAAGACGAGAGTTCTAGAAGCTAGTGAGTTTTAGGAAGATGAGAGTTCTAGAAGCTAGTTAGTTTTAGGATTCTATAGAAAGAAAAAGGAGAAAAAAAATACGATTGTATATTATTATTTAGAAATACGTGTTTTTTCTTGTTGACAGCAAGTTGTTTTTTGTTGGTGGTGAGCAAACTTAGAATATATTTGTTGTCTTAAGGGGGAAGGTGTTACAGGCTTTGGTTTTTCCATTTATGTTTTGAGGTTGGACTTCAGCACGTATAGCTCGTTAGCACGTAGGACGCACTGATTGGTGTCACCTCGTTAGTCAGTATGTGTTACACCTGTGCTGGCTTGTCCATCTCGTTAGTGGGAAGGTGTTTCACCTGAGCTGGTCCAGGTTCTATTTAAGAGTGTCTGGCCCAGTGCTCCAGTTGTCTTGATAGATGTGGAGAGTCAACACCTTTAGTTGCGCCACCTTTTTGGTTTGCTTCCTGTCTTTAAGTTTGCTGTGGGTTTTTCTTTTGTTTGCCTCTTCTTGGGCAGATTTAGTGGGTCTCGTGGTGGGTGTCTTTTAGGTCCCAGTTGTTGTTACTAGTCAACTTTCAGTGGACACCCCCATAGTGTCTTTCAGAGCCCCTCCTAAAAAACAAGCTAATATTTTTAGGTTGGATATTGCATCCTATTAATATTTTAATCAATGGAATTTCCTTAATGTTCATTAGTCTTCCAGTTGTTAGTCTTCTGTTTGTTGTGTACTAAATATTTTTGTTTATTTTCATTTTTTTTCTTCCTGTGAAGCCATTGTGTTGCATCCATGTCTGAAATGTGCTGTATAAATAAAGCTTAATTTGAAAAACAGTATCACTTTTCCAGCCTGCTGAAGCCGTGGTGGAGTGGTAAACACCACCCCCGGCTCTACCAGGGGCTTGAGGTGGTCTCACACAGCTCTGCTTATGTCATGTTCTGTGGCCTTGCTGTTCCATTTCTTGACTGCCCCTGCAACACAGAAAGAAACACATTTAGTCATATTATATAAAACATTAAAAGTAATGGATATGGAGCGTCTATGGCCTCAGTTACACCTGGCACCTAAATGTGACTTCTGTCATCCGATCACTCCAAGCTGAATTAGGTTCAGATATACCAAGATGGGCCTTTGACATAGTCTGGATGCAGTCAGGCCACTGAATATGCATAAGCAATGTAAAGAGATGGGGTGAATGAGTGGGGAAAAGTACATTTGACACAAATTACCTTCATAATATCAAAGAACAAATGTGTGTGTCTGAGGGGAAATTAACTTTCATACAGCCAAAAGGGGTGAGAAATTACACCAATATCAGTGGACAATTTGCAATAATGTAAATAAACATGGATTATGGAACATATTACCTTTTGCTGACGTGATGAACCGCTAAGGGGACATAAATATTTACCATCTAAACCTTGTGTGACCTCTCACCTCTCTGGCTGTAGAAGTGTTCTTCCTAACCAGTCCCTCAACAGCTCTCTGACTGAGCTACACCCTCACTGGGTCTTCAGAGGAGAGGAAGGCTGAGGAGGGATGGAAGGATGAATGGATCAGTCAGTCAATAAAGTGTAGAGCTGCTGTCTATGCTGTCTGACAAAATCACTATTTTAGTAGTTCATTAAAGTAAATAAGGCTTTATGACTGCTGAATACCAACTATCAATCACTTAGATCATGTATTTTCAGGTAGAGATACATCCTAGCCCATTGAAGTTGACATTTAAAATGGTTAAGGTAGGGTTTAGGGTAGGAATGTCCCAAGGATTCCAGATAGCATTGACCATTGTGCATTCTTCTGTCTCTTTCTCTCTCAGATCAATGAGGTTAGATCCCAATACCCATGTAAACATAGCTTACTGACAGATCAATGAGGTCAGATCCCATGTAGACATAGCTTACTGACAGATCAATGAGGTCAGATACCAATACCCATGTAGACATAGCTTACCGACAGATCAATGAGGTCAGATCCCAATACCCATGTAAACATAGCTTACTGACAGATCAATGAGGTCAGATCCCAATACCCATATAAACATAGCTTACTGACAGATCAATGAGGTCAGATCCCAATACCCATGTAAACATAGCTTACAGACAGATCAATGAGGTCAGATCCCATGTAAACATAGCTTACTTACAGATCAATGAGGTTAGATCCCAATACCCATGTAGACATAGCTTACTGACAGATCAATGAGGTCAGATCCCAATACCCATGTAGACATAGCTTACTGACAGATCAATGAGGTCAGATCCCATGTAAACATAGCTTACTGACAGATCAATGAGGTTAGATCCCATGTAAACATAGCTTACTGACAGATCAATGAGGTTAGATCCCAATACCCATGTAGACATAGCTTACTGACAGATCAATGAGGTCAGATCCCAATACCCATGTAAACATAGCTTACTGACAGATCAATGAGGTCAGATCCCATGTAAACATAGCTTACTGACAGATCAATGAGGTTAGATCCCAATACCCATGTAGACATAGCTTACTGACAGATCAATGAGGTCAGATCCCAATACCCATGTATTGTGAACAGGTCGAGTGTAGCGGTAGTCGTTTCGATGGCGACGTACTTGACAGTTATTTAGACCGCGGTGGTTATTGGAGTCGTGGTTTCCTGGAAGAAACCGTTGTTGTGCATCATCTTTCAACGCTCCAGTACCTGATAATGACCAAACCTGTATCGGCTATTTGGGAATTAAACTTTAATCAACCTGAAAGCGCTCATAGTAGAAACATCTGTTGGGTTGGTAGGATGTGGAAAGACCCACCTCATTGGTTAATATTCCCTGTAGTAGAAACATCTGTTGGGTTGGTAGAATGTGGAAAGACCCACCTCATTGGTTAATATTCCCTGTAGTAGAAACATCTGTTGGGTTGGTAGAATGTGTAAAGACCCACCTCATTGGTTAATATTCCCTGTAGTAGAAACATCTGTTGGGTTGGTAGAATGTAGAAGTAGGTCTTAAATTCATACTTATTACAAATCTGCAGTTGTCTGACTATTATATTATTACTTAATGAAAGAAATGTCAAAATTCAACTTTTGTCTGGAAATAAAATAAACATTTATGTGCGTTAATCACTCCAGTCAACAGATAGCGATGTGCGTCTTTCAGGCGACGCTATCGGAGTGACGTATAATCTAGTGGACGGAACACTTCAACAACATCTAGTCAGCCACCTCGGTAGCTTCCTAGCCGAACCATTCAAGCTGTTCAGACCGCTTCGGTGTATATTTGCCTCTGTATTTGAAACATAATTCTGTCATATAACTAGTTTCCCCATTTAATGTCATATTTCCGTTTAGTCAGGTAACGGTAGCTGGCTTGATAAATTAGCCTATCACTAGGCTAGTCGCTAACTAGCTAGGTTAGCTGGCTAACATTCCCGACCATGAATTCACTAAGCTACTCTCCTGCTAATAAAGAGGTCTGCTGGACGGAGAAAATGGGCCTGTGACTGAACGTTGTTGTGGAAGAGGAGGAAGAGGAGGATGTCACAGTAAAACAAGAAGTAGAGGGTGATGCTGTTACAGTGAAAGAAGAAGAGAAAGACGTTACAGTGAAAGAAGAGGAAGACGCGTTCAGAGTTAGAGGAGGAGGAGGATGTCACAGTAAAAGAAGAGGAGGAAGAGGAAGAGGAGGATACTGTTTTTGGAGTGAAGGAGACGGGAGAGATAACTGTCACATTGAAGGAGGAGAAGGAAGAACAGGAGGGGGAGACAGGCGATCTGATTAAGACCAGTAAGTACTGTCTTAAAAATAGAAGCACAAACTATTGATGAACTGATGCGTGGTTTTAAAGCAGCGTTCTACTGAATGTTTATGCTTGAATGTGTTATTATTTAATGTAGGAATTGATAACTACACTGTAAGATGTGTATACCACCAAAGAGCGGGTCACCAACAAAACCTTAACAGTGGATTAGCAAATTCACAACTTTAATGTCAATCAGAATTGACAAACAAGATATAAATGACACGGGATGTGTGTTGCTATAGTAACCCGTGGGGGAAGTGAACACCCAGACAGTGGACATCTTTGAAAACAAAACCAGGAAGCTACTTCATCATTACCCAGAAGGGATTTGATGTTGAGATTAAAAACGGCTGCATTGGCCCTTTAATGTAAGATACATACGGCTTCTTATGTGTTTTATTTATCCAACATAACTACCTTACCGTGAATGATTTATATTAAAATAGTCAACAATAATAATAATAATAACTTTGACTACATAGACCCTTCTACACCCTGCTAGCTGACCACCCATTTTCATTGTAATTCATGTAAATGAGCTCTGATCAGCCTATAAACATGACATTATCTATTATTATAGAGCTCTGTTCAGCCTGTAAACATAACATTATCTATTATTATAGATTTCTGCTCAGCCTATAAACATGATATTATCAAATTGCTGATATTGCAAATTTGCATGATATTGCAAATTAATTACTTAAAAATCATACAATGTGATTTTTGGATTTTTGTTTTAGATTCCGTCTCTCACAGTTGAAGTGTACCTATGATAAAAAATTACAGACCTCTACATGCTTTGTAAGTAGGAAAACCTGCAAAATCGGCAGTGTATCAAATACTTGTTCTCCCCACTGTATATATACATACATATACACATATATACATACACATACCTATATATACATACATATATACATACACATACCTATATAGACATACATACTTTTTTTAGAATATACCTTTATTACTCCACAAACCCTACCACCCTTCCCCCAATTGGAGTAAACTAATAAACACTTAGGCTTCTACCTTCAGTTTATACATCTTACACACATTTTACAGACACAGTCTACTTTACAATAGTTCTCTCTTGTTTGTTCTTGGTCCTTCCTCTATTTCTGATGTCCATCCAGTTTGATTTCTATTTGTAACTGTGTTATTTCACACAAGTTCTGAACCTATATACATTTTACAGACCCCGTGTGTTTTACATTGGTTATCTTGTTATTAGTCCCACCCTTCAGCTCCATTCAACCCCTCCCATCTATCTATCAACATAATCCATTTTGGTTTTCTATTTGCCATATATTATTTAACTGTGCTGTGATGCTTCACAAAATAATTGAACCTTTCTATTCTCATAGCTTCTACAGATTGTACATTTAAAAAAAACGTTTTTGCTAAAATAATTATTATATTATTGATTGATTGACTATGGCTTTTCAAATCACCCAGTATTGCTATCTGTAGCGTTAGTTCTAGGCAAATGTTGCAATTCTTCAGCCATTCCTGGACCTGTGACCAAAAACGAGCTACATATGGACAATACCAAAATAAATGATCTAATGACTCTGCCTCCTCACAGCAGAATCTGTAGAGCTGGGAAGATTGTATCCCCCATATATATAACATTCTATTAGTTGCAAGAATTTTGTATAATAATTTAAATTGAAAAATGGAATCGGTACATCGAAAATCTCTTCCCAACTATTTTGCAATTTATATGGCACAGCTGTCAGTTTTTTGGTCCTTAAATTAAATTGGTATATGTTTTTATTTATCACACTTTTCTTTAACAATTTATGTTCTTGAATGCAGGGCCGACATACATGTTCCTTACTTTCTTCCCCTTCTACTTGCCTCTTCCATGTTTGTGGTAATGCTGCAAATAATTGGTTGTAATTTTGGGTAGAGCAGACATTTCCGTATGTCTGTGTTAGCTGCATGTGCGATATAACTCCACCAGTCCTATTTATGATATCATTCACAAAAATTATACTTTATTTTTTATTTTTTATTTCTTCGAAAAATACGTTTTTTTAAATCAATTAGTATATTTGAGTTTACCAAAATATTTGTTGTATTATTGGTTCTGGGTTTTCAGGTGGATTAAACTGAAATTAAAATTGCAGTGAGAATGTGTGTTTTTGTTTGGGCTGTCAGACTTGAGTTTAGTTTTTGTAATGTTAGTGCACAAGAAAAACATTTTGGGGTGATGAATCCATTTTCTGAAGGGTTAAAAACACACTGAAAACATCCAAAATGCATCCTGTATACCGCTACAATCTACAACGCCATGTAGAAACAAGATGACATGGAGGTTAAATAAAGTCTGCTTTATTAATTAAACATATTTTGACACGTCATTGGGGTTAAATAAAGTCTGCTTATCAATGGAACATATTTTGACACGTCATGGAGGTTAAATAAAGTCTGCTTTATCAATGTAACATATTGTGACCCGTCATGGAGGTTAAATAATGTCTGCTTATCAATGTAACATATTGTGACCCGTCCACTGTGGGGCGCTGTAGAGTCATAATATCCACAACAACAACAGTTCAAACAGGGAAATGGTTCACATCGTTTTTCCACCATTAATTTTCCCCACAGGGCTGTGTTTTGTTTAGGCTTACCCTGGTGTGACGTTTTGATAACCATGTAAATCTCTCTAGGACAAGGTGACTGAGGGTGAATGTACACTAGATAGATAGCGGTAAACTGCTGTGTGCCGCTTAGGCCGCCCGTTGTGACTCCGTCAAAAATTCAGCAGAGCAAGTTTGTATGAAGGTCTGGTTATTAAATGGGTACATAGTTCAATAGTAATATCCTCTAAAACGCTCTGGTGACAAACTTTGCTGCCCTGTTTCCAATTGCCACATGGCTGGGAGAACATATTCAAGTAAGGAAATAGATTTTGAAAATGTAAAAAAACAACAATGTATTATTAGCTAACTAGCTACAGTGCAGGCTAACTAATGAGCTGCTAAATGAGCTAGCTAGTTGGCTAAATAACTTCACATTCTGTATAGATAGATAGCTAGCTATCTAGCCAACGTCACATTCTGTATAGATAGATAGCTCAGTGAATGAAATATCACCAGCTGACTTACCTAAAGTCATATTAGCTAGCTGTCTTGATGTATTTATCACTGTAAAAAACAAACTCCAAATGCATTTGTAGGTAGCTAGCTAGCTAACAGCCATGGAAAGGATAGCAGCCCCAACTGCAGCCCAACGGCTATTCTGGATAGGGGAGGTACTTTTGTGTAGTTCCTGTCCCTAGAAGTGAGGACGGAGATAATCGTAACATAATATTCAGTGTGGTGTAATTTGACTATAATGAAGTGTGTTTCTTGTGAGGTTTTCTGTCCTCAGATAAAGAGCGCTATGAAAGCCAGTCAACATATGAAGAGGTCCCAATGAAGAGCAGTGGTTCTCAGTCCTGGGGACTCAGAGGGGCACATTGTTGTTTTTGCCTTCGCACTGCACAGCTGATTCAAATGATCAACTCATCATCAAGCTTCAAGTGGTATTTATGTATTCATTTGTGATGCTATCCTTGATATTATCCTGTTATTGTCACATGCTACACATGTACATATGTGTGTCCATCCATCTATCAATCCAATGTTATCATGATTTGTTATCAGGGATATTATACTTTAGTAATCCACAATGACCTGGTGATGTAACAGTCTAATAATTACATTGTCTTCCATATTCCTACAGATACCTTGTAACTGGAGATTCCTTCAAAACGATTGCCTACAGTTACCATGTAGGGCACTGCAAGGTTGGGTGACCAGGGTCATCTGGGACTGCCTCCTGGAGGAATTCAGGTGTGTGAAGGCTACCTGTGTCCTGCGTAACTTCATGAGGATGGACACGAGGACCAGGAGGGGATCTGCAGCTCGCCGCCGTGTCCCAGAGGAGGAGTCTGCTGCTCTGCAGGATGTTTCAAAGATGGGGTCCAACAACGTAGCAAGAGAGGCAATCCGTGTGCAGGAGATCTTCACCTCCTACTTCTTCAAAGAGGGTACTGTTCCCTGGCAACACCATAGACTACACTATGCACAACCAAAGGCTCTTTTAAGAGCCATCCACATTGCAATAAGAGTATTCTTCCATTTACTTAGCTATGTCAACTGCAGTTATTCAATTCCCAGTTTCTCTCCCTTTGATTTCTACTTCTCAGGTGAGGGTGCTGTTTAGGTAAGGGTGTGATGTCTGTGTAAAAAACAAAACAGGCTATTTTAAATCACCCATATTGAAAAAATGTAGAACAATTAGACACCCTATAACCCACACCTACACACTCATGTATCAATCTGATTGATGGATTGTGTTGTGCAGTAAGCAGGCTCCGGTGTATAAATGTGGCTCCTTCCACCTTCAAAGAATAGGCAAGAGGGCCAAACATGGAGAAGAGTAAGACACTTCATTATTTCTATAACTACACTATATTGTTTGTCCTCATGTGTCTTTGCATGTTTTTCAGCATAAAGTGCTCTGCAGCCACTTAGTGTGGTGTGGACACCAGGTGAGGCCCCACACACACAGATTCCTGTTGAACACTGTCGCTTTAACTACATTATTTTCTCAATAACAGTCTCTCTCCTTTACTTCATCCCTCTCCCCCCTTCTCCCTAAATCCTCTAGGTTATATCAGCTCTGTCGGTGAACCCCTCCTGCATCTGAACTGGCTACATGGAGGACACAGCATGATCATAGGTGAGAGGTCACTTGGTCAGGTCAACAGGAAGTATTATTAAAGATATGCTTTACATTGAAATACATTGAAATACAGACAGAGATGCAGTAGTCCCAGAGTTAATGATCCAAGGTCAGTTTATATTATACAGGAAGTATTATTAAAGAGATGCTTTACATTGAAATACAGATAGATGCAGTAGTCCCAGAGTTAATGATCCAAGGTCAGTTTATATTATACAGGAAGTATTATTAAAGAGATGCTTTACATTGAAATACAGACAGAGATGCAGTAGTCCCAGAGTTAATGATCCCAGGTCAGTTTATATTATACAGGAAGTATTATTAAAGAGATGCTTTACATTGAAATACAGATAGATGCAGTAGTCCCAGAGTTAATGATCCCAGGTCAGTTTATATTATACAGGGAGTATTATTAAAGAGATGCTTTACATTGAAATACAGACAGAGATGCAGTAGTCCCAGAGTTAATGATCCAAGGTCAGTTTTGCATTTCACCTCCTGATTGATGACTAACAATGTTAGAATAAAAAATAAAAACACAAGGCTTAAACATGCTCTCTCTCTCCATCTGTCTCTCGTCTGCAGATATGTTTTGATGTGAGTCCCCAATCCCATCATCGCCACCTCACCCTCTTTTAAGATAACCTTTAGGCCGACGTGAGATACTATTATGTAATTGTGATGAACGGAGAGAATATTTCGGTAGCACTGTGATTCATTAATCATGTGCTGCCTTCCCTGCTCCTATGTGTTTACCTTTTTCCCTTTGTCTTTTACACCTCTCCCGCCACCTCCTCTTTCTTCCTAATGCACAACAGATGTGCATTGAAGTACAGATTGAACTTTTATTTATAACACTTGGATAATGAGCTTTTCAATAAAGCGTTTCACATTCTCTACTGGTTGAAATGAAGTGTAATGTGATGAAATACTCCACCTATCCTGTGTTTATCAGATCAATGCAGATGAAGGGCATTAGATGTTGAGATGAACCGGTGTTAGAGTATTTACATGATGCATAGGAAGTGTAGTGTTCTGTTTTTTAACATTATATTTCTGTATATATGAATTAACTAGTTAAATCCTGTTTCTAGTCTATTAGTTACAATGTGTAACCATTGATGTCCCAGGACCAAGATTGGTAAACACTGTTGAAGTGTATAATTGTAATACATACATGAAGACACAGCGTCATTCAAAGACTGGAATGTGATACTCCTGGTATTGGGTATGACTGAAAAATAATCTCAAAGACATTCATACCTAAACTGCGCCTTTATTTGCCAAGGTAGAGTACATGATCAGTGAATATATTAAATGTACAGGCTACAATGTGAGGATCTCATGCATGGTAATAACTACATGTATATACGACTTGCATCCTTGGCACAACATATTATATTCTACTCAATCCATAGGCTTCATTAATGTCATTCAGGCTGTTTTGAAGTTGATACAACTGGCTATGATAGCTGAGGTTCATAGCTAGGTTCTGAACTAATATGTATACCAAACGTTTGGGTCTATACAAAGATCGGCTAAATAGCTAGCTACACATCCATGGGCATACAGGGATTTTAATCATCCACTGCACAATAAGCAAGAACATAGCTAGCTACGTGATTTCATCTATCTGCATGGCAAATATCAGCAAGGAAAGCTTACAAAATTGTACATTCAATTTGCAGTAAATTCTTCAGCTAGCTAGATTCTATACATCCACTGTTTCCCAAAACGACAGTCTGGTTTGCTGGTTGTTTCAGGAGTCCCTAAAACAACCAGAATTACAATTGCATACTCATGTCACAACACCCATAAAGCTAGCCAGCTAGCTGGCTAATGTTAGCTAGTCAGCTGGCTAAATCACGATTTTCGTAAATGAACTACGGTTTAAAAAAAATGCATAATCGTTTGTCTCTACATGAACTAACATTCCTGTCAACTGTACATGTTTTTTTACATGATTCGTTATGACGTTATAATCCCTTACATTTGCTTCCATTCTAGTATTTCTGTCCGCCATCTTTGATTCAGTTCAGGTCTGTGTAGGGGTACCCCTCTCTTCTAGTATTTATGTTCGCCATATTTGATTCAGTTCAGTTCTGTGTAGGGGTACCCCTCTCTTCTAGTATTTCTGTTCGCCATCTTTGATTCAGTTCAGTTCTGTGTAAGGGTTCCCCTCTCTCCTAGTATATCTTTGCTGAAGAAAGTCTAACAGTCACTAGTGCAGCAGCAGCCTCCCCCGGTCCTAGTGCCGGCCCGTTAAGAAGTTTAAGATGCGATGGAACGGTTGACGAAAATAAGAGATCACAGAAAGAATATATTGACTGATACTGATTTATTTAGGGAGGGGCTAATTAATATTTTAGGAATAGCTACGTCCCTGATTCCTACCTACTTTTTGTCTGAAAATAATTTAAATTACATTTTACTCAACTGCGTTACCCACTCCATTCAGCAGATAGCGGTCTGGGGATTGGTGTGAGAATTCAAGGCAATGCTGTTGGTGTGACGTATAAGACTTTTAGGTTATGCTGTTAGTGTGACGTATATTCTAGTGGACGGAACGCTTCTTTCCACAGCAGCAACAGTTCGTCAGCCACATCGGTAGCTTGCTAGACATAATAGACGAACCAATAAATCTCTTTAGACGCTTTAGTGTATATTAGCCACCGTATTTTAAACCCACTTCTGTCGTCTAGTTAGTTATCCGTTTTAATTTCATATTTACGGTATTGTTTTTATTCATCTAGCGGGCTGGTTAAGTTAGCATTAGCCTAGCTAGCTAACATCTCCAACCATGAGGTCACTAAACTACTCTCTTGTTAATGAAGAGGAGGACTGCTGGACGGAGAAAGAAGCTCTGGTGAAAGAGGAGGAGGAAGAGGAGGATATCACAGTAAAACAAGAATTAGAGGGTGAGGCCGTTACTGTGAAACAAGAAGTAGAGGGTGAGGCTGTTACAGTGAAAAAAGAAGAGAAAGACGTTTCAGTGAAAGAAGAGGAAGACGTGTTCAGAGTTAAAGAGGAAGGGGATTTTACAGTAAAAGAAGAGGAGGAGGATGCAGCTTTTGGGGTGAAAGAGGAGGAGGGGGAGATGACTGTCACATCGAAAAAGGAGGAGGGGGAAACTGGATATCTGGGCCCGGTTTCCCAAACGCATCTTAAGGCATCCAATGGTTCTAAGGATGAACTTAGCCATAAGATGGTTTTGAGAGACCGTTCCCTGATTAACACTAGTAAGTACAGTCTTAAAAACAGAGACACAAACTCTGCAGTTGTTGAACTGATGTTTTTTTATTTAACCTTTATTTAACTAGGTGGCCATGATGTCATAATGATAGTTTAACCAGGTGGCCATGATGTCATAATGATAGTTTAACCAGGTAGGCCATGATGTCATAATGATAGTTTAACTAGGTGGCCATGATGTCATAATGATAGTTTAACCAGGTAGGCCAGTTGAGAACACGTTCTCATTTACAACTGCGACCTGGCCAAGATAAAGCAAAGCAGTGTGACACAGACAACAACACAGAGTTACACATGGAATAACATACAATAAACAAGCCAATAACACAATAAGCACGTCAATGACAGTAGAAAAAAAGAAAGTCCATATATAGTGTGTGCAAAAGGCATGAGGAGGTAGGCAATAAATAGGCCATAGTAACGAAGAATTACAATTTAGCAGATTAACACTGGAGTGATAAATGAGCAGATGATGATGTGCAAGTAGAGATACTGGTGTGCAAAAGAGCAGAAAAGTAAATCAAATAAAAACAGTTTGGGGATGAGGTAGGTAGATTGGGCGGGCTATTTACAGATGGACTATGTACATCTGCAGCGATCGGTTAGCTGCTCAGATAGCTGATGTTTAAAGTTGGTGAGGGAAATATAAGTCTCCAGCGATTTTTGAAATTCGTTCCAGTCACTGGCAGCAGAGAACTGGAAGGATGTGTGGTGTTAAAGGGGAAATCTGCAATTACTACATCCATATTTAGATTTTTTAATTATTTATTTATAGGCATTGATTCTTGAAGAATATAACACATGCCTCATGAGCTTAGTTCAACTGTTGTACCCCATCAGAACCCAGAATAAGATTTTTTTTTTTTACCCCAATGTTTAGAAACAATGTAAATCAACACTGTATAGCATTAACATGGTTAAAACTATAATGTTGATATCATGGATGGTCAGTCCTTGCATCCATAGGTCTGTCTATAAATTTGAAAGTATTTACATTTCTCCACCCCCATCCATCATCTTATTAGCAAAACAGTGGTGGAATTACAGCTTTGTTATTAGTTGATTGATTCTTGTGTGGCTTTTTTAAAGGGACAACCTAGTATTTAAACAGCAACAAAATGGCTGCCCAGAGACTTGGTTTGGTAAACAGCTGAGGGATGGGGCTGGGATGGGGTCTGGAGAAATGTAACCACTCTCAAATTCATAGAGAAAGCTATTGTATCAACCGTAATCCAACACCTAGCGACCTCGTCAAGAAGTTCAGACATCTTGGCAAAACAGTTATAAGGTGTTGGCTTGACAGTCGCTAGACACAGGTTTGAGTTCAGCTCAGGGCAACCCCCTGAATTCACTACACTATGAATACAAGAACTGGCCATCCATGAGGTCAAAATTATAGTTTAACCAGGTTTCTAGGCTATATAGTATATTCCAGAATTCATCCATGATGTCATAATGATAGTTTAACCAGGTTTCTAGGATATAGTATATTCTAGAATTGCCTGTGAAGATTTCCTGTGGGGGCAAATTATTAGAGCTGTTGATAAGTCATTGTATAATATTCAGCCAATTTATTTTCATGCCATTACATCAATATAGCCCAACCAGAAGAAGAAACAAACTCTTCCTGAACCACCTCCTCCTGCTGGCCTTTATAAATTCTGACGTTGCTGGTAATAGGCTACACAAGCAGTCGGAAACCTACATCTGGAGTGCAAATTTATCTTACCATTTCTACCGATCTGGTGACAGTTATGATTTTCATATGTTCATTTTACTGGAACAGTTTCATTTAATTTATAATAGTATCTCAAAATCATTGTCTGTGATTAATCTACATTCTATCTAAATGAAAATTATACAAATCTAAAAGTAACTTTTATTGCCATTGCCAACTATGTAAAAAATAGCCTACATAAAGCCAACAAATTAAAACATTGCAAATAAATGTCCTATAAATTGCATGGCCTGTCTAAAACGAACTTGCAACATTGTATAAAATATTCTGGGCCCTCAGTTTCCCCTCCCAGTGAGCTCTCGACCGACACAGCTGTAGGCTATTTGTGAAAGGGATAAGAAGTAATCAGGTGTTTTGATATTTCCACTGGATCAGCGCATTATGTTTTTCCCTTTCGTGCCGAGTGGTTATCGAAAGGGCGAGAGCTGGAAATATTTTTCAAATACTTTGAGGAACTATTGCCATTCGCTATTGATTTTGATTAGACTTTGTTTACTTGCTGTTTGAGGTGAAAAAACAATGTGCTTTGAGAAGCTCAACAACTTATTAGTGGTGGTGCGTTAAGACAATCAGAAATACTATCAGACATCCCCACATGGGCACATTTATAGGCCTACATTTACGCTCAGGCCAGGAAGACTAGTCCTACTTCTATATGCGTAATTGAGTGTGTGTCCTTACTCAATATTGACAGGAGTGTTTCAAACAAAATACAATTCATAAATTGAAAAATCTTGCGAAGTAAGGTCTGGGTGGTCTGCCAGGGGCCGTTTCATTTAGTATCCGTTTGGGTCGGCATGGGGAATGATTGTATTTTCCCATAGTATGTTTTACCGAAGTTGACCGACTGAAAGGGAGTGTAACTTTATGACTGGATTCGGGCTAAACTTTGAACATTGAGATATTGAAGACATGATAGATCAGACGCAGAGTATATAAAGGAGTGAGATCTGTAGAAAGACAGAGTGGCTGTGGAATGTGCTGGGTGGACGGGAGGAGATCACAGGATTGCTATAGGGGAAGCGGATGGACATCTGTGGATTAGGCGAAGGAAGGGTTGAGGTCAGGTCAGATCCCCTGAAGGGAGTAAATAGGGGTTTAGTATCCTGTTACCATCTTCCTGTCGACCCAGAAGATTTAAGGATTGGAGAGAAGGAGGAGTGTCCAAAGTGGGGTATATATACTTGTGATGGTGAGAACATGTTTTTGTCTGAATTACAGCTGTAACGACCCTTTGGGAAGAATTAAACTTGGTTAAGCTTCTCTAGTGTCCGTGAGTTATTTACTCTGAAAAATTAGAACCTAACACTATAATTACTGTTCCCTGAAGGAGGGAAACGAGGTGCAAAACCTGTTTGGCCCCACTCCTTCCTGGGTCGGTGAAGAGTGGTATTAAATTTAAGGAATAAACCCGAGCTAGGCATGAATTTAATAGTATGTTGTACATTGTTTCCCTTCAGGGAACAGTAGTTATAGTCATAACGTTACGCTTGTCATATGATGAACTTCAACTTAAATACTGGATCTTGCTGTCGGACAGTTTTTTTGTATTCTGAAATGCACTTGAACTATGTATCATTTAGTGGCTCCTTATGTTACGCTGGGAAAACAGTTTGTGGGCACAGAAATACTAAATAATTTCAGAGTTTGCTAAATCCAATGGTTTTTAACTGAGTGTCATCTTGACATTGCTTCCGGGTTGGAGCGAGTAGTCGCATTCCGCATTCCGCTTCGCTCCACAGGTAGTATTACCATTTCATTTTCATTACAGTACAACGGTTTGATTTGTTTGATCTTAGCTAGCTACATAGCCGTCTTTGTATCAAAGATAATTGTGTAGTTATTGAGGTTCGCTAGCCAGCTATTTTCGTCCTAACGTAACGTAACGTAGTCAACACTGCTAGCTAGCCAGCTAGCCACCGAATAGCAGCACTGTAGAAACGATTACATTACAACGGAACGACTTGATTAGTGTAGTGTTAGCTAGCTACATAGTTGTCTTTGCTATCTTTGTATCTAAGATAATTGTGTAGTTTTGAGTAATTATCGGTTAGCTAGCCAGCTATTTTCGTCCGCCGCGCTGCCGTTCTCCTACCTGGTCAACACTGCTAGCTAACACTGCTAGCTAGCCAACTTCTACCGAATAGCAGCACTGTAGAAACGATTACATTACAACGGAACGACTTGATTAGTGTAGTGTTAGCTAGCTACATAGTTGTCTTTGCTATCTTTGTATCTAAGATAATTGTGTAGTTTTGAGTAATTATCGGTTAGCTAGCCAGCTATTTTCGTCCGCCGCGCTGCCGTTCTCCTACCTGGTCAACACTGCTAGCTAACACTGCTAGCTAGCCAACTTCTACCGAATAGCAGCACTGTAGAAACTTACATTACAACGGAACGACTTGATTAGCGTAGTGTTAGCTAGCTACATAGTTGTCTTTGCTGTCCTTGTATCCAAGATAATTGTGTAGTTTAGAGAAATTTTGAGAAATTGTCGAGGTTACCTAGCCAGTTAGAGGTTACCTAGCCAGCTACACTTTCAAACAAAGTCAACAACGCAGCCACTGCTAGCCAGCCTACTTCACCAGCCAGCAGTACTATATCATTTTAGTCAATAAGATTATATATTTTTTTATTTATTTATTATTTTTTATTTTATTTTATTTTTTGCAACGTAAGCTTAACTTTCTGAACATTTGAGACGTGTAGTCCACTTGTCATTCTAATCTCCTTTGCATTAGCGTAGCCTCTTCTGTAGCCTGTCAACTATGTGTCTGTCTATCCCTCTTCTCTCCTCTCTGCACAGACCATACAAACACTTCACACCGCGTGGCCGCCGCTACTCTAACCTGGTGGTCCCAGCGCGCACGACCCACGTGGAGTTCCAGGTCTCCGGCAGCCTCTGGAACTGCCGATCTGCGGCCAACAAGGCAGAGTTCATCTCAGCCTATGCGTCCCTCCAGTCCCTCGACTTCTTGGCACTGACGGAAACATGGATTACCACTGATAACACTGCTACTCCTACTGCTCTCTCCTCGTCTGCCCACGTGTTCTCGCACACCCCGAGAGCTTCTGGTCAGCGGGGTGGTGGCACTGGGATCCTCATCTCTCCCAAGTGGACATTCTCTCTTTCTCCCCTGACCCATCTGTCTATCGCCTCCTTTGAATTCCATGCTGTCACAGTTACCAGCCCTTTCAAGCTTAACATCCTTATCATTTATCGCCCTCCAGGTTCCCTTGGAGAGTTCATCAATGAGCTTGACGCCCTGATAAGTTCCTTTCCTGAGGATGGCTCACCTCTCACAGTTCTGGGTGACTTTAACCTCCCCACGTCTACCTTTGACTCATTCCTCTCTGCCTCCTTCTTTCCACTCCTCTCCTCTTTTGACCTCACCCTCTCACCTTCCCCCCCTACTCACAAGGCAGGCAATACGGTTGACCTCATCTTTACTAGATGCTGTTCTTCCACTAATCTCATTGCAACTCCCCTCCAAGTCTCCGACCACTACCTTGTATCCTTTTCCCTCTCGCTCTCATCCAACACTTCCCACACTGCCCCTACTCGGATGGTATCGCGCCGTCCCAACCTTCGCTCTCTCTCCCCCGCTACTCTCTCCTCTTCCATCCTATCATCTCTTCCCTCTGCTCAAACCTTCTCCAACCTATCTCCTGATTCTGCCTCCTCAACCCTCCTCTCCTCCCTTTCTGCATCCTTTGACTCTCTATGTCCCCTATCCTCCAGGCCGGCTTGGTCCTCCCCTCCTGCTCCGTGGCTCGACGACTCACTGCGAGCTCACAGATCAGGGCTCCGGGCAGCCGAGCGGAAATGGAGGAAAACTCGCCTCCCTGCGGACCTGGCATCCTTTCACTCCCTCCTCTCTACATTCTCCTCTTCTGTCTCTGCTGCTAAAGCCACTTTCTACCACTCTAAATTCCAAGCATCTGCCTCTAACCCTAGGAAGCTCTTTGCCACCTTCTCCTCCCTCCTGAATCCTCCTCCCCCTCCTCCTCCCTCTCTGCGGATGACTTCGTCAACCATTTTGAAAAGAAGGTCGACGACATCCGATCCTCGTTTGCTAAGTCAAACGACATCGCTGGTTCTGCTCACACTGCCCTACCCTGTGCTTTGACCTCTTTCTCCCCTCTCTCTCCAGATGAAATCTCGCGTCTTGTGACGGCCGGCCGCCCAACAACCTGCCCGCTTGACCCTATCCCCTCCTCTCTTCTCCAGACCATTTCCGGAGACCTTCTCCCTTACCTCACCTCGCTCATCAACTCATCCTTGACCGCTGGCTACGTCCCTTCCGTCTTCAAGAGAGCGAGAGTTGCACCCCTTCTGAAAAAACCTACACTCGATCCCTCCGATGTCAACAACTACAGACCAGTATCTCTTCTTTCTTTTCTCTCCAAAACTCTTGAACGGGCCGTCCTTGGCCAGCTCTCCTGCTATCTCTCTCAGAATGACCTTCTTGATCCAAATCAGTCCGGTTTCAAGACTAGTCATTCAACTGAGACTGCTCTTCTCTGTGTCACGGAGGCGCTCCGCACTGCTAAAGCTAACTCTCTCTCCTCTGCTCTCATCCTTCTAGACCTATCGGCTGCCTTTGATACTGTGAACCATCAGATCCTCCTCTCCACCCTCTCCGAGCTGGGCATCTCCGGCGCGGCCCACGCT
Source organism: Salvelinus namaycush (assembly GCF_016432855.1). Lineage (NCBI taxonomy): Eukaryota > Metazoa > Chordata > Actinopteri > Salmoniformes > Salmonidae > Salvelinus > Salvelinus namaycush. The sequence goes on from NC_052345.1 coordinate 20,903,202, forward strand.
TGGATTGCGTCCTACCTGACAGGTCGCTCCTACCAGGTGGCGTGGCGAGAATCTGTCTCCGCACCACGCGCTCTTACCACTGGTGTCCCCCAGGGCTCTGTTCTAGGCCCTCTCCTATTCTCGCTATACACCAAGTCACTTGGCTCTGTCATATCCTCACATGGTCTCTCCTATCATTGCTATGCAGACGACACACAATTAATCTTCTCCTTTCCCCCCTCTGATAACCAGGTGGCGAATCGCATCTCTGCATGTCTGGCAGACATATCAGTGTGGATGACGGATCACCACCTCAAGCTGAACCTCGGCAAGACGGAGCTGCTCTTTCTCCCGGGGAAGGACTGCCCATTCCATGATCTCGCCATCACGGTTGACAACTCCATTGTGTCCTCCTCCCAGAGTGCTAAGAACCTTGGCGTGATCCTGGACAACACCCTGTCGTTCTCAACTCACATCAAGGCGGTGACCCGTTCCTGTAGGTTCATGCTCTACAACATTCGCAGAGTACGACCCTGCCTCACACAGGAAGCGGCGCAGGTCCTAATCCAGGCACTTGTCATCTCCCGTCTGGATTACTGCAACTCGCTGTTGGCTGGGCTCCCTGCCTGTGCTATTAAACCCCTACAACTCATCCAGAACGCCGCAGCCCGTCTGGTGTTCAACCTTCCCAAGTTCTCTCACGTCACCCCGCTCCTCCGCTCTCTCCACTGGCTTCCAGTTGAAGCTCGCATCCGCTACAAGACCATGGTGCTTGCCTACGGAGCTGTGAGGGGAACGGCACCTCCGTACCTTCAGGCTCTGATCAGGCCCTACACCCAAACAAGGGCACTGCGTTCATCCACCTCTGGCCTGCTCGCCTCCCTACCTCTGAGGAAGTACAGCTCCCGCTCAGCCCAGTCAAAACTGTTCGCTGCTCTGGCACCCCAATGGTGGAACAAACTCCCTCACGACGCCAGGTCAGCGGAGTCAATCACCACCTTCCGGAGACACCTGAAACCCCACCTCTTTAAGGAATACCTAGGATAGGATAAAGTAATCCTTCTACCCCCCCCTCCCCCTTAAAAGAGTTAGATGCACTATTGTAAAGTGGTTGTTCCACTGGATATCATAAGGTGAATGCACCAATTTGTAAGTCGCTCTGGATAAGAGCGTCTGCTAAATGACTTAAATGTAAATGTAAATGTAAATCTTGTAATCAGATGGCGTAGCATTAACGTGTTTGTTGGAAATGTTTTTTTGTTTTGTATATATTGAAATATACAGTGGGGCAAAAAAGTATTTAGTCAGCCACCAATTGTGCAAGTTCTCCCACTTAAAAAGATGAGAGAGGCCTGTAATTTTCATCATAGGTACACTTCAACTATGACAGACAAAATGAGAAAAAAAAATCTAGAAAGTCACATTGTAGGATTTTTAATGAATTTATTTGCAAATTATGGTGGAAAATAAGTATTTGGTCACCTACAAACAAGCAAGATTTCTGGCTCTCACAGACCTGTAACTTCTTCTTTAAGAGGCTCCTCTGTCCTCCACTCGTTACCTGTATTAATGGCACCTGTTTGAACTTGTTATCAGTATAAAAGACACCTGTCCACAACATCAAACAGTCACACTCCAAACTCCACTATGGCCAAGACAAAAGAGCTGTCAAAGGACACCAGAAACAAAATTGTAGACCTGCACCAGGCTGGGAAGACTGAATCTGCAATAGGTAAGCAGCTTGGTTTGAAGAAATCAACTGTGGGAGCAATTATTAGGAAATGGAAGACATACAAGACAACTGATAATCTCCCTCGATCTGGGGCTCCACGCAAGATCTCACCCCGTGGGGTCAAAATGATCACAAGAACGGTGAGCAAAAATCCCAGAACCACACGGGGGGACCTAGTGAATGACCTGCAGAGAGCTGGGACCAAAGTAACAAAGCCTACCATCAGTAACACACTACGCCGCCAGGGACTCAAATCCTGCAGTGCCAGACGTGTCCCCCTGCTTAAGCCAGTACATGTCCAGGCCCGTCTGAAGTTTGCTAGAGAGCATTTGGATGATCCAGAAGAAGATTGGGAGAATGTCATATGGTCAGATGAAACCAAAATAGAACTTTTTGGTAAAAACTCAACTCGTCGTGTTTGGAGGACAAAGAATGCTGAGTTGCATCCAAAGAACACCATACCTACTGTGAAGCATGGGGGTGGAAACATCATGCTTTGGGGCTGTTTTTCTGCAAAGGGACCAGGACGACTGATCCATGTTAAGGAAAGAATGAATGGGGCCATGTATCGTGAGATTTTGAGTGAAAACCTCCTTCCATCAGCAAGGGCATTGAAGATGAAACGTGGCTGGGTCTTTCAGCATGACAATGATCCCAAACACACCGCCCGGGCAACGAAGGAGTGGCTTCGTAAGAAGCATTTCAAGGTCCTGGAGTGGCCTAGCCAGTCTCCAGATCTCAACCCCATAGAAAATCTTTGGAGGGAGTTGAAAGTCCGTGTTGCCCAGCAACAGCCCCAAAACATCACTGCTCCAGAGGAGATCTGCATGGAGGAATGGGCCAAAATACCAGCAACAGTGTGTGAAAACCTTGTGAAGACTTACAGAAAACGTTTGACCTCTGTCATTGCCAACAAAGGGTATATAACAAAGTATTGAGAAACTTTTGTTATTGACCAAATACTTATTTTCCACCATAATTTGCAAATAAATTCATTAAAAATCCTACAATGTGATTTTCTGGATTTTTTTACAGTCCTCTCTCATCTTTTTAAGTGGGATAACTTGCACAATTGGTGGCTGACTAAATACTTTTTTGCCCCACTGTATTGCAATCTTTTTTTCCATTTTTTTATTACATTTTTACATACATATATTTACATTACATACATTTTGCAGGTTTTCCTACTTACAAAGCATGTAGAGGTCTGTAATTTTTATCATAGGTACACTTCAACTGTGAGAGACGGAATCTAAAACAAAATTCCAGAAAATCACATTGATTTTTAAGAAATTAATTTGCAGAAGCCACTCGGCTACACAGCTGATGCCTCCCAGACTCTTCATTAAGACGACTAGAAGCCACTACATCACTCGGCTACACAGCTGATGCCTCCCAAACTCTTCACTAAGACGACTAGAAGCCACTACATCACCGGATTCCTGCCGTGAGCTCTGGACCTTTGCACCGGATTGGGTATAGTGGCTAACGCCCTTGTACCGAAGCTAGCACCAGTTAGCCTCGATCCAGGTGCATCTCCCGGCTAGCAAAATTACTCCAGCTACAATACCTCTTTTGCCAATTGGCCTGGACCCTTTGTCGACACAGAGCCCCGCCGATCCATCACGACTGGTCTGCCGACGCAATTCCGTCAGATGTGCCCTCAACCGGCCTTTGCAAGACGTCGGTGACGCCCTTGTCCCGAAGCTAGCACCAGTTAGCCTCGAGCCAGGGCCGGCTCCCAGCCAGCATAGTAACGACTAGCTAACGGCCTTCCTGGTTTATATATTGCTGTTCACTGGACCCTATGATCACTTTGCTACATAGCTGATGCCTGCTGGACTGTTCATTAATCACGGTTCTCTATTTTGTTTATCTGTCGGCCCCAGCCTTGAACTCAGGCCCTGTGTGTAGTTAACTGACCCTCTCTTCCCGTTCATCGCCATTTTACGTGTTGTTGTTGTCTTAGCTGTTTAACTGTTGTCTTACCCGTTGTTGTCTTAGCTAGCTCTCCCAATCAACACCTGTGATTGCTTTATGCCTCGCTTTATTTCTCTCTTATGTCAATATGCCTTGTATACTGTTGTTTAGGGTAGTTATTATTGTTTTGTTTTACTGCGGAGCCCCTAGTCCCACTCAACATGCCTCAGGGAACTCTTTTGTCCCACCTCCCACACATGCGGTGACCTCACCTAGCATAACTGGTGCCTCCAGAGATGCAACCTCTCTTATCGCCACTCAATGCCTACGTTTATCTCGACTGTACCCGCACCCTACCATACCCCTGTCTGTACATTATGCCTTGAATATATCCTACCACGCCCAGAAATCTGCACCTTTTATTCTGTGTTCCCAACACACTAGATGACCAGTTCTGATAGCCTTTAGCCGTACCCTCATCCTACTCCTCTGTTCCTCTGGTGATGTAGAGGTTAACCCAGGCCCTGTGTGTCCCCAGGCTCTCTCATTTGTTGACTTCTGTAACCATAAAAGCCTTGGTTTCATGCATGTTAACATCAGAAGGCTTCTCCCTAAATTTGTTTTACTCACTGCTTTAGCACACTCCACCAACCTTGATGTCCTTGCCGTGTCTGAATCCTGGCTTTGGAAGGCCACCAAAAATTCTGATATTTCCATCCCCATCTACAACATTTTCCATCAAGATAGAACTGCCAAAGGGGGAGGAGTTGCAATCTACTACAGAGATGGCCTGCAATGTTCTGTCATAGTTTCCAGGTCTACGCCCAAACAGTTCAAGCTTCTAATTTAAAAAATGAATCTCCAGAAATAAGTCTCTCACTGTTGCCGCCTGTTACAGACCCCCCTCAGCTCCCAACTTTGCCCTGGACACCTTATGTGAATTGATTGCCCTCATCTATCTTCAGAGTTTGTTCTGTTAGGTGACCTAAACTGGGAAATGCTTAACATCCCGGCTATCCTACAATCCAAGCTAGATGCCCTCAATCTCACACAAATTATCAAGGAACCCACCAGGTACAACCCTAAATCCGTAAATTTGGGCACCCTCATAGATATCCTGACCAACTTGCCCTCCAAATACACCTCTGCTGTTTTCAATCAGGATCTCAGCGATCACATTTTTTGAAAGGGACATGCTTATTTAAGGTGGCGAGTAAATTACAATTAAAGAACAACCAGGTATCCCTTTCCCACTGACGGGATGAGGGGCCCTTCCGGGCCAGGTCGATAAGAAAGGCCTGCTTGCAGAAGTGTTTTAGGGAGCGTTTGACAGTGATGAGAGGTGGTCGTTTGCCTGCATCCGTTATGGGTCCGCGGTCAAACGACCACCCCTCATTACTGTCAAACGCTCCCTAAAACACTTCTGCAAGCAGGCCTTTCTTATCGACCTGGCCCGGATATCCTGGAAGGATATTGACCTCATCCCGTCAGTAGGGGATGCCTGGTTGTTCTTTAATTGTAATTTACTCACCACCTTAAATAAGCATGCCCCTTTCAAAAAATGTAGAACTAAGAACAGATATAGCCCTTGGTTCACTCCAGACCTGACTGCCCTCGACCAGCACAAAAACATCCTGTGGCATACTGCACTAACAGCTCCCCACCCCCCGCAGCTACTTCCCCAAGGCTCCCTAGCTTCTCCTTCACCCAAATCCAGATAGCTGATGTTCTGAAAGAGTTGCAAAACCTGGACCTTTACAAATCAGGTGGGCTAGACAATCTGGACCCTCTCTTTCTAAAATTATCCGCCGCCATTGTGGCAACCCCTATTACTATTCTGTTCAACCTCTCTTTCGTATCGTCCAAGATTACTAAAGATTGGAACGCTTCCGCGGTCATCCCCCTCTTCAAAGGGGGATGACTCTAGACCCAAACTGTTACAGACCTATATCCATCCTGCCCTGCCTTTCAAAAGTCTTCGAAAGTCAAGTTAACAAACAGATCACAGACCATTTTGAATCCCACCGTACCTTCTCCGCTGTGCAATCCAGTTTCCGAGCTGGTCACGGGTGCACCACAGTCACGCTCAAGGTACTAAACGATATCATAACCGCTATCGATAAAAGACAGTACTGTGCAGCCGTTTTCATCAACCTGGCCAAGGCTTTCGACTCTGTCAATCACCGTATTCTTATCGGCAGACTCAACAGCCTTTGTTTCTCAAATGACTGACTCGCCTGTTTCACCAACTACTTCTCAGACAGAGTTCAGTGTGTCAAATCAGAGGGCCTGTTATCCGGACCTCTGGCAGTCTCTATGGAGGTACCACAGGGTTCAATTCTCGGACCGACTCTTTTCTCTGTATATACCAACAATGTTGCTCTTGCTGCGGGTGATTCCTTGATCCACCTCTACGCAGACGACACCATTCTGAATACATCTGGCCCTTCTTTGGACATTGTGTTAACAAACCTCCAAACGAGCTTCAATGCCATACAAAACTCCTTCCGTGACCTCCAACTGCTCTTAAACGCTAGTGAAACTAAATGTGTGCTCTTCAACCTTTCGCTGCCCGCACCCACCCGTCCAGCATCACTACTCTGGACGGTTCTAACTTAGAATATGTGGACAACTATAAATACCTAAGTGTCTGGCTAGACTGTAAACTCTCCTTCCAGACTCACATTAAGCATCTCCAATCCAAAATTAAATCTAGAATCGGCTTCCTATTTCGCAGCAAAGCCTCCTTCACTCATGCTGCCAAACATACCCTCGTAAAACTGACTATCCTACCGATCCTTGACTTCGGTGATGTCATTTTCAAAATAGCCTCCAACACTCTACTCAGCAAACTGGATGTAGTCTATCACAGTGCCATCCGTTTTGTCACCAAAGCCCCATATACCACCCACCACTAGGACCTGTATGCTCTCGTCGGCTGGCCCTCGCTACATATTCGTCGCCAAACCCACTGGCTCCAGGTCATCTATAAGTCTTTGCTAGGCCGCCTTCACTCAGCTCACTGGTCACCATAGCAACACCCACCCATAGCACGCGCTCCAGCAGGTATATCTCACAGTTCATCCCCAAAGCCAACACCTACTTTGGTCGCATTTCCTTCCAGTTCTCTGCTGCCAATGACTGGAACGAATTTCAAAAATCGCTGAAGTTGGAGACATATATCTCCCTCACTAACTTTAAGCATCAGCTATCTGAGCAGCTTACCGATCGCTGCACCTGTACATAGCCCATCCAACTGCCTACCTCATCCCCATGTTTTGATTTACTTTTTTTTGCTCTTTTGCACACCAGTATTTCTACTTGCCCATCATCATCTGTACATCTATCACTCCAGTGTTAATTTGTTAAATTGTAATTACTTCGCTACTATGGCCTATTTATTGCCTTACCTCCGTACTCCATTTGCACACACTGTATATAGATTTTTCTATTGTGTTATTGACTGTATGTTTGTTTATCCCACATGTAACTCGGTGGTGTTGTTTTTGTCGCACTGCTTTGCTTTATCTTGGCCAGGTCGCAGTTGTAAATGAGAACTTGTTCTCAACTAGCCTACCTGGTTTAAATAAAGGTGAAAAAAAAAATGAAAAAAAAATATATCGTAACTTTATTGACAACACCTAAATGGATACTGTCATTAACGCGGTTCTTCAATAATTACACATCATTCTTAATACTGTAGCTGTTTAGTTACAGTCACATGTTAAACTATCATCAGCTGATTCAGGAAATCATTTTCTGAATGACAGTCACATGACAAACATCAGGACATGCAACATCAACCAAAGTGCTTCTTCATTCATTACTCTGGTAAAGACAGTTATGCCGTGCTCCACTTTGGATCCAACATCCCTACTTTGGTAATAATGTGTAGAGAACTGTTCCTTGATGGATAGGCTATTGTACAACACACAGAGCTATTTTCCTTTATTTGTTGTTAGGTGAAGTTATGGGCCAATTTGGCAAACCGTGTACAATCCCTCATTGTCAGGCTGATGGAAAAGCTAGCCAAAGAGTATTTTACTGGTTGAAGTGTTTTTTTAAAGTACAAAGCGGTTGATTTGCGATGATGACACAAACATTATATTAAGCAGGACATTCAAACGAGCCTTACAATTATAACCCAAAGTAGTGTGAAATGCACTCATAAGCAACCTGGAAATGGAGGTTACTCCCCTGAGTTTCCGCCATTCACATTCAGAATACATTGTGAAAAACTAAAATCTTTGCTCACCATTTTTGCTCCTGGCAGATATAGTACATCCATAACTATCGGTTTCCTCATTAGCGGGGAGGAGTTTCTACAACCAAATTGCATGTGCATCGCCCTCGTGGAGTTTATGCAATCAAATTGCCCTCGTGACGCAATTCTAACAAACACAGAAAGGGGCCTATATTGGAGACCAAAAGTCGTCTGGCACACTGCTTAGAGTTTCAACAACATGAATAACTTATTTCTAGTCAACAATCTTAGATGTTTCTACTAATGTGAAAACAAGACAAAATATGACTTTTTGCTCATTTTAAGACAATTGTCAAATAATTTTAACATTCATTACAGACGTCAATTGTTGTACAACATCATGGCTAAGCTGTTGGCATCACCTTTTACAGTGGATTACCGCTGTTGTGGGTTTTTAACCATCTGTCTGACTTTGTTGTTCACTCAGGAGAGAGACGGGACTATTGTGGATCCTCTGTGGAGTCTACAGGAGAGATACAGGACTATCGTGGATCCCCTGGGAAGCCTAAACAACCTCATGATGCTGAAGAGGCAGAGAAGAGGCCCTCCAGATCAGAACACCTCAAGAAACGCCTGCAGAGACCCACAGGGAAGAGAACTCACCGCTGCTCTGACTGTGGGAAGAGATTCACCTCCTCAGCAGGCATTAAAATTCATCAGAGAACACACACAGGAGAGAAACCTTACAGCTGTGTTCAATGTGGGAAGAGTTTTGCTGCATCTAGCACTCTGACTCTACACCAGAGAACACACACAGGAGAGAAACCTTACAGCTGTGTTCAATGTGGGAAGAGTTTTGGTCAGTCTGGCCATCTGACTCAACACAGGAGAATACACACAGGAGAGAAATATTATAGCTGTGGTCAATGTGGGAAGAGTTTTGGTCAATTTGCAGAGCTGACAGTGCACCAGAGAACACACACAGGAGAGAAACCTTACAGCTGTGTTTTATGTGGAAAGAGTTTTGGTCGATCTTGCCATCTGACTCAACACAAGAGAATACACACAGGAGAGAAACCTTTTAGCTGTGATCAATGTGGGAAGAGTTTTGGTCACTCTGGAGAGCTGACAGTGCACCAGAGAACACACACAGGAGAGAAACCTTACAGCTGTGTTCAATGTGGGAAGAGTTTTGGTCGATCTTACCATCTGACTCAACACCAGAGAACACACACAGGAGAGAAATCTTATAGCTGTGATCAGTGTGACAAGAGATACTCTGATAAAAGATATCTGATCAAACATCAGAAAATACATACATGAAGGAGTTGTTTCATGATATCAATGAAATAATGTCACAATGTAGAATGTTTTAACAATGTAGAAGGAGTATTTTAATGATGTCACAGTGTAGAATGTTTAAGCATTGTAGAAGGAGTATTTTAATGATGTCACAATGTAGAATGTTTTAACATTGTAGAAGGAGTATTTTAATGATGTCACAATGTAGAATGTTTTAACATTGTAGAAGGAGTATTTTAATGATGTCACAATGTAGAATGTTTTAACAATGTAGAAGGAGTATTTTAATGTAGTCACAATGTAGAACCCTAAACGTTTGTCCCCTGTTCTATTGATTTCTGCATGATATGGATATTAGCATCAGGGGGAAAATCCAGGCTTTGAATTGAAAGAGTACTATTTATATGATTTAACAAAAAGTGACTAACACAAAATGAGCTGTGTTACACTTACCACGTTGGCGACCCACTTGAATCAAAATGCAACACTTCAAAATGTAGCGATCTGTTTTCTACAAATTGTCCTCTAACCAGGGATGTACACATTACTCCCAGATTCCGTGTGGTTTTTGAGTTGTTAGTTTTAACAGGACGTGCAACCTCATCTTCCTCCTCTCGCACAATTGATTTTAGCATGATATCGATGAGTTATGACAAATAAGTGTTGCGTTCCTTTGTTTAGCGACCCCTACATTTTAAATGCATCACTCCAAAATGTAGCTGACTGTCTTCTGCAGGTTGTCCTCTAACCAGTGAGCTTAAAGATATCTCCCATTTCCATGTGTTTTTTTAGTTGTTAGTTTCAACAGCACGTACAACCTGATTTCCCCCCCTAATCGATTTCAGTGATTTATTGCTACTTGTCAAAACAACAGCGTTTTTGGTGCTTGTGTCCATGGTGAGGACAACTTGGTTTCTGATTGTCTCAAGGTTGGGCAGTCAAAAAGATTTGTGTTTTGTGTTTAGCCAGTGCATTCCATGGATCACAAATTATTTTGACTTTCCGTATTAGAGATGAGTTTTGTTTGGGCTCGTGAGTTTTAGGTAGGGAAAAAATACACTTTTTCTTGTTTTTAATTGTTGACATCCAGTAGACACCATGTTTATATTGTAGTTGATTATAATGTGAAATGGAAGTTGTTTTCTGTTGGTGGTGCGCATTCTCTTAAGGTGTTACAGACTTTGGTTTTTCCATTTATGTTTTGAGGTTGGACTTTATCACGTATAGCTCGTTAGCACGTAGGACGCACCGATTGGTGTCACCTCGTTAGTCAGTATGTGTTACACCTGTGCTGGCTTGTCCATGTCGTTATGGTTGAATATTGCATCCAAATACCACATGTTAGGTTTTCAATTGATCCCAAACTGTTTCTGAATATTGGTTATTGATTTGGACACGTTAAAACTGTGTTTTGACATTGGGCTATCCCACCTAGCAAAATGTCATTGAAAAGACATTGAAAATATGACTGCAACCAAATATTTCATATTTACATTTCATGTAACATTTAGTAGTGATAATTATTTATGCAACCAACTGACAGTTTTTTGGTACAATTATATTGACATTGTTGCCCTGCTTTTAGAATATCAGGGTTAATTCTCACATGTGCCAAACCAAATGTACTAGAGCATGACATTGGGGACTGGGCCCCGATCCAACAACATGCCTATCTAGTGAACCCTGAAAAGAGAGAGAAGCTCCACAGTGAGGTGGAAAGTTACTACGAATATTGCAGGAGTTTCCTCTTGAAATCAGACACGTCCGTGGTAAGGACAACTTGGTGGCTGATTGTCTCAAGGGTGGGCAGTCAAAATGTTTTGTGTTTTGCGTTTAGCCAGTGCATTGTCATGAATCACAGTTTATTTTTACTGCACGTTTTTCCGTTTTGGAGATGAGTTTTGTTTGGGCTCGTTCCAAGGGGACCAGAGTTCTAGAAGCTAGTGAGTTTTAGGATTCTTTGTGGGAATAATACAAATTAATCTTGTTTTTAATTGTTGTTAGACAGACACCATGTTTATATTGGTGAAGGTGAAGCATTGTAGTTGTTTATAATGTGAAATGGAAGTTGTTTTCTGTTGGTGGTAAGCATTCTCTTAAGGTGTTAGTCTTTGGTTTTTCCATTTATGTTTTGAGGTTGGACTTTAGCACGTATAGCTCGTTAGCATGTCTAGCTCGTTAGCACGCAGGACGCACTGATTGGTGTCACCTCGTTAGTCAGTATGTGTTACACCTGTGCTGGCTTGTCCATCTCATTAGTGGGAAGGTGTTTCACCTGAGCTGGTCCAGGTTCTATTTAAGAGTGTCTGGCCCAGTGCTCCAGTTGTCTTGATAGATGTGGAGAGTCAACACCTTTAGTTGCTCCACCTTTTTGGTTTGCTTCCTGTCTTTAAGTTTGTTGTGGGTTTTTCTTTTGTTTGCCTCTTCTTGGGCAGATTTAGTGGGTCTCATGGTGGGTGTCTTTTAGGTCCCAGTTGTTGTTACTAGTCAATTTTCAGTGGACACCCCCATAGTGTCTATCAGAACCCCTCCTAAAAAACAGCTTATATTTTGGGTTTGGTTGGATGTTGCATCCTATTAATATTTGAATCAATGGCATTTCCTTTCAATGCTCATTACTCTTTCAGTTGTTCTTCTTCAGTTTTTTATCCACTAATGTTGTGTACTAAATATTTATCTTTGTTTTTTCCTGTGATCATGTCTGAAATGTGCTGTATAAATAAAGCTTGATTTGATTTGAACATATTAACCCAATGATTGACCAATCAACAGACTCTTGGTTCATCTTAGTATGAAAAACAGTATCAATCCCACTTTTCCAGCCTGCTGAAGGTGTGGTAAACACCACCCCCGGCTCTACCAGGGGCTTGAGGTGGTCTCCCACAGCTCTGCTTATGTCATGTTCTGTGGCCTTGCCGTTCCATTTCTTGACTGCCCCTGCAACACAGAAAGAAACACATTTAGTCATATTATATACAACACTCAGGGCCGGTTTCCCAGCAAATCTTAAGCTTACTCCCAGACTAAAAGCGACTTGCACAGACTTATCTTAAAATAGTGGTAGATTTAGCCTGTTCTGGACTCAACAAAGTCGATTGCAAGATGGGAGGATTAGAGCTACTGTAGGACTAAATTGAATCTTAAATGAATCTTTCAAAGAGGTAGATTTAACTTCTGCTTCGTGCTGTTTGTGAGGGAGCCTGGACTATGTGGAATGTCTAAATGAAGACCAACATGCACTACAGAGGCCAGACCAGTACTGGTGGATAGGAGTCATCCATTACATTACTTTGAGACAGCTTTCGTATGTACAAAGAAAATGCATTGGAGATAATATCTCTGCTTGAGCCTCGACTTCCCTCTCTGTCTCAAAGAGGAAGGCCTTCACCCAATTCTCTCCAACTTCTGATCACTTTGAGGTTTTTGGCATCTGGAATCTTTCATTGTGAAACTGGTGATTTGTGTGGTGCCAAAGAAGCAACTGTGTTTAATTGCTCACAAAGTCTGCAGGGCCATTTGTGAACTGAGTCTTTACATCAAGTCTCCTGATGCTGCTGGCCAAGCCAACTATAAAGTTTGCAGGGCCATTTGTGAACTGAGGAGTCTTTACATCTAGTTTCCTGATGCTGCTGGCCAAGCCAACTATAAAGTCTGCAGGGCCATTTGTGAACTGAGGAGTCTTTACATCAAGTCTCCTGATGCTGCTGGTTAAGCCAACTATAAAGTGCAATTCTATGAATATGGGCAGTTCCCAGGAGTGATTGGCTGGTTAGATGGATGTCATGTTCCCATCAAGTGTCCATCAACTCCTGATGCTGAGGAGAACCGTAACCATAACAACTGGGTTACCATCAACTCCTGATGCTGAGGAGTACCGTAACCATAACAACTGGTTTACCATCAACTCCTGATGCTGAGGAGTACCGTAACCATAACAACTGGTTTACAATCAACTCCTAATGCTGAGGAGTACCGTAACCATAACAACTGGTTTACCATCAACTCCTGAGGCTGAGGAGTACCGTAACCATAACAACTGGTTTACCATCAACTCCTGATGCTGAGGAGTACCGTAACCATAACAACTGGTTTACCATCAACTCGTACCGTAACCATAACAACTGGCTTACATCAACTCCTGATGCTGAGGAGTACCGTAACCATAACAACTGGTTTTACATCAATGTTCAGGGAGGGTGCACTCCTCATTTAGAGTTGTCAAACATTGTTGCCCGTTGGAAAGGTGCAACTCAGGATGGAAGGATTTCCCTCAACTCTTCATTGGTCTCAGTTTCAGAGAGGACAACATAGTGGACAACTACTTGGTGACAGTGGATATTAGGGTGAGAAACATGGTCTACTAGTAGTTACTACATAGTAACATGGTCTACTAATAGTTACTACATAGTAACATGGTCTACTAATAGTTACTACATAGTAACATGGTCTACTAATAGTTACTACATAGTAATATGGTCTAATAGTTACTACATAGTAATATGGTCTACTAATAGTTACTACATAGTAATATGGTCTACTAATAGTTACTACATAGTAACATGGTCTACTAATAGTTACTACATAGTAACATGGTCTACTAATAGTTACTACATAGTAACATGGTCTACTAATAGTTACTACATAGTAACATGGTCTACTAATAGTTACTACATAGTAAAATGGTCTACTAATAGTTACTACATAGTAATATGGTCTAATAGTTACTACATAGTAATATGGTCTACTAATAGTTACTACATAGTAATATGGTCTACTAATAGTTACTACATAGTAATATGGTCTACTAATAGTTACTACATAGTAACATGGTCTACTAATAGTTACTACATAGTAATATGGTCTACTAATAGTTACTACATAGTAATATGGTCTACTAATAGTTACTACATAGTAATATGGTCTACTAATAGTTACTACATAGTAACATGGTCTACTCATAGTTATTACATAGTAACATTCCTTTCCTCTGGAATAAGAACACGGTTAGAAGCACAAATAAACTCATATGGTCCTTAGAATGTTGTTGTTTCTTCTTGTAATCCTGATTATAATGCAGATATCTCACCTCTAGTTGTTGTTTCTTCTTGTAATCCTGATAATAATGCAGATATCTCACCTCTAGTTGTTGTTTCTTCTTGTAATCCTGATAATAATGCAGATATCTCACCTGAAGTTGTTCTACTCTTCTTGTGGTCACATTTCCATTGAATTCACAGCAAATTGCAGCCCAACCCTCTTGTTCTACTGCTCAGTAGCAGCAGTGTGCTTTTTACCTTCAATAACTGGATGGTTTGACATTTGTTTTGGAGCGTTTTTTCATTCACACAAAAGTTTTTTTTTAACAAATTATTTTTGCCTGCCATTGTTTCGTCTCAAGATTCACACCAGTATTGGTGTTTTCTATTCTGGGTTTTAATGAGCACCATTAGACCAACAGCATGTGTTCATATTGAACCTAATCAGGATTAACCCAGGTGTTCATACTGAACCTAATCAGGATTAACCCAGGTGTTCATACTGAACCTAATCAGGATTAACCCAGGTGTTCATACTGAACCTAATCAGGATTAACCCAGGTGTTCATACTTAACCTAGTCAGGATTAACCCATGTGTTCATACTGAAGCTAATCAGGATTAACCCAGGTGTTCATACTGAACCTAATCAGGATTAACCCAGGTGTTCATACTGAACCTAATCAGGATTAACCCAGGTGTTCATACTGAACCTAATCAGGATTAACCCAGGTGTTCATACTGAACCTAATCAGGATTAACCCAGGTGTTCATACTGAACCTAGTCAGGATTAACCCATGTGTTCATACTGAACCTAATCAGGATTAACCCAGGTGTTCAAACTGAACCTAATCATGATTAACCCATGTGTTCATACTGAACCTAATCAGGATTAACCCAGGTGTTCATACTGAACCTAATCAGGATTAACCCAGGTGTTCATACTGAACCTAATCAGGATTAACCCAGGTGTTCATACTAAACCTAATCGGGATTAACCCATGTGTTCATACTGAACCTAGTCAGGATTAACCCAGGTGTTCATACTGAACCTAATCAGGATTAACCCATGTGTTCATACTGAACCTAGTCAGGATTAACCCAGGTGTTCATACTGAACCTAATCAGGATTAACCCATGTAATCATACTGAACCTAATCAGGATTAACCCATGTGTTCATACTGAACCTAATCAGGATTAACCAAGGTAATCATACTGAACCTAATCAGGATTAACCCAGGTGTTCATACTTAACCTAATCAGGATTAACCCATGTAATCATACTGAACCTAATCAGGATTAACCCATGTGTTCATACTGAACCTAGTCAGGATTAACCCAGGTGTTCATACTGAACCTAATCAGGATTAACCCATGTAATCATACTGAACCTAATCAGGATTAACCCATGTGTTCATACTGAACCTAATCAGGATTAACCAAGGTAATCATACTGAACCTAATCAGGATTAACCCAGGTGTTCATACTTAACCTAGTCAGGATTAACCCATGTGTTCATACTGAACCTAGTCAGGATTAACCCATGTGTTCATACTGAACCTAATCAGGATTAACCCAGGTGTTCATACTGAACCTAATCAGGATTAACCCAGGTGTTCATACTGAACCTAATCAGGATTAACCCATGTGTTCATACTGAACCTAATCAGGATTAACCCAGGTGTTCATACTGAACCTAATCAGGATTAACCCAGGTGTTCATACTGAACCTAGTCAGGATTAACCCATGTGTTCATACTGGACCTAGTCAGGATTAACCCAGGTGTTCATACTGAACCTAATTAGGATTAACCCATGTGTTCATACTGAACCTAGTCAGGATTAACCCAGGTGTTCATACTGAACCTAATCAGGATTAACCCATGTAATCATACTGAACCTAATCAGGATTAACCCATGTGTTCATACTGAACCTAGTCAGGATTAACCCAGGTGTTCATACTGAACCTAATCAGGATTAACCCAGGTGTTCATACTGAACCTAATCAGGATTAACCCAGGTGTTCTCATTTAGGCTTACTTAACTGACTCCAGGACTCCAGTCTCTGACTAACTAAGCCTAATTTAAGCCACGTTCAGGAAAGCTATTTAAATGTCCTAGTTTAACTAGTCCTGGCTTAATCTAAGCCCTGCAGGGTCTGAATGAAACCCAGTGTCCAGTGGGATTGATCGGTTTGATCCAATTGTTTGTTTCAGTGTCCAGTAGTTGAATCCTTTGACGTATTGTTGATTTCAAAACTTTTCAGTTTCAACAAATGCACTGTGTTAGTTGAAAAGTGAAACTGTTTTGACATAGTGAAAGATATACTGAATTTATACTGTTTTTCATACTAAGATGAACTAAAATATGTGCTCATTGGTTATGCAAGAGGGTGGCATGTAGCCTCGTGGTTAGAGCTGACAAGGTAAAAATATGTTGTTCTGCCCCTGAACAAGGCATTTAACCCACTGTTCCCTGGTAGGCAATCATTGTGAATAAGAATTTGTTCTTAACTGACTTGCCTAGTTAAATAAAATAAAAAAATAATTAAGTGTGTTGATTGTCAGTCATGAGGTTCATTTGTTTTGCAATATGTTCAAATCAAGCTTTATTTATACAGCACATTTCAGACATGGATGCAACACAATGGCTTCACAGGAAAAAATGAAAAACAATGAAAAACAAACAATAATATTTACTACACAACGAACATAAGATTAACCACTGAAAGACTAATGAGCATCCTAAGAAAATTCCATTGATTAAAATATTAACAATTGGATGAAATATTCAACCATAACGAGATGGACAAGCCAGCACAGGTGTAACACATACTGACTAACGAGGTGACACCAATCAGTTCTCCCTACATGCTAACGAGCTGGATGTGCTGATAAAGTCCAACCTCAAAACATAAATGGAAAAACCAAAGCCTGTAACACCTTCCCCCTTAAGACAACAAATATATCCTATATTTTTGTTGGACAAGTTTGCGCACCACCAACAGAAAACAACTTCCATTTCACATTATAATCAACTACAATGCTTCACCTACAATATAAACATGGTGTCTACTGGCAGTCAACAATTAAAAGCAAGAAAGAGATTTTTTTCCCCCCACTCTCTTCTTCCTAAAACTCACTAGCTTCTAGAACTCTCGTCTTCCTAAAACTCACTAGCTTCTAGAATTCACGTCTTCCTAAAACTCACTAGCTTCTAGAACTCACTAGCTTCTAGAACTCTGGTCCCCTTGGAACGAGCCCAAACAAAACTCATCTCCAATACGGGAAAAACGTGCAGTCAAAATAAATTGTGATCCATGGCAACTCACTGGCTAAACGTAAAACACAAATCTTTTTGAATGCCCACCCTTGAGACAATCAGCAACCAAGTTGTCCTTACCACAGACATGTCTGGTTTCAAGAGGAAACTCCTGCAATATCCGTAGTAACTTTCCACCTCACTGCAGAGCTTCTCTCTCTTTTCAGGGTTCACTCAATAGGTATGTTGTTGGATTGGGGCCCAGTCCCCAATGTCATGCTCTAGTACATTTGGGTTGGCACATCTGAGAAAGATCTCTGATATTCTAAAAGTAGGGCAACAATGTCAATATAATTGTCCCCAAAAATGTCAAATTGGTTGCATAAATAATTATGATTACTAAATGTTACATTAATTATAAATATGAAATATCAAAACCAAATGTACACCCCTTTGTTAATATGTATTGGCAATAATTAACTTAATGGTGAGGCATGGTGTCACGTTCCTGACCTGTTTTCTCTTGTTTTTGTATGTGTTTAGTTGGTCAGGGCGTGAGTTGGGGTGGGCATTCTATGTTATGTGTTTCTATGTTTAGGTTCATTGTCATTTAGCCTGATATGGTTCTCAATCAGGGACAGGTGTTTTACGTTTCCTCTGATTGAGAACCATATTAAGGTAGGTTGTTCACACTGTTTGTTTGTGGGTGGTTGTCTTCCGTGTTTGTGTCTGTGCACCACACGGGACTGTTTCGTTTGTTCGTTCGTTTGTGTAGTCTGTACCTGTTCATGCGTTCTTCGTGTTTATGTAAGTTCTCTATTTCAGGTCTGTCTACATTGTTTATTTGTTTTGTAGTTTGTTGAAGTATTTTCGTGTTTCGTTTTTACTTTAATAAATGTCATTATGTCATATAACAACGCTGCGCTTTGGTCCAATCCCTACTCCTCCTCTTCGGACGAAGAGGAGGAGGACGAACGTTACAGAACCACCCACCAAACAAGGATCAAGCAGCGTGAGAGGAACCAGCAACAGCGGCCAAAAAAACAGGACTCGTGGACTTGGGAGGAAATATTGGACGGAAAGGGACCCTGGGCTCAACCAGGAGAATATCGCCGCCCCAAAGCTGAGCTGGAGGCAGCGAAAGCAGAGAGGCGGCGTTTTGAGGAGCTAGCTCGGAAGCAGGAGAAGGATCTGGGCTACACTACGTGGGAGGAGATCGACAGGTGGGCGATCGACCCAGGGCGAGTGCCGGAGCCCGCCTGGGATTCTCTGGCGCAGTGCGAGGAGGGATACCGGCGAATGGAGGCAGCACGAAGACGCGGTAGGAAACCCGAAAGTAAACCCCAAAAATTTTCTAGGGGGGGGGCTAAAAGGGAGAGTGGCGAAGTCAGGTAGGAGACCTGCGCCTACTCCCTGTACTTACCGTGGAGAGCGAGAGTACGGGCAGACACCGTGTTACGCAGTAGAGCGCATGGTGTCTCCTGTACGTGTGCATAGCCCGGTGCGGTACATACCAGCTCCTCGTATCGGCCGGGCTAGATTGAGCATTGAGCCAAGTGCCATGAAGCCGGCTCTACATATCTGGCCACCTGTGCGTCTCCAGAGCCCTGTACGCACTGTTCCATCTCCCCGTACTCGGCCTGATGTGCGTGCCCTCAGCCCGGTACCACCAGTGCCGGTACCACGCACCAGGCCTATAGTACGCCTTGAGAGTCCAGTGTGCCCTGTTGTTGTTCCCCGCACTAGCCTGAAGGTGCGTGTCCTTAGCCCGGTACCTCCAGTTCCGGCACCACGCACCAGGCCCACAGTGCGTCTCAGCCGGCCAGAGTCTGCCGTCTGCCCAGCGGCGCCTGAACTGCCCGTCTGCCCAGCGGCGCCTGAACTGCCCGTCTGTACTGAGCCTGCAAAGCCGCCCGTCTGCCATGAGCCTTCAGAGCCGTCCGCCAGACAGGAGCCGCTAGAGCCTTCCGTCAGACAGGAGCAGCCAGAGCCTTCCGCCAGACAGGATCAGCCAGAGCCTTCCGCCAGACAGGATCAGCCAGAGCCGTCCGCCAGACAGGATCAGCCAGAGCCGTCCGCCAGACAGGATCAGCCAGAGCCGTCCGCCAGCCATGACCAGCCAGAGCCGTCAGCCAGCCATGACCAGCCAGAGCCGTCAGCCAGCCATGACCAGCCAGAGCCGTCAGCCAGCCATGACCAGCCAGAGCCGTCAGCCAGCCATGACCAGCCAGAGCCGTCAGCCAGAGCCGTCAGCCAGTCCGGAGTTGCCCCTCAATCCGGTGTTGCCCCTCATTCCGGTATTGCCCCTCATTCCGGTGTTGCCCCTCATTCCGGTATTGCCCCTTAGTCCGGTGCTGCCCCTTAATCCAGTGGGTTTCATTTGGAGGGTGGTCATTGGGAGGAGGCTACAAAAGCGGGGATTGACTATGGGGACCACGCCCAGAGCCTGAGCCGCCACCGTGGACAGATGCCCACCCAGACCCTCCCCTAGACTTTTGGTGGTGCGTCCGGAGTTCGCACCTTGAGGGGAGGGGGGGGGGGGGGGTTATGTCACGTTCCTGACCTGTTTTCTCTTGTTTTTGTATGTGTTTAGTTGGTCAGGGCGTGAGTTTTGGGTGGGCATTCTATGTTATGTGTTTCTATGTTTAGGTTCATTGTCATTTAGCCTGATATGGTTCTCAATCAGGGACAGGTGTTTTACGTTTCCTCTGATTGAGAACCATATTAAGGTAGGTTGTTCACACTGTTTGTTTGTGGGTGGTTGTCTTCCGTGTTTGTGTCTGTGCACCACACGGGACTGTTTCGTTTGTGTAGTCTGTACCTGTTCATGCGTTCTTCGTGTTTATGTAAGTTCTCTAGTTCAGGTCTGTCTACATCGTTTATTTGTTTTGTAGTTTGTTGAAGTATTTTCGTGTTTCGTTTTTACTTTAATAAATGTCATTATGTCATATAACAACGCTGCGCTTTGGTCCAATCCCTACTCCTCCTCTTCGGACGAAGAGGAGGAGGACGATCGTTACACATGGAATAATAAAACATGTATCTTTTGTCAGTCTGGATGTTTGAAATATGAGGTGATTTGAAACATGCTTCTTCAGTAGTGTATTATACTGAGTCCATGTGTATAGGCTGCAAGTACATTGAAATTAAGTTGTTTTCAAGTCATTGAAAAAAACGACATCTCAACTTTCAACTAAAATTGAAAGTACCGTTGAAGTCGGAAGTTTACATACACCTTAGCCAAATACATTTAAACTCAGTTTTTCACATGTCCTGACATTTAATCCTAGTAGAAATTCCCTGTCTTAGCTCAGTTAGGATCACCACTTTGTTTAAGAATGTGAAATATCAGAATAATAGTCGAGAAAATGATTTATTTCAGCTTTTATTTCTTTCATCAAATTCCTAGTGGGTCAGAAGTTTACATACACTCAATTAGTATTTGGTAGCATTGCCTTTAAATTGTTTAACTTGGGTCAAACATTTCAGGTGGCGTTCCACAAGCTTCCCACAATAAGTTGGGTGAATTTTGGCCCATTCCTCCTGACAAAGCTGGTGTAACTGAGTCAGGTTTGTAGGCCTCCTTGCTCACAAATGCTATTTTCACTTCTGCCCACACATTTTCTATAGGGTGAGGTCAGGGTTTTGGGATGGCCCCTCAAATACCTTCACTTTGTTGTCCTTAAGCCATTTTGCCACAACTTTGGAAGTATGCTTGTGGTCATTGTCCATTTGGATGAATCATTTGCGACCATGATTTAACTTCTTGACTGATGACTTGAGATGTTGCTTTAATATATCCACATAATTTTCTTCCTCATGATTACATCTATTTTGTGAAGTTCACCAGTCCCTCCTGCAGCAAAGCACCCCCACAACATGATGCTGCCACCCCCGTGCTTCACGGTTGGGATAGTGTTCTTCGGCTTGCAAGCCTCCGCCTTTTTCCTCCAAACATAACGATGGTCATTATGGCCAAACAGTTATTTTTTTGTTTCATTAGACCAGAGGACATTTCTCCAAAAAGTACCATCTTTGTCCCCATGTGCAGTTACAAACAATAGTCTGGCTTTTTTAGGGCGGTTTTTGGAGCAATGGCTTCTTCCTTGCTGAGCGGCCTTTCAGGTTATGTTGATATAAGACTCATTTTACTGTGGATACAGATACTTTTGTAACTGTTTCCTCCAGGATCTTCACAAGGTAATTTGCTGTTGTTCTGGGATTGATTTGCACTTTTCGCACCAAAGTACGTTCATCTCTAGGAGACAGACCCACTGGAATTGTGATACAGTGAATTATAAGTGAAATAATCTGTCTGTAAACAATTGTTGGAAAAATTACTTGTGTCATGCACAAAGTAGATGTTCTAACCAACTTGCCAAAACTATAGTTTGTTAACAAGAAATTTGTGGAGTTGTTGAAAAACGAGTTTCAATGTGTACATAAACTTCCGACTCCAACTGTAATTGTCGGGCATAGTCTTCTTTGCAACGTGTTTTCAATGACATTTTGCTTGGTGGGAAAAAGTCAAAACAACGTGTTTTAACGTGTCCAAATCAACAGTTGTGATTAATTGAAAACCTAAACATAACATGCTATATACACAAACATCTGCCACAATAATCATATTACTTGTATATTTTTTTTAAACAAGCTCATTTTAAACTGCACAAGCACCAAAAACACTGTTGTTTTGACAAGTAGCAATAAATCACTGATATCGATTAGGGGGGAAATTAGGTTGTACGTGCTGTTGAAACTAACACAACTAAACAAAACACATGGAAATGGGAGATATATTTTACCTCACTGGTTAGATGACAACCTGCAAAAGACAGTCAGCTACATTCTGGAGTGATGCATTTAAATGTAGGGGTCGCTAAATAAAGGAACACAACACTTATTTGTCATCACTCATCGATATCATGTTGAAATCAATTGTGCCGAGAGGAGGGAGATGAGGTTGCACGTCCTGTTAAAACTAACAGCTCAAAAATCACACGGAATCTGGGAATAATGTGTACATCCCTGGTTAGAGGACAATTTGTATAAAACAGATCGCTACATTCTGAAGTGTTGCATTTTGATTCAAGTGGGTCACCAACATGGTAAGTGTAACAGCTCTTTTTGTGTTAGTCACATTTTGTTAAATCACATAAATAGTACTCTTTCAATTCAGAGCAAACGTTTAGGGTTCTACATTCTGACAATCATTAAAATACTCCTACTATAATGTTAAAACATTCCACATTGTGACATTAATTCATTGATATCATGAAACAACTCCTTCATGTATGTATTTTCTGATGTTTGATCAGATATCTTTTATCGGAGAATCTCTTGTCATTGATTACAGCTATGAGGTTTCTCTCCTGTGTGTGTTCTTTGGTGTGATACCAGGCTGCCTGACTGATTAAAACTCTTACCACATTGATCACAGCCATAAGATTTCTCTCCTGTGTGTATTCTCTGGTGTATCTTCAGATCTCCAGATTGAACAAAACTCTTCCCACATTGATTACAGCTATATGGTTTCTCTCCTGTGTGTGTTCTCTGGTGTTTAGTCAGATTGCTAGATGTAAAAAAAAATATTCCTACATTGATTACAGCTATAAGGTCGCTCTCCTGTGTGCATTCTCTGGTGCACCTTCAAAGTGTGTGATGTTGAGAAGCTTTTCCCACAATATGAACAATGGTGAAGCTGCTCTCCTGTGTGTGTTCTCTGGTGCACTGTCAAGGAGCTTGACACAGTAAAACTCTTCCCACATTGATCACAGCCATAAGGTTTCTCTCCAGTGTGTGTTCTCTGGTGAGATGTCAGGGTTTTTAGCTGAAAAAAACTCTTCCAACATTGATCACAGCTAAAAGGTTTCTCTCCAGTGTGAATTATTTGATGTATTTTAAGTTTTACTGAAGAGTTGAATCTTTTCCCACAGTCAGAGCAGCAGTTAGATTTCCCTCCAGTGTGAATTCTCAGGTGAACTTTTAGTGAATTTGGTCTTGAGAAACGTTTCCCACAATCAGAGCAGCAGAAAGGTTTCTCTCCTCTGGGTCTCTGCTGGTGTTTCTTGATGTGTTCTGATGTGGAGAGACTCTTCTCTGCCTTGTCAGCATCATGATGTTGTTGAGGCTCCCCAGAAGATCCACGATAGTCCCGTCTCTCTCCTGTGTGAACAACAAATTCAGACAGATGGTTAAAGTCCCACCAACAACAGAAATCCACTGTTTATTTGAGGTAAAAGGTGATGCCCAGAGCGTACCCATGATGTTGTACAACAATTGACGTCTTTTAAATTATTTGACAATTAAGACAGTCAAGTTAGCAACAATAGTTATATTTAGTCTTGTTTTCACATTAGTAGTAACCAGAAAAAAGTTAATGTTGCTGAAATCCTAAGCAGTGTGCCAGACAACTATTGGTCTCCAATACAGGCCCCTTTCTGTGTTGGCTTAAATTGCAGCATGAGGGCGATGCACAGGCAAGTTGGTTGTAGAAACTCCTCCCTGCTAATGAGGAAACCGCTAGTTATGGATGTAGTATATCTGCATGGAGCAAAAATGGTGAGCGAAGATTTTAGTTTTTAACAATGTATTCTGAATATTACAGAACACTCTCAGTGCAAGATCAGGAGTGCTACTCAAGGAAACTCACATTAAGTTCTGTGTCTATTCACTAATTCACCACCGTGGGGGAAAACTCAGGGGAGTTCTCATAGGCTGACAGCAAAAATAGCCTCCATTTACAGGTTGAATATAAGTGCATTTCACATTACTTTGGGATTAAAATTGTAAGGCTCGTTTGAATCTCCTGCTTAACTTCACTAGGGTATGTGGGACGGTAGCGTCCCACCTCGTCAACAGCCAGTGAAACTGCAGGGCGCCAAATTCAAAACAACAGAAATCCCATAATTTTAATTCCTCAAACATACAAGTATTTTACACCATTTTAAAGCTACACTTGTTGTAAATCCAGCCAAAGTGTCCGATTTCAGAAAGGTTTTACGACTAAAGCACACCAAACGATTATGTTAGGTATGAGCCAAGTCACAGAAAAAGACAGCTATTTTTCCAGCCAAAGAGAGCAGTAACAAAAAGCAGAAATAGAGATTAAATTAATCACTAACCTTTGATGATCTTCATCAGATGACACTCATAGGACTTCATGTTACACAATACATCTATGTTTTGTTCGGTAAAGTTAATATTTATATCAAAAAATCTGAGTTTAGGCTCAGATTTGTCTCACTTGGCAAAAAGCCATATTCAAATTAAAATCAAACTTTCATTAAATCACACATGAAAGATACCAAATTAAAGCTACACTGGTTGTGAATCCAGCCAACATGTCAGAATTCAAATAGCATCGTATGCTTTTGCCGAAAAGCCTATTATCTGAGTATAGCAACATTGTAAACAAAGAGAGATACGCATATTTCAACCCTGCAGGCGCGACACAAAAAGCAGAAATAAAAATATAATTCATGCCTTACCTTTGACGAGCTTCTGTTGTTGGCACTCCAATAGGTCCCATAAACATCACAAATGGTCCTTTTGTTCGATTAATTCCGTCGATATATATCCAAAATGTCCATTTATTTGGCGCGTTTGATCCAGAAAAACACAGGTTCCAACTTGCTCAAACGTGACGACAAAATATCTCAAAGGTTACCTGTAAACTTTGCCAAAAAATTTCTAACTACTTTTGTAATACAACTTCAGGTATTTTTTAACGTTAATAATCGATAAAATTGAAGACGGGATGATCTGTGTTCAATACAGGATTAAAACCAAATGTAGCATGCCTTCTGGTCATGCGCTTCAATCAAACAGGACACCTGGAGTGACTCGACTTCAAGATGGCCATATTTCTTCATTACACAAGGGAATAACCTCAACCAATTTCTCAGGACTGTTGACATCCAGTGGAAGCCGTAGGAACTGCAAGCAGTTTGCTTAGCAATCTGGTTTCCCAATGAAAACTCATTGAAAAGAGTGACCTCAAAAACAAAAAACAAATCTGAATGGTTTGTCCTCGGGGTTTCGCCTGCTAAATAAGTTCTGTTATACTCACAGACATGATTCAAACAGTTTTAGAAACTTCAGAGTGTTTTCTATCCAAATCTACTAATAATATGCATATCTTATCTTCTGGGGATGAGTAGCTGGCAGTTGAATTTGGGTATGCTTTTCATCCAAACGTGAAAATGCTGCCCCCTACCCTAGAGAAGTTAATATGTTTGTGTTATTGTCGCAAATCAACTGCTTTATACTTAAAAAACACTTCAACCAGTAAAATGCTCTTTGGCTAGCTTTGCCATCAGCCTGACAATGAGGGTTTGAACACTGTGTATGTCAAACTGGCCCATAACTTCACCTAACAACAACATAGACCTACTGTAGGACCCATAACTTCACCTAACAATACCATAGACCTACTGTAGGACCCATAACTTCACTAAACAATAACATAGACCTACTTTAGGACCCATAACTTCACCTAACAATAACATAGACCTACTGTAGGACCCATAACTTCACCTAACAACAACATAGACCTACTGTAGGACCCATAACTTCACCTAACAACAACATAGACCTACTGTAGGACCCATAACTTCACCTAACAGACCTACTGTAGGACCCATAACTTCACCTAACAATAACATAGACCGAGGACTAAAAATAATTTAATATTTCAGGTGAAACATGGAAACTAAAATGTCTTTGTCATGAAATTTCATAACCATATAGCCAGATAATTTTGTGAATAATCCCACTAGGCTACTCTGTAATGTGTTTTCATTCTAAATGTCCTGAATAAGGAAAATAGCTCTGTGTGTTGTACAATAGCCTATCCATCAAGGAACAGTTCTCTACACATTATGAGCAAAGTATCTCTGTGTGCAAACAGACTAACGAGACCTTACTGTAAATCAAGCAGACAATAACATTATAAACACCAATTTGTTAGGGATGTTGGATCCAACGTGGCGCACGGCATAACTGTCTTTACCAGAGTAATGAATGAAGAAGCACTTTGGTTGATGTTGCATGTCGTGATGTTTGTCATTTGACTGTCATTCAGAAAATGATTTCCTGGATCAGCTGATGATAGTTGAACATGTGACTAACAAAACAGCTACAGTGATAGGAAATATGTGTAATTATTGAAGAACCACGTTAATGACAGTATTGATTTGGGTGTTGTCAATAAAGTTAAGGTAACTCTCGGTTAGAACCATTGGATTTAGGAAACTCTGAAATGATTTAGGATTTCTGTGCCCATGAAAACTGTTTTCCCAGCGAAACATAAGGACACACTAAATGTGACGTAGTTAGAGTGCATTTCAGAGATCTGAATACAAAACACTGTCCCACAGCAAGATCCAGTATTTAAGTTGAAGTTGAAGCCCCGCCTTCCACAGGTGATGAGCGTGAGGCTTGGATTTATTCCTTAAATTTAATACCGCTCTTCACCGACCCAGGAAAGGGCGGGGACAAACAGGTGTTGTACCTCATTTCCCTCCTTCATGGAACAGTAATTATAGTCATAAAGTTACACTCCCTTTCAGTCTGTCAACTTCGGTACAACATACTATGGGAAAATACAATCATTCCCCATGCTGACCCAAACGGTTATTAAATGAAATGGCCCATGGCAGACCACCCAGACCTGACCCCGCAAGATGTGTCAGTTTTGTCAATTAATTTATTGTCTTTTGTTTGAAACACTCCTGTCAATGTTGAGTAAGGACGCACACCTGATTATGCATATAGAAGTAGGACTAGTCTACCTGTCCTGCGCGCAAATGTAGGCCTATAAATGTGCCCATTTGGGGATGTCTGATAGTATTTCTGATTGTCTTAACGCACCACCACTAATGAGTAGTGGAGCTTCTCAAATAAATTTTTTCTTCACCTCAAACAGCAAGTAAACAAAGTCTAATCAAAATCAATTGCGAATGACAATAGTTCCTCAAAGTATTTTATACAAGATTTCCAGCTCTTGCCCTTTCGATAACCACTCGGCATAAAAGGGAAAAATTTAATGCTCTGATCCAGTGGAAATGTCATAAAATACCTGATTACTTCTTATTCTTTGCACAAATAGCCAACAGCTGTGTCTGTCCCAAACTCACTGGCACGGGAAACTGAGGGCACAGAATATTTTATACAATGTTGCAAGCTTGCTATAACTATCAGGAGTTTCAGCTAGACCAAGTTGATAGTTGATTGGTTGCTTGCTGTCACAAGGGGCCGACCCAGTTGATTGTATCAACTATGTTTCAAGTTCGTTGTAGACCGGCCATGTGCAGCAAATGTGATTTATAGGATATTTTCTACCTGCAGGATGCAATGTTTTTATTTGTTGGCTTTATGTAGGCAATTTTTACATAGGTTGGCAATGGCAATAAAAGTTACTTTTAGATTTATATAATTTTCATTTAGATTAAATGTAGATTAACCACAGACAATGATTTTGAGATACTACTATAAATGAAATGAAACTGTTCCACGAAAATGTGCATATGAAAATCATAACTGGCACGCAGATTGGTAAAAATGGTAACATAACTTGGCACTCCAAATGGAAAAGGTTGCCCACCGCTGGTGTAGCCCATTACAGGAAACTTCAGGAGCATAACGGCAGAATTTCTCTCTCTTCTGGTTAGGTTATCTTGATCTCTGGCTCACTCGAGTCATTTGTGTGTCTTCATTATTTAATCAAACAGCGTTTATTAAAACACATGGGGTGTGTCTATATATGGAAAAATACATGTTATAACATTTCAACCAATCGTTTGGTAGAAAGAACAGACGA